>NC_140168.1:91934545-92327045 GCF_963971535.1 Notolepis coatsorum
TGGTCATCTAAACTAAGTTAACATGCTAATGTATGGTTATCTAAGCTAAGCTAACATGGTAATGTGTGGTCATCTAAACTAAGTTAACATGCTAATGTATGGTTATCTAAGCTAAGCTAACATGGTAATGTGTGGTCATCTAAACTAAGCTAACATGGTAATGTGTGGTCATCTAAACTAAGCTAACATGGTAATGTGTGGTCATCTAAACTAAGTTAACATGCTAATGTATGGTTATCTAAGCTAAGCTAACATGGTAATGTGTGGTCATCTAAACTAAGCTAACATGGTAATGTGTGGTCATCTAAACTAAGCTAACATGGTAATGTGTGGGGGGTCATCCCTATGTTCCCTGGGTTCCATGTTCCCCGGGTTCTATGTTCCCAGCTTGGAAAAAAAGGGTCCTATGTTCCCCGCTCCCGAAAAAAAAAACTGGTCAAAAAGGGTCCTATGTTCCCCCGCTCCCGGAAAAAAAAAGCCCCAAGGAAGCAGCTCGCCACCAAGGCTGCCCGTAAGAAGAGCGCACCGGCTACCGGCGCCGTGAAAAAGCCACATTGTTACAGGCCCGGTACCGTGGCGCGCCTTGCCTGGTCAGAGAAATCGCCCAGGACTTGAAGACCGACCTGCGCTTCCAACCGACCTGCATATATCGGTATCGGTTGATATCGGTATCGGAAATTAAGAGTTGGGCAATATCGGTATATCGGTATCGCTAAAAAAGCCAATATCGAGCATCCCTAATTTTAATATATGAATCATTATTGCTTTTGTCATTAATCCCCAACCATGCACTTCAAGTAATGTACGTTAGTACGTTACATAGCCTAGTCTAACCAGTGCGAGTGCCATTCTATTTAATCACATTGATAGGCCTACGTGCGAATCTGTTGCACCATGTACACCCTCACACAACTCTGTCGCTTTTTCGGGAGTAGCAGGGAACATAGGACCCTTTTTTTAGTGGGAGCGGGGAACATAGAACCCGGGGAACATAGAACCCTTTTTATCGCGAGCGGGGAACATAGAACCCTTTTTATCGCGAGCGGGGAACATAGAACCCGGGGAACATAGAACCCGGGGAATATAGACATGCTCCCAATGTGTGGTCATCTAAGATAAGCTAACATGGTAATGTGTGGTCATCTAAGCTAAACTAACATTCTAAATGGATCCAAATGTATTTCCGGTTGCAATGTTTGCTAATGCAATAACCGTTCCCTAGCAATAACCGTTCCCTAGCAATAACTGTTCCCTAGCAATGACGGTTCCCTAGCAATAACTGTTCCCTAGCAATAGTTCCATTTCTTAACAATTCCAGTGAGATGGCTACAATATATTATACTATGCTTATATGCTATTTATTTTGGACAGGTATGCATTGGGTTTCAATGTGTGTGTGTGTGTGTGTGTGTGTGTGTGTGTGTGTGTGTGTGTGTGTGTGTGTGTGTGTGTGTGTGTGTGTGTGTGTGTGTGTGTGTGTGTGTGTGTGTGTGTGTGTGTGTGTGTGTGTGTGTGTGTAGGTTATGTGTGTGTGTGTGTGTGTGTGTGTGTGTGTGTGTGTGTGTGTGTGTGTGTGTGTGTGTGTGTGTGTGTGTGTGTGTGTGTGAGTGTGTGTGTGTGTGTGTGTGTTCTAATTGGGTGAGCCTTTTCCCCCACCAATTATCTCCATAAAGTCTGTGTGTAAATCTCTTGTCTCAGAGGAGTTGCACTGTGTTTTAAATGAGAGTTGACTGAAGCTGACTAAGGCCTGTTAGTTGTTAGGCCTTGTTTTAAGCCAGCATCGCTGAACAGAAGCATCAGGGGGGGGGGGGGGGGGGGTTGCTAAGAGACGCCCGCAATGTAATGTTTCTGTCCTGAGTGCAGAGACCACGTCGGAGGAGAGAGAGAGAGAGAGTGGGGGGAGGGTCAAGCAAAGAGAGAGAGAGACAAAGCGAGGGGTAGAGAGAGAGAGAGAGAGAGCGAGGGGTAGAGAGAGTGAGGGAGAGAGAGAGGGGGGGGGGGGGTCAGGCAAAGAGCGAGACAGAGCGAGGGGTAGAGAGAGTGAGGTAGAGATAGAGAGGTAGAGTCAGGGATGTAGTGTAGTGTAGGACTACAACTCCCATGGTTATTGTGTCACATGTTTTGCATGTCATTGGTTACTGTTCCGTTAACCAGATGCGCCAAGGAGCGCTCTGTGTCAGTGTCAGGCAGCCGATAGAGGGACTGCCTACGGTTCCACTGTAGACATGTAATCTACCGAACTGTGAATAAAGCACAACTGAGAACTACCACGGTCTCTTATTAACGAAGATACAACAGTGGCGACGAAGATAACGGAAAACACACGTTTGTGTCCACCTCGGAAATAGAGGCTGTAGCCGAGTAGCGACCTAGCTAGAAGAAAGTGTGTAGTCAAGCTAGCTCCCACGTTTTTTTTCATGGAACTCTGTGGCTGGCAAGTGCACAACGGAATGGCGCTGTACAGTCTAGAAACGGGACTGGTGTTTGATGAGACGATAGAGACATTTGAAGAGAGACTTCAGCAGTTTTTCATCGCAAACAACATCGCGGCAGGCCGGCAAAGGGCTGTTTTTCTCTCCGTGGTAGGAGCTAAAACTTTTACATTGCTCAAGGATTTGGTGGCGCCAGCCAAGCCGGGCAATGTGGACTTGAAAGACTTGTTAACGTCAGTGAGAGCCTATTTCTTACCGAAGAAGAATGTGCTAGCAGAGGTATACGTTCAGAAATCGCAAACAGCTCTCTGGTGAGTCGCTCACGGAATATGTGGCGGCATTGAAAGGATTGGCTTCTTGGTGTGCTTTTGGAACATCAATTGAAGAGCAGCTTCGTGACCAGTTTATCTGCGGTATCACGAGTAACGAACTGCGCAGTAAGCTGCTGAATGCAGCTTGTGACGGGGTCCTAGCGTGGACCAAGACGATGGAGATCACCAACAACTACGAATGCACCGTGGTCAGCAAGGTTTGAGCCAGAGCCGCAGTACAGAACCGACAGAGTGGAGATGACAGGAAGACAACGTGAAGGCGCCACGGGTGGACAGCGACCACGAGAGCAGAAACAGAGCAAAAGAGCTGCAATGCGTCGGAATGTTACAGCTGCAACGGAAGAGGGCATTCGGCGGGGGATTGTCGCTACAAGGACTTCCAGTGTCGGTTTTGGAAGACGACGGGGCATCTGGAGAGGGCTTGCAAGAAGAGGGCCCAATCCTACGGACCAGATCAGCGAGGGAGAGCAACGCGCGCGGCCCAGCAAAGAGGCGGGCGAGGAGGAGGAGTCAACATGATCACAGAGACTGAACAGGCAGAGTACGGGTCCGGTTCAGAGGAACAAACTCACATGGGACTCTATACAGTCCGACCTAACATGGATTGTGAGTATGAGAAACCATACAATGTGTTTGTGAAATGTAATGATCAGAAAATATGTATGGAAGTGGATACAGGTGCCGCGTTATCAGTCATATCAGAGAGTATGTACCATGCCAAGTTAAAAAATTTAACATTACTTCCATGTATGACTAAGTTGAAAACGTACACAGATGAGCCATTAGAGCTAATGGGGAAGATAATGGTCACAGTTGAGTGTGGGGAACAGAATTTGCAGTTACTCTTAGTGGTAGCCAGGGGGCGGGGTCCAGCACTCATGGGTCGTAATTGGATAAGACCATTAAACCTAGACTGGTCTAAGGTCAACAGGATAGGGGATCCAGTAGAGTCCCTGTGTCAGACATATACGCAGGTATTTGGCAATGGTTTGGGTAAAGTGACAGGGGTTAAGGCTAAAATGTATGTGTCCCCACATGCAAAACCTACGTTTTGCAAAGCCAGGTCGGTTCCTTATGCTTTGCGGGAAGCCGTAACCAAACAGCTAGATGACTTGGAGAAGCAAGGGGTTATTTCTCCAGTGCCACACAGTGAGTGGGCAGCACCTGTTGTGTAAACCTCGTACTCGTTGGTTCACATATAATAACGAGACGGAGAGCGTGTGATCACATTGACTGTTTACTAGCTTCTCGACCAGGAAGTACTGTGCCACCTATATACCTGTCCGTGTAGCAACACGAACCAATACCTTACATGACATCTTCCCCTTTTAGTAAGAAACATCTCCCTGTCCCTTAATAACAAATAATAATAATAATAATAATAATAATAATAATAATAATAATAATAATAATAATAATAATAATAATAATAATAATAATAATAATAATAATAATAATAATAATAATAATAATAATAATAATAATAATAATAATAATAATAATAATAATAATAATAATAATAATAATAATAATAATAATAATAATAATAATAATAATAATAATAATAATAATAATAATAATAATAATAATAATAATAATAATAATAATAATAATAATAATAATAATAATAATAATACAAATCTTACACCACAATAGGCATCCAATATTTGCATAACATTTTCAAACAATAAATCTTACTGAACTTATGAACACCTACAAATCACATCATCTTTCCACTCTCTTCCCATCTTTTTTTTTCTCTTTTTTTTCTTTTTCAGAAACAATTCACATTCTCCGATCACCACAATACTTCATTTACTGTTTTTTTTTTTTTTTTTTTACATTGTCTTTCACATTCCCAATCTAACTGGAGGATGTGACACTCTGCCAGAGAAAGTCACATAGGGCACTTTGGTGTTATCAGAATGTCTGTCATTTCTAATGTCACTGCCACATCGAGCTGGCTGGCATGTGTGTGTGTCTGAGTTACCTTGTTCCACAGTCGCTCAGGTACCTCAGGTGTTGTTGTCTGTGGAGCAGGTTGTTAAAGAGTGCACAGGTGAGCACGATTTCTTCTCAACTCTCCTTCGTCCGTCTGTCTGTACGATGTATGACCTTGCCTGCTGTATGACAGACCCTCCTCCGTCCGCTTTGGAGAGCCACACCTTTTGGCCACACTGCAGCGTAGGTAAGGGACGGGCTCCGTGACGCATCTCCGACTCCCCGAAGTCCCTGAGGTTCGGCCCGCGAGGGAGTAGAGACTTTGGGAGTTGTGGTATGTTGGAGCGAATCTGTCTCCCCATGAGGAGCTGTGCAGGGGAATAACCGCTCTCCAGGGGCGCGGCGCGGTATACCAGCAGCGCCCTTGCCTTGTCGCATCCTCCTTTCCACAGTCTTTTCACCGTAGCCACGGCCCGCTCAGCTTCTCCGTTTGCCTGCGGATACCGTGGACTGCTGGCCACATGGGTGAAACCATACTCACTAGCAAAGTTCCGGAAGGGCAACCCACTGTATTGGGGCCGATTGTCCGAAACCAGGGTCTGTGGGGTCCCGTTACGGCTGAATACGTCCTTCAATGCAGCCACAACCGTCTCAGCTGAAGCTACCTTAAGATGGGCAACCTCCATGTAGTGTGAGAAAAAATCCACCACCACCATATAAGTATTTTTCTCCCATAAGAACAAGTCTGTAGCGACCCGCTGCCAGGGCCTTTCTCGCACTGGCACTGGTGTGGGGACTAAGGGCTCTCTGCGTCCTGCCCTGTGTTGTGAACATGTGCCACACAGTTCTGCCCTCACCGCCCCTCGCAGGGGCAAGGGACGTGGACTTGACAGGCCGTATGGGACAGCATCGGGCTCTAGCCCAATTTTGTAGGGCCCGTTTAGCTTCCCTAAGCCTGAGAATACTTTGGGGTATTGAACCTTGACCTCACCACGCTGGGCTGATACTGTGTGCAGCCGCTTTCTGAGTCCAAGCGCCTCTATTGCAGGAAGGCCTAGGAGGGGCCTGGTTAGCTCTTCTACAACATAGATTAATTGTGCTGTTGTTCTCTTCCTAATGGTTAGTTCACCACTGAAGCAGCCTCTTGTATTTAACTTGTATTTTCCTGGTCCATACAGCACTTTTTGTGGTGGCTGTAGATGACCATGTTTTTCAACTGAGTGCATGCTGCTTGGCACCGCTGTGACCTGAGCACCTGTATCCAGCTTGAATATGTGGCCTCCTGTCCATTCAGCTCTAACAGTTCCAGCCATTCATCTTCAGGTTCCTCTAGGTTTACTACATTCAAGAACGCAAAGTCCTCCTCTTCATCTTGAGAAGGCACATCTGGAGAAGCCCCTGTGTGTGCCAGTGTGATGTCATGGACCCGTTTCTCTGTTCTGCATGTCTTTGCAAAGTGTCCTATTTTATGACACACCCTACACACAGCATCACGGGCAGGGCATTCTCTCCACATATGTCTTCTAACATTTCCACATCTGCCACATCCAAGAGACTGTGTGTCAGTCCTGTACTGTTGTACCTTCTGCCATTCATATTTGTGTATGGCCTCTACGTGTGCAGCTGCCTGCTGCTCAGTGCCTCTTAAGACGGGCTGTTGTTCCTTTATTGCTGCACTCTGCTTCACCTTAGTCATTGCCCTTTCCAGAGTTAAATCTGCATCCATTTGCAGGTTTTCTGATAGCTTGGCATCTGTTATGCCTACTACAATTCTGTCCCTTATCAAGTCTTCCCTTAGGGTTCCAAATTGACAATGTTCAGCCAGTGTGTGTACAGCAGTGATAAAGGATTCAACATTCTCACCCGGTTCTTGGTTCCGTCTGTTGAAACATGCTCTATCAAATATGACGTTCCTCTTACTGACACAATGTGCATTGAAAGCATCCATGACATCCTTGTATTATTATTATTATTATTATGATTTGTTATTAAGGGACGGGGAGATGTTTCTTACTAAAAGGGGAAGATGTCATGTAAGGTATTGGCTTGTGTTGCTACACGGACAGGTATATAGGTGGCACAGTGCTTCCTGGTCGAGAAGCTAGTAAACAGTCAATGTGATCACACGCTCTCCGTCTCGTTATATTAAGTTATCCCACTTCTGACACCATGTTGTGTAAACCTCGTACTCGTTGGTTCACATATAATAACGAGACGGAGAGCGTGTGATCACATTGACTGTTTACTAGCTTCTCGACCAGGAAGTACTGTGCCACCTATATACCTGTCCGTGTAGCAACACGAACCAATACCTTACATGACAGCACCCATAGTGAATATACCAAAGAAAGACAACACAGTTCGCATATGTGGGGACTACAAAGAAACAGTAAATCCATTTCTGGATGTAGATCAATATTCTCTTCCCAAAACACAAGACCTATTTGCCAAGTTAGCAGGAGGGAAACATTTTACAAAGCTAGATTTGACACAGGCATATCAGCAGATGGAGTTAGAGGAGGAGAGCAAGCAATACTTAACAATCAACACACCAAAAGGGTTGTACAGATACAATCAATTGCCATATGGTGTAGCCAGCGCTCCAGCCATATTTCAATGAACAATGGATCAAGTGCTGCAGGGGTTAGATGGTGTAGTCTGTTTTCTAGACGATATATTGGTGACAGGCAATGACACAGACAGTCATATGAAAAACCTAGAAAGGATACTGCAGAGGTTGGATCAATATGGGCTGAGAGTAAACAAGGGAAAGTGTGCTTTCTTTTAGGACAGTGTATGCTATTTGGGCCATCGCATAGATGCACAGGGGTTACACCCCCTTCAGGAGAAAACGGAGGACATCGAGAAGGCCCCCGTGCCCAAAAACACCACAGAGTTGAGGGCGTTTCTGTCTTTGTTAACCTACTATGGAAAATGCATGCCTTCTTTATCTACTCAGATAAAACCTATGACAGAACTACTACAGAAAGGACAGGAATGGGTCTGGTCAAAGCAGCGCCAAGAGGCTTTTGAGAAAACCAAGAAGATGCTGACAGCAGCACCAGTGCTAGCGCACTATGACCCCAAGTTACCAGTGATAATGGCCTGTGACGCTTCCCCACACGGGATATCACACAAGCTACCAGATGGCAGTAAGCAGCCAATAGCATATGCCTCACGGACCCTGTCCAAGGCAGAGGTCAATTATGCGCAAATAGAGAAGGAGGCCCTTTTTGGAGTACAAAAGTTCCATGAGTATTTGTATGGTCGAAAATGTACCCTCTGTACAGACCATCAGCCACTGGTCAAGATTTTAGGACCTAAGACAGGTGTTAGCAGCAGCAAGACTGCAGAGATGGGCCCTAATTCTAGCAGCCTACCAGTATGATATTCAGTATAAGGCCGCTCTGACACATGGAAATGCTGATGCATTATCTAGGTTACCGATGCAGGCAGAGGCACAAGAGTGTAGCCCGGTATTCAGAGTCTCGTTCTTAGATGAGATCCCTATCTCTGCTAGAGAGATCGCAGAGCACACCAAGAGTGATGCAGTAATGAGAACAGTGAAAGATTTCACACAGAAAGGGTGGCCTAAGCATGTCACAGAGGAGGAACTAAAACCATACTGGGTGAGACGTACAGAACTGTCTGTAGAGAGTGATTGTGTGATGTGGGGTTTTAGAGTGGTCATTCCAACCGTACTGAGGTCACAAATGTTGAAAGAGTTACATGAAAATCACCTGGGTATAGTGAGAATGAAGACCAGAGCACATAGCAATTTTTGGTGGCCAAACCTGGACAGAGACATTGAAAACCTGGTGGCCACATGTAACCCTTGTCAACTGACTAGGAACACACCACCGACGGCTCCGGTGCATGCATGGACTGGTGCAGTGAGACTGTGGCAGAGGGTCCACGTGGATTTTGCAGACAAAGGCAAACATAAGTTCATGGTGTTAACAGACAGTTTCTCTAAGTGGCCGGAAGTGTCATTGATGATGACAACGACAGCGGAGAAAACAGTGGAGGTTTTGAGGGGGTTCTTCGCAATATATGGACTGCCAGAGGAACTGGTATCAGACAATGGCCCCCCATTTCAGTCACGGACATTTCAGGACTTTCTCAGGAACAATGGGGTGAAACACACCCGGTCGCCACCGTGGCACCCTGCCTCTAATGGGGCTGCAGAGCGCCTGGTGCAGAATCTGAAAAAGGCGCTGGAAAAAGCAAAGAGTCAGAGTATCTCCTAGGCTAGCAACAACAGCAGCCATGGCCAACACCTCCCCGGAGCTTCTACTGGATAGTGGTAGTGGATACACCCCTTCTTCTTCTCCTTGCTCTTCTTCTCCTTCTTACTCTTCTTCTCCTTCTTCCTCTTCTTCTCCTTCTTACTATTCTTCTCCTTCTTACTCTTCTTCTCCTACCTCTTCTTCTACCTCTCCTTCTTCTCATTCTATCTCTTCTTCATATTCTTCTACCTCTCCTTCTTCTTCTCATTCTACCTCTTCTTCTTCTACCTCTCCTTCTTTCCCTTCTACATCTTCTTCTCCTTCTACCTCTCCTTCGTCTCCTTCTACCTCTCCTTCTTCTCCTTCTACCTCTCCTTCTTCTTTCCCTTCTACCTCTCCTTCGTCTCCTTCTACCTCTCCTTCTTCTCCTTCTACCTTTCCTTCTTCTCCTTCTACCTCTCCTTCTTCTCCTTCTACATCTTCTTCTTGTCCTTCTTCTTCTCCTTCTACCTCTCCTTGTTCTTCTCCTTCTACCTCTCCTTCCCACTCTACCTCTCCTTCTCATTCTACCTCTTCTTCTTCTACATCTCCTTCTTCTCCGTCTACTTCTCCTTCTGCCTCTTTCTTCTTCTCCTTTCTTTCTTCTTATGCGGAGAGGAGAAGGTGAACCGTGTTCCAGACAGCGCCTTTCACTGCTGCTCCTGCAATTATTATTATTTTTTTTTTTTACATAAATGTAGCCTACACAAATGCTGCTTTAATGTCCTTTAACCTCTTAAAATGCCCGGGCCGTCGCATGTCACAACACATTTACAGCCGTCTGTCGGTGTCGTGCTGTGTTTGTGTTTCTAAGGCTAAATGCACTTTAATACAAGGAAGCCTGACCGGAAGTATAGCCAACACAAAGGGGAATGAGAAAGCATCTGACCCTGCAAGATTAAAACTTAAAGCAACACGCCAACATTTGGGGAAATTAGCTTACCGTCTTCTCCAGAGAGAGACAAGGAGATAGATACCAGTTTCCTCTCTGTGCGTTCAGTAGAAAGCTATCTGGCTGCACGTTAGCCTAGCTTAGCACAATGAATGGAAGCGGACATGACCGGTTAGCCTAGTCATTGTCCAACTAACACCTCTCCCGAAGGCTAACCGGCCATGTCCGCTTCCATTCATTGTACTAAGCTACAATCTTTGTTGTCTTGTATTTATTAATGTCCTGTCTGTCATGTGCTGTTTGGTGTTGTCATGTTTCTGTATATTTCCCCTGTTATGTTTCCTGTTTAGTCATTACCCCAGCTGTGTGTCATTTACTAAATCACCCTCTTGTCTCTAATTAGTCTGTATTTAAGTGTTGTCTGCCCAGCAGTCCTTTGCTGGGTCATTACTTTTGTTTGCTGTCACCGTCTGTGTAGTTGTGTTTATATCATTTTGAGACCACAGTCTCTCTTTTCTTTTCTAGTTTCAAAGTGTTTCCTTTTTATATGATGCTCCGTGTAACAGAAATAAAGTGCACGTTATTTTGAAAGAGCCAACCACGCATTCCGCCTCCTGTCAATTATCTCTCCGTTATCTGCTGCAATTGGGTTCCACATTCCACCATGCCAACGAACAGAATGACCCAGCCATTTCGGAACCCAGCAGAGAAGAATGGAGACAGGGCGAGCTACGCGCTCGGCATTTTGGGTGCTACGGTCGCTCGGGGTCTGGCACTGTGGGACGGAGTGGCCGGCCCAGCAACGCCGATGACACTGGGTGCTACTGGGATGGGTGCCATTGCCGCTGCTGCCCCTTTCCCGGACCCTTGGGAGGGAAGCCGCCTGGTCTGCAGGGGTACGTCCGGGAAGGGGCGCGGATCCCGGCGCCACAGCCCCAGGGGGAGACGGGGTTCCCGGGATGGCAGGTCCCCTTCGCCGCCCTGGTCGGGGTCTCCTCCTCCCTTGGAGGTTCCGGGAGACAAGTCCACACCATAGGATGCCTGGAGAGCGACGCCGGACCCTACTGCCGGAGGGACCCCAGTCGGGGGTCCTGCGCCGGGTCCTGTGCCGGGTCCTGCCATTGGGGAGCCTCCGGTTCGGGGTTCGGCGGGGGGTCTCGCCGCCGAAGAGCCTCCAGACCGCGGTCCTGCACCGGGTCCTGCCGCCGTGGAGCCTCCTGTTCGGGGTTCTGCGACAGGTCTTTCCACCAGGGAGACCCCAGCCCCATCCTAGGTTGTCATAGTGGGCAGGGGTGAGGTGGGTTCTAGGAGTAAGGTCAAGCAGTAGTCTGACCAGTTTGTTTTGAGATGTTTGTAATTTTGTTTTTAGCGCCTTTGAGGTGCTTTGGTACCATGAGGTGCAAGCATAGTCGTAGTACCCTTGAATGAGTGCTCCTGCCAGAGTCTTCAGGGTATTCTTGTTTACTAGAGAGGAGATCCGGTACAAGAATCGAGTTCGTTGGTTGACTTTTTTTATTACCTTGGATGCCATTTTGTCACAGGAAAGATTTGCCTCTAGGATGGAACCTAGGTATGTAAGTTCATCTTTCCTTGTGACAATATTGTCACCCACTGTAACTGAGAAGCCGTCGATCTTGCTGAGTTTGATTTGATTTTGAATTTGATCCGGAGAGAATGGACTCTGTTTTACCCAGGTGAAATGATAGTTTGTTATCAGCGAGCCAGGTGCAGATTCTGCCGAGTTCTGAGCTGAGGGTTTTTTCAACCTGTAATTTGTTCTTGTCAGAGACCAGCAGGGCTGAGTCATCTGCGAACAAAAACAAGTTGCAGTCACAAGCTGACGACATGTCATTTATCAGCTGAGTAACAATGTTCATCAAAGAGTGCTACAGTGTAGGTTAGTATAGTATATTAGGACAAGTGCATGATGACAGTAAGGTTAGTTAGGGTTATATTTCTTTTTATAATTCTTTTTTTATTAATTAAAAAATAAAATTTTAACTGGGGTGGCACCTCAGGGGCACCTGAGATTTCAGCAGGGGCACGTGCCCCTGGTGCCCCAGTGGTAAAATCGCCCCTGACTAAATGTAAATGTAAAAAATGAATGTAGTCAGACGAGCAGGGTCGTAACCAGGGGCGGGTTCTCAAATGGTCCAGGGATACACATGAAGAGAGTGGTCAGGCAGGCGGAGGTCATCAGAATCAGAATCGGAAAGGTCTTTATTGCCAAGCATACTTTTCACATACAAGTTTAGAAGGGTGGATTATCCCTGCTTATGGGAGTAGTGATACACAGCCACCTGGTAGCAGGATACAATAGAGTTTGATCTATCTGCACCCCCGTCTTTGGCCCGGAATGTCGTTCTGGAGGGCGTGCAGCAGGAGCGGATGGGGCCCAGGATTTACTAACCTGGGGGGTGGTACTCTGGTCTTCCTCGCCTTCCAAGGCGGTCAGCAGTAGCTCCCCACACACTCTCACTTCCCCCAGTACCTCCGTCAGCCCTCCCACACCCGGTGACTGTCAGTTCAATAGTTATATTGGGCTTCCCTTTAAGCAGTACCCTTCCTTGACCACCTGTATAGACCCTCAATGATTATGCTGCGAATGGGGTGGAAGGGTTAAATAATTATACCAGTCACAAGTATTTACCCGGTCAACAAGGTTAGCATATGATCAGAAATAGACACACACACCATTCTCCCATTTACTTCTACTTTATATAAGCCTGGTCAATTATCAGTTACAAGTTGTACTTTATGTGGTTCATATGGCATGTATTCATAAACGGCACCGGGTGCTCTCACTTGTATTGTAGGGGAACACTATTCCCAACATAGGCACCTCGTGCTCAATACATTAATAATAAACCCTGCTTGGATTAGGGGAGACCCAGGCACAAGGTAAGTAGTTCAATGGGAATTCAAGAACGTCACAGTAATGCACAAATACAAAATAAATCATTTAAATGTGGGCCCACGTTACCAAATAAAACCTACTCTAAAGCCGGCTTATAATGTTTGGGGTACCCCTAGACACTGGTCGTTAGCGTTCGCTCGAATGGATATTGTTGTGGGCACACGAGGTACCGTTGTACTTAGCCAAGATGGCGGACCCACTCTCATCACCTCTCGTCCGGGTGACAAGATGGCGTTGGGCGATCCTGCGAGCACAGCCAGCGGGCTGGGGTAGACAGCATGGGCAGTGGTGAAACTGGAGGAGCGTGCTGTGTTGTGGCGACCTCTGCTGGTGGGGAGAGGTGTCCTCTGCGGCGTCGATGAGACGTCCACTGCGGGCTGCTGTCTGGGCTTGGCTACCTTAAACACAGCTAAACTGTGGGTCTTAGTGAACCCTCCTGCTATCGTCTGTACTACTAACGCAACGTGGCTGTATGCACCACCGGTCTTCAGCGCTGCTCGCCCGGTAGTATACTTGAGTCAATATAGCCGTTAGCAGCATGCTAATACACCGCACACACTGCAACTATAACACGTTATCTATGGACGTTGGTCCTTCTTTCCGTATCGCTTACTCACACACTTCACTATCGCTTGTACTTCTAGGATAAGACGTTATCTAGCAAGTACTCTCTATCACCCGTCGCTCTCCAACGGGGCTCTTCAACGTCACTCTTCCAACGGGGCTCTTCCTGAGCACACGCCCGTTGCGACCGTTCATGTCCGAGTTCACTGTCAAAGAGGACTTCCTGGTGCTCCGCCCTCCAGGTAATCATCTCTTGCTCGTTGCTTCTCTCTCCTCCGCTCCACCTGCCACCACTGCCACCACTGCCCCCTGCTGGCAACCGCAACTGATCCCACTATAGTACCACTCCAGAAAGGGAGAAAGATGCTTCAATGTCATGTTAGTGATCCATATCGAAGCCGGAGAAAGAGTAGCACCTCGCATCATTAGTAGTCCGGGCGAGATATCAAAAGGAACACTGTTTATCACATTTTATACACACACAGGGGAAGTAACAGTTAGTCAGCACTTCTGAATACTTAGCAGAATATTCAGGATGCTACACAAGTGTCATGTACAAAGGTCTAAGGACCACACAGAATAATAACTGGAGCCGGCTGCACATGAGCAACAAACAGCCTCTCTCAGTAAATGCGTTTAAAGCAATGTCCCAGGTAGGTAAGAAAGCCACAACACAAGATGTTTTCCAAATAGTAAATTATATATTTATGGTGATAGGGATTTAAACCTCCACCATAATGCACAAGGGGAAAAGGTAGGGGAGGACAAACAATACATACATATATACAAACAAACACTTAATAAATAATATAGATACAATTGAGCCCGTCATGGGACACAAAGAGAAACCACAAGATATCACTTCCAGACAGCTAGACGAGAGGGCAGCCTCCTCACTCCATTCTGGAACATGGCAGTGATTCAAATGAGACGCCCGGACGTGTGTCATCTCCCACCCTGTTATTCACTCATCTCCACTGCCTGCCTGAAGATGCACCAATCAGGTGCAACCAATCCAATCAGGGAGATGAGTGGCATCTGTGGAACAGAACAGAGATTAGGAGATGACACAACATCACACATACAAAACAACACATTTACATATACTAACCTGATGTTCAGATGGTGTCATAAATACAGTAATAATGGTAATGACCAACCCACGTACCCATGTACGTCACACCTCCCCCCATAAGAGCGAACCTGCAGGGTTAGCAAAACATTATTACTCATTACCCAACATGAGATTAGTACCACATCCCAGGGAGAACAGAAACAACAACAAAAATTCTCCCTCCACAAAATCACCCACCAAATGGGCCACATCAGCACCACACAGGCCCCGCGTCACCCTCCTGCAGTACAGAAAACGGAGAGACACATTAGCCTTGGAAGCCAGAAGGCAAAAAGAGCTCCAGGGACCATGGCCATGTGTAGCTAGCCCCCCCTTTTTTTTCAGGGGGTACAGAGCCTCTCTCCCCATGACCTCCCTCATCGCCACCGGACACCGATACGCGAACTGCTTAACGGGGTCCGCACTCCCAACAGCAACACTGTGCGTCCTGTAAGGCACATCAAAACACAACACAGCATGTGAACCAACAGCCCTGTCACATCCCAACTCCGACGAGACGCGGGCAGGCATCTTCATTAGCCTATTCACATGACACCAGCGTGTCCTCCTCCGCCGCTCGGGCATATACAACATATACTTAGTGGCAGACACCTTTCTCTTTACCACATAAGGTCCTGAGAACCGGGCAGTGAGCACAGCACCAGGCGTGGGCAGCACAATAAACACCTCATCCCCCGCCTCAAAATGCTGCTCCACCGCCAATTTGCAAAACTCACCACCGACAGAGTCACCCAACGCTAGACCATGGTCAACAGCCTCTCTCAGTAAATGCGTTTAAAGCAATGTCCCAGGTAGGTAAGAAAGCCACAACACAAGATGTTTTCCAAATAGTAAATTATATATTTATGGTGATAGGGATTTAAACCTCCACCATAATGCACAAGGGGAAAAGGTAGGGGAGGACAAACAATACATACATATATACAAACAAACACTTAATAAATAATATAGATACAATTGAGCCCGTCATGGGACACAAAGAGAAACCACAAGATATCACTTCCAGACAGCTAGACGAGAGGGCAGCCTCCTCACTCCATTCTGGAACATGGCAGTGATTCAAATGAGGCGCCCGGACGTGTGTCATCTCCCACCCTGTTATTCACTCATCTCCACTGCCTGCCTGAAGATGCACCAATCAGGTGCAACCAATCCAATCAGGGAGATGAGTGGCATCTGTGGAACAGAACAGAGATTAGGAGATGACACAACATCACACATACAAAACAACACATTTACATATACTAACCTGATGTTCAGATGGTGTCATAAATACAGTAATAATGGTAATGACCAACCCACGTACCCATGTACGTCACCAGGGGAGGAAACTAACTGTTTGGCTTACCAGCCAACTGGCGAGTAGATGATTTTTTTTACCAGCCAAACTGATTTTTTTACCAGCCAAAAATAAATCGCTAATTGTGATAATTACTTCTTTGTATGTCTTCGTCTAAATTGATTTTCAATCATAGTAATAATAATCACACCGTGTCTCTACTCTTTAAAATATTTATTAGCATAAAACATTAATAAGTGTCTCTACTCTCCACAATATTAGCATACATACCCTCCACGGCAGATTTTTTTTACATTTAATGAACACCTGTATGTGCAATTTCCTGCAATATAGAGCCTTCAATCTTGACCAAAATAAAGCTGCTCTTTTCACTATAAAACTCAGTTTATATTGCAGTATGATAGCTATAATAATAATAACTTCACTGCGAGGGCTCTTTTAGCTAACGCTAGCTAGGCACGTATGATAGCCAATTACTATTATAATAATAATAATAATAATAACTTTCCCATCCTCCCAAAGCCCCTCCAGCCCCGTTCACATCCGCAGCACCAACAACAACAACAACAACTAATTGACGCTATCAATAGCCCCAGTGAGCGCGGCGGCTGAATGAATGAAAACTTTATTTAACAGATTGCAGAATGGGTACAATACAGTACGGCTCAATACACACAATTGTTAAGGGGATGCAGACCAGAGAAAGACGTTTGTCTTGTTTACATCAGGGTCCCCTTTCGTGACTGTGCTGCACCGAGTGAATCCACAGTCACTTGCTCCTCAATGGGAAACCAACCTAGATTTACCATGAAGGACTGGTTCTGGCCGAACCGTTCGTTATACAAGTATCACAGAGACATTACAAAGGTGCTCACAGTTGCACGAGGGGTTCGCACAGAGATACGGGATGGTTTGAAAGCTCGGCGTTGCTAATAAATAATTTTAATATTTTTTTATAAACTGCTCAAAGCGGCATTATTTCCGCCGTTGGGTGATCACAGCGCCTGCGCACCATCCTGTATCTCTGGATTCACTCGGTGCAGCGCCGAGGCTCACCATACGAGAAATATTCAGTTTCAATCTGTTTGCGCATTTAGTATACAGTCACAGTGTTCGACTTACGTGATGATTTGCTCCATTTTGATGTAAACGCCGAAGAATAATCCTCTCAATGTTATCCAATATGCAGCCTGAATTTTTCAAGGGCTTTCGAAAAAGCCGCCTCCCCCAACATGTCGTATACGTCATGCCGACGAACCGTGGCCCGTGGGCACTGGATCAAACCATTAAAGTGGGGGGTCACACAATCTTTGGAAACTTAAAAACTTGCTATTAAGTGTCATTGCGTATTATTAATTTGATTGAAATTACGTAGTTATGGTTAGATAATATTTATATATTGGGGGGGGATATATCATATGATCAAAAAGTGAGGGAGCAAAGAGACAAGTTTGCTCCCCCAAGTTCAATACTGGTAGAGCACCCGCTTCGCCTGCTCTTATACGTAGGCGTCTATGCATACATGTATTAATCACACTGTCTCTACTCTTCAAAATATTAGGATATCACATATTAACATGAAAGAGGGAACTATTCTGGACTGGGTTGGGCTGAACTGGGCCGTGAAAGATGCTGGGCTGGACTGGGTTGGGCTGAACTAGGCAGTGAAAGATACTGGGCTGGTCTAGGTTGGACTGGGTTGGGCTGGGTTGGACTGGGTTGGGCTGGTCTAGGTTGGGTTGGACTGGGTTGGGCTGGTCTAGGTTGGACTGGGTTGGGCTGGTCTAGGTTGGGTTGGACTGGGTTGGGCTGGTCTAGGTTGGACTGGGTTGGGTTGGACTGGGTTGTGCTGGTCTAGGTTGGACTGGGTTGGGTTGGGCTGGTCTAGGTTGGACTGGGCTTGGCAGTGAAAGAACCAAGCATTTCACTGTAATGTAATAGCTAAATAAAACAACTTGAACTTGACTTGTTACATTTGCACTCTGGTTGGATACCAAACGTATTCTGGTTGTACTGTACTTGTGCTGTATGATGACAATACATTGGAACCGAATCTCATGACAACGCTAGGGGTTCAGCAGGTGTATTCTGAATGCCAAGTATGACAACATGACCGTTGTGAAGGGCATATGGGCGAGTGGTGATATGGGGGGAAACCCGGTAATAATAAAATGTCACTCGGCTGCATTTAAGCAAAGCCGCTCAGTATAGTCCACTATGTTGAATGCGCGTTATGGTAGCTTGATGCTAGGTAGCTAGCCGGCTAATGCTGGTTAGCCTCACGTCCACTTGTCATTCTCATCCGACTCGAAGGAGAACGTCGTGTGCTGTTGTTCGTCCCCATGTCAGACCGCACTGATATCCGAAAGCGACGACTCTACATGCAATTATTTTCATCCACAATGTGTTTTTGTCTAAGTGTGTCTACGTTGTCAAGCCGGTGACAGGAGTTTGTAGGTCTGCGCGCAGTGGTCTGTCCACTTCCCCTAGATGCGCGACATCTTCTAGAAAACGAGTGTTCATTGGAGGATCTTAGAGCGCATCTGTACAACGATGATGTTCATTGGTTATGGTCGGATTATTATGAGGCGCAAATGGGAAGAATCAAGGGGGGAGTCAGAGTTCGGCTTGTGCCAGTGAGCGAATCAGCAGATTGCAGAATGATTTTTTTGTTTTGTTTTGTAATTACTAGTACTCGCCAGACTGGCGAGTGCTCTTCATGAATCACTCGCCAAACGTAAAAAATACTCGCATTTGGCGAGTAAAGTGGCCTAATTTCCTCCCCTGTACGTCACACAAGGAATTTGCTTTGGACGTTACTGGTGCGACATTAGCGGACAGACATTAACAGATAATACAATAAAGTGGTTGAGTAAAATTTTATTAAATATGAGCTAAGTTAAGCACAATAGAATAATATATTTATGAAATCAAATATAGGCCAGGGCTGTACGACTGTATAAGAGGTTGAATAAAATTATGTGGGATATAAACTAGGCCAGGGCTGTGCAACTGGGCAGATGTGGTCAATTATACAATTATATACACTAGTTAGAATGAAGTAACAATACAGTGGGCAAGTATATAGTCCAGTAGGGTGTGTTAATGTAACACAGTGGGGGGTGTCAGTGAGGGTCCAGAGCCTTGTTGATGAGGCTCACTGCAGAGGGGAAGAAACTGTTCTTGTGGCATGAGGTTTTGGCCCTGATGGACCGCAGCCTCCTGCCAGAGGGGAGTGACTCAAACAGGTTGACATACATACACACATACACAGGGATCCAAGACGCGGGAACAGGGTGTGAAGCCAGGTAACGAACTGTAATAAGGAACTACGATCTGGCATCCTTATGACATACTATCCAATAGCATTGTGAGGCTGAACAACAGGACCAATTGACTATATGTAAATGTTCAAAAAAAAAAAAAAACATTTACAGCCTTTTTTTAAATAGCTAAAAGCTAAAAGTGATGTTGTAATTTTGCAACCGAGGGTCTTACAGGGTTGGTGGACGGGAACCCTTGAGGTCTGGAGGGGCATGACATGAAGGGCGGACTTGTCATAATCTGGACACAGACAATCCTCTGCCGCCCTCCGGCGGTCTGTTCGTGGTACTACAGGCAACCTCCCTGTGGTTACCTATTGTCTGGAGCCTGTTGACTGTAATTTCGAATGTACTCCCTATGTATCTGCTATCGGTTCTGTGTGCTCCCCAGTATGTTCATATGTCCTAGTCTAGCCCTGTGTGTATTCATATTCATTTGTTCCTGTCTAGTCCTGTATTCCCAGTGTTGTATCGATTTCCTGTGTCCTAGCCTGTCAGCCCCCAGCTTTTTCTTGTCAATAATTTGTGTCTGTATATATTCGTGCCGCCCCCTGTCTACCAGTGTCGCGCCATTGTTTTGTTTCCTGTTCCAGTACCTTTCCGTGCTGTGATCTGTTTTCCCTGTATCCTGTCTTATCCCTGCTATTCCTGCCGTTCGCGGAATAGCCCTTTATCTCTTGTTTCCCTTTGAGTCCGTTCCCGCTTCCTAGCGCCATTTTCCAGCCATGCTGTGTATTGTTTCTCGTTTGTTTTCTAGCTGCCTCAGTTTAGTGTTGTGTACCTTTGTTCGTGCCTTGTTTACTACTGCTCAGTAAAGCCTTTCATTATACTTTACTCCGTCGACTCTGCCTCCTCTCTCTGGTTCATAACCATTGTCCAGCATTTGGGTTCTCTCACCTCCCCTCGCCACAAACCCTAACAGGACTAGCAAACTAAGATTTTCATTGTACAGCAAACTGTGCACATGACTATAAATAATCTTGAATCTTGAATGGTTTTCATTCATAAAACCCCAGTATTATATACGAATTTCAGGAGGAAGCCCTATAACATCATTTCAAAATGGCTGCCGAGGCTTTGTGGGGCTCCACCTATCCTCCTTTAAAAAAAAATCTCAAGTTTTTAACAGTATTAGCTGAAGTCTTTCAACAAAAAATGTTAAACTCAAAGAAAGATGGGATTCCGAAGCGAGATTCAACCAACAGGTGTATGGTTTTATAACATCTTGCCAAAGGGACAACAGTTGCGAATTAGCAGCTGGCTAAAACTGGCACATTTACAGAAATGTTGATTAATGTGTCCTTTTTATATAAACTGAAACTGAACTATAACGCACGCCCCTTTGTTTCCTCATACCCAGGCCTGCCCCATATTCCCACAGTTCCACCTATCCAGCCCAACTGAACCAATCCATTACATACACGATTCTGCTCCATCTACACGATTCTGGGGCGGCTCACCATTCCCACAATATCCTGCAGTATCCCCTTTAAAACCCCCTCTATTTCCCTTCTTCATTGTCTGTTCACTTAGTAAATACAAGGTTGGTGTATCAAATGTCTTTGTTTATATACCAATCATTCATTGGCATGTATCATGCGTTTTTACTCATTTGCACAGGTTATAACACGAATATAGGTAAGTACCTGTATTGTAATGTTTAGAATTACAATAAGCACAGGTAAGTATAGTGTCAGTGCAATGATTAAGTTATCCTGAAGACTCAGCCCTATGTTCCCACAGCCCTATATGTTCCCACATTTCGAAGATAATTTTTTCACTCAAAATTAGGCCCTATGTTCCCACAGCCCAATGGTCCCACAGCCCTATGTTCTCACATTTCTAAGATTCTTCTCAAAATTAGGCCCAATGGTCCCACAGACCTATGTTCCAGGACAAACCCTCTACTACCATGAGGACAATTGGATAATAGGTTGGGTGTAATTGGCTACCAAATAAAGAGAAAGGGGGATAAAATCAGATACAAATTCATGAAAAATTAAATGTGGGAATGGTGGGAACATAGGGCTGTTGGAGGCATGCTCCCATCCTGGCTTCGCCATGTCACATGTCTAATTATGCTTTTTTGTCATCCTATTCACACTGACCCATTTCTGAAAGCAAAGAATACTTGACACTGTCTTTGCAATTCAGTAAGATTAAATCAAGCAGGAAACTGGGATGTTTAGATGAGCTATTTGTTAATTATGCCAATAAAGGGGGAATAAATGATTGAGCATACGACTGGACAAAGACGACTTGGATTATAGCTACTGCAAGATGTGTTTGCGAGTTTGTAAACAGATGTTTTTATATAGTTTTGCTGTTATTAAATGTAAATCTCCAGTAACTTCAGTTAATCAAGAACAATAGTACTGTTTTTTGGATTCTACTTTCACCATGGAGGCATGCGCAATTTTTTTTTTATTAAAGGCATCTCAGGATGAGTAATTGATAAACAAATATAATTTTAGGGTGAAGTGCTCCTTTAAAGTGAAGGACTTTTCAGCACAACTGGGGGAAATACTAAGGATTTCCTGCTCTCTTGGGCACCTGTGGTTGTTTTATTTTGTTTTGTAATTTGTAGAGTGATCGTATTCATTCATTGTCCATTATGTGTCTACTTGGAACAGTGCATTGATTGATTGACTGATTGATTGATTGATTGATTGATTGATTGATTGATTGATTGAAAACGTTAGGTTATAACTATAACCAAGTTCTGTTAGTAATGGTGACGCTCGGCGTCACTCACGCACTGTACCTCGCTTGTGCACGCGCACTGAATAAAATTCCACAATGTACCTTTATATCCCAATATTCGTCTGACCACACCCCCATCAGCTTACCCTCATAAGCAGGTGTGTGGCCACCTACTCGCCTCCTTCCCAAGCTTTCACCACAAGGTGAGATCAAGGGCTGCAGCGGCGTCGGACGCCGAGCGTCACCATTACTAACAGAACTTGGTTATAGTTATAACCTAATGTTCTGTATCGTAACGGCTCTCGCTCGGCGTCACTCACGCACAAGGGAGGCCGAGCGAGAGCCATCGGCCGACAAATATACCCCGCTGAGGCCCCCCACAACCATCAGATCAGGGAGGACCGAGCCCCCCCGACCCCCCCTAATGGAGGGCACCCCCCCTATTGGGGGATCACGGGAGAGCGACGGACCCGACCGTGCGAAGAGGCACTCAAGCAACTCAACGCACAGGGTGAGCAGACCGTGGCCTGACCCCACGACTACCCACACGCACAACCCGCATGCCACCCGGGAACGAATGGAAGGAACGACCTCGTTACTGCCCCCAGAAATCACGGGTCAAGAGCAAACCCAACCCTGTGGCAAGGCCGTAGCAGCAGAGCGCGAAGGAAGACCCAGACCCACCAAAGGGACTGGACCCCCTGGAAAACGGGGGCCCGGAGAAGTCCATGATGCCAGCATCAAGACCCCACCAGGTGGTCACCTAGTGACCCCGCCCCCCACATCGCCAGCGTATTCGGACAAAGGCCCCTCACAAGAGCGGGCCCTGTCCCCCCAATAGCACACCGCCTGGCACACTGACCCTGCAGGACAGGCAGTCAGCATGGCCGTAAGAACCAAAGGCTTACCACGGAAGCAGGCAGCGCACCGGGGAAACCAGGCAACAGGCTGTAACCCGAGCCTGGAGTACTGCGGACGAGACAGGCGCCAGAGGGGTCAGCTGAAACAGCCGCCCCGGCGGAAGGGGCGTATGCTGGCATTGTTGACCACCATGACAAAGCCTCCCTCAATGAGGCAGCGAAGGCTGACACGATTGGCAGACGTCATGAACGTGCAGGGGCACACTCAACCGGGCAACCCGGGAGTTGACACTGCACCAACACACCAGAGAACCAACCACCCAGTCGTTACCCTATGCGGTGGTTGGTCCCATAACCCCTCAAGAAAAAACTCCAAAACGTACCTGCGGGCACTACCGCAGTACAAGTGTCCCAGCCGTTCGGTGCGAACCGCGCTCGGTGGCCCACCCCCAGGGCGTGAGACCCTTCTACGTATGTTCAGATCCATTCCGCCATCATCCCCCTGATATGAACGAGAATCCGTCGACAACCAACATAGGTCGTTGGAAGAAGAAAAAAACCCCATCCCAGTTGCTTTATAAAAACGCTGTTTTAACCCCAAGCAACCAAGGCGCGCCAGTCAGTCGCCTGATCTTCAACAGAACACCCCGAGCTAGCACTATGCGTGCGTCGGGACACAACCACATTAATGAACAGGCTATTTAGACCTGTCATTGAATCCCCAAGGCGCTCAGGGGAACGACAAGAGGGGTGTGATGCCTCCTAACTCCAACTCTTTTCAATAAAAAAGAAGGAAGCACCAACAGCATGAATCCCAGTCTACACAGCCGGGGGTAATTTTTTTTTACATTTTTAGAACCCACCACCCTCCCATAGGGAGGAGACGGAAATCCCCAGAGAGACTTCCCACGCGAGCTGTACAGATTGAAAAGAACATATTGCAACCTTGAGGCATGTACATTTTGGTTTTAGGGCTCTCCAGGGAGGAGGCACTGAACCCATACACACTCAATCGAATTGAATCGAATACACACACAATAGAGTAGGACTCCTTTTTGAGGTTCCACTCACCTTGACAATCTGAGGAGGAGGCTCTGCACTCTGAGGAGGCTCCCTCACATGGAAGGAGAGTCCTAACTCACAGAAGGCCCGAATAGGAGCTTCGTGAGGAGGAGCCCTGACCACCCCCCGAAACAGATCCATCATATGGACCCGAACAGCTCACGGAAGTCCTACCAACAGAGACGCGCACAGTGACGTACTCTATGGCGGGGGAATTTCTGCGGTGCACACGCCCAATATTCCAGGGCGTGGGACCAGGAAACTCCCCCCCCCCCCTCTTACCCTGTAAGTAAGTAAGTAAGTAAGTAAGTAAGTAAGTAAGTAAGTAAGTAAGTAAGTAAGTAAGTAAGTAAGTAAGTAAGTAAGTAAGTAAGTAAGTAAGTAAGTAAGTATTTATAAAGCACCTTTCATACATGTCATGTAGCTCAAAGTGCTGTACACAAACATAGGCATATATAACGATAAAAGCAATAAAGTCACAGTGATCAGTTAAGATCAATGTTTAAAAAAAATAATAATAATAATAATAATAATAATAATAATAATAATAATAATAATAATAATAATAATAATAATAATAATAATAATAATAATAATAATAATAATAATAATAATAATAATAATAATAATAATAATAATAATAATAATAATAATAATAATAATAATAATAATAATAATAATAATAATAATAATAATAATAATAATAATAATAATAATAATAATAATAACGTAAAAATGAAAATAACGTAAAAATGAAAACATGAAAACAGTCATTTGCTTACCAGTTTGGGAGAACAGGTCCGCACAACGCGCCGAACAGCAACGTGACAGGAACCTTGAAGGACAGGAGGTTTTAACCCCTGCCCATCAAAGAAGGGGAGAAAAGGATTACCAGTTCACCCCTTTACGACCCCACACCCATGATACGATGTAATGACAAAAAAGAGTATGACGCAGTCATAGTCAGCTCCATGAAGCGTCTAACAGCTTCACACAGCGCATGGGCTAACCTGCTATCTGATATTTACTAAGGAAAAAACACAGAATAGAGAGGGCCCTCTCAAGAGCCCCGGTACCAGACTTACACATGTGCTTCTGTGGCCAACCCAACCCAGTTGTAGGTCACACGACACACACAACCCATTATCACCTAAAAAAAATGGCAAAAACACTCTACAGAGGAACGCCGTTTTTCATAATGAGAGAATACATAATTCTCGATTAGTATCGGCCACAGGCCTTGCTAAGCACACACGAAAAGTGACCAAACAATCTTTTCTTTTAGGAAAATACAGTTCCTCAAGCAGTTGTAGCACAACCCCAGCAATCAAGCTAAGGGTTACATCGTATCCCACCACACAATGACACAATATATTGTAACAACATGTCTGAGAGGAGGGTGAGGAAGTCCCCAGGGAACCGGGGGGAAAACACCCCTCCTACTTTACCCTTAATATGGCCAGTCGAACAGGTAACCTGTTAATATGTGAACACACTGTTCATTGTCATTACAGGCTGAGAAAAGAATTCATTCTTCACTCATATGTCACTAAGCATAGCTTTATAGGTTAGTTTAACCCCCTTAGTTGTGAGTACACGGTACATAAACACACATGATGTTTCTCAACACAACAAACCAGATCATTTTCACATCTGTAACAAACAACCCGATTTGCATGGAGAAGCTAAATACCAGTGACAAGACAATTCACACATAACTCGCATCGTATCCTAAATGTAGTGCAGCAACACTCGTTTTGGAAAACATCGTTATTTACAAAACATTTAGAAGGGAAAGAAAGAAGAAGTGTTCAAGGTCTGGTCAAGACCCTTCCTACCGTGAGCGCAGATCAAGCGAAACTGCAGTCTCTAACAAGGCACCGATAGTAACACAGCATTCCTGTGTTGTCGACATGGGCAGCGTCGCCGCTCCATCCCGCCGCTACGGTTCCCCTTGTTGACGCAGTCCTCGCCGGCCGGGCTCAGGGTAGGTTCGACTAACATCCTCTGTCAAAGATGACGTCGTAGTCAGAGTGTTTAAAGCATGTTATAGTCTCAGAACGTTCAACAGTGTAGCATTAAGCTAACGGCCACTCTCGGCCGATAGCAGCAAGCTAACGTTTACCTAGCCTAGTGACACAACAGGCTAGCGCCCGCAGCTAACAGCTGACTGGCTAACAGGTAGGCCACAACTAGCACGCAAGCTAAGCAGCTATCACCTGAACTTGTACACAACGATATAACAAGCCACACTCAGACAGGCCGCCGTTCTGAAACCCTCCTCACCTTTTAAGAGAGAAGAGAAACGAGATGTTAACACAGTTTTACAACAGTGATTTTACCATCCGGCGGAGCCAGCACAAGTCCCATCTGGGCTGTAGCCGACTTGAACATGGATTTTCCGATAACGATCATCCATGCCCACATTTCCTCGTTTAGGGTATACTCTCATTTGCATATGAAAGACGGGGCCTATACGGTGACAGAGAAGTACCCACGCGTCCAGAGATCCTGGGATCACCAGTTCTACTGGTCGTGGCCCACTAGTTGCTATAATGGGCTTCAAACCAAGATCCTCCGCCGTCGCCTAAAAGGCTGAACAAAGGACCCTAATCTGGGGCCGGTTTTCGTAAACATTGTCAGCTAGCCCCCATAGCACTAACAGACAAGTGGAGCTCGCAAGCAAACATTACTCACCAAACCTGGAACCCACCGCTTCTCACAACAGCGGCGCGTCCTACAGTCCAGCTGTGTCGCTGGAGAGTTTTACCCTAACCAGCCGCAGCAATGAGGACTGCAGTTGGGAGGCATGTAGCGGCGTGAACTCCCAATACGAAAAAACCGGCGGAGGTGTAGAATGATCATCATCTTCCAGACACTCCAGTACGAAGACAATATCGCCGTATTTTCTCGAATATAGTGAGAGAGAAAATAAAGATATGATGTCAACGTATCTCTTGTTTTCCAACTTTCTCCTACTAACAACCTCGTCAAGTGGGATCTACCAAAGGCACTTCCTTGTGGTGAAGCGAAGAAGGAGGCGAGTAGGTGGCCACACACCTGCTTATGAGGGTAAGCTGATGGGGGTGTGGTCAGACGAATATTGGGATATAAAGGTACATTGTGGAATTTTATTCAGTGCGCGTGCACAAGCGAGGTACAGTGCGTGAGTGACGCCGAGCGAGAGCCGTTATGATACAGAACTGTATTACCAGATTGCAGAATGGGTACAATACAGTACAGCTCAATGCACATTGCACACAATTGTTAACATTTGTGTGACATACACCGTACGACATACAAATGTACAGTACTCAGAGATCCTAAAAGAAAATGTATACATATACATTCGAGGGGGAAGAAACTGTACATTGGAGGGGATTGGGTGAGAGGCAGCAGCAACACAACAATTAAATTAAATTAATAAAAAGGTCTAGTACCGAAAGTAAACAAGAAGAAGCTTGCGCTTGTGTGTCATATAATTATGTTATGATTAATTGAAAATGGGTGACCCTGATGTAAACAAGACGAAAGTCTTTCGTCTGGTCTGCATCCCCTTAACAATTGTATGTATTGAGCTGTACTGCACCCATTCTGCAATCTGTTAATAAAGTTTTCAATCAATCAATCAATCAAAAACCACGTCACGTGCCCCTAACATGACGTCAAACTTGTGCGCGAAACACCACTGGTGTGCAGGTAGAGAGGGCAAGGGAAATGAAGAGCATTGGAAAAGTGAAGGTCTGTGGAGTAGGGATAGTAGGGGAGAAAAGGGATAGTGGGTGCAAGGGGGTGATTGGTGGAATTCCAATTAAGGTTAGTATGGATCAGCTGTTAGGGGATTTGAGGAGTGACGAATGCAATGGGAAAGTTAAGAGTGTAGAGAGGATGAAGAGGGGGGCAGAGAAGGAGGAGACAGGGACGATAGTTATTCAGTTTGAGGGTGAGGTTAGTCAGAGAGTGGTGTTTTTAGGGTATTTGGCATATAGGGTTAGGGAGTTTGTGCCGAATCCATTGAGGTGTTACAGGTGCCAGGAGTTTGGACATGTAGCTAAGTGGTGTAGGAAGGGACAGAGATGTGGTAGGTGTAGTGGGGAGCATAAGTATGGGGAGTGTGAACTGGGAGTGGAGCCGAAGTGTTGTAGTTGTGGTGGGAAGCATAGTGTAGCGTATTGGGGTTGTGAGGCGATGAAGCTAGAGGTAATGGTCCAGCAGGTGCGAAGGGAAGGTAGAATTTCATATGCGGAGGCAGCTAGGAAGGTAGGACAGGGACAGCAAGACAAGGGACAGGGGTTTAGGGAAGGGCAGTTGGCAGTAAGGATAGTGCAGGAGGATCAGGGAAAGCAAGATAGGGGGCAGGGTTTTAGGATAGGTCATCGGGTGGTAGAGGAAGTTCAGGCGAAGAAAGAGAGGGTGTTTAGGGAGAAGTTAGGTATGGTGGCCTTTGTGGCAGGAGTAGTGAATACGACAGCAACGGTTAGCAGTAGGACAGAGAGGACTAGGTTGATAGTTTTAGCAGCAGTGGGACACTTGGGTATGGAGGGGTTGACAGTGGAGGATGTTTTGACGGAGTTAAACAGGGTGGCTGGTCAAGTAGCGTTAGAGAAGGGGGGTGTTAGTGAGCGAGTAGGTCAGAGTCAGCCCACAGGAGGCAAGGGGGGACTCATAGATTCGGTTTGGATAGGGTGGTGATGTTGGTTTGTTGTTTTGTGTGTTATGGGGTTGAATGGAGAATTGAATTGAAAAGTTTATTAACAGATTGCAGAATGGGTACAGTACAGTACAGCTCAATACATACAATTGTTAAGAGGATGCAGACCTCCTAGAACCCACCTCACCCCTGCCCACTTTGACAACCTAGGATGGCTTAGAGTAGACGACAGAGTACAGCAACTTGCAATGGGCCTGGTCTACAAGATACACTACGCGACCAAGGTACCCATGTACATGTCAAAATACTTCCCAAAGGTCAGTGAATACCACGATCACAACACCAGAGGGAGCTCCACAAATCATGTAAAACCCAGATTCGGCTCAAACAAGGGACTAAACACGTTTCGCAATTATGCCACATCAATGAGG
Source organism: Notolepis coatsorum (assembly GCF_963971535.1). NCBI lineage: Eukaryota > Metazoa > Chordata > Actinopteri > Aulopiformes > Paralepididae > Notolepis > Notolepis coatsorum. The sequence continues at coordinate 91,963,357 of NC_140168.1, forward strand.
AACGCCCTACCTAAAGCTGTAAAGGAATGTGAATCACTACCCACTTTCAAAAACACTCTCAAAAAACACCTACGTGAGACTGCAATTCGAAACTGGCCCCTACAAATGTCCTAACCTAGTTGTACAGTAAATGACCAAGTAAGGCTTTGTCAATATTCCAATGTACAGTGTAAAATGTGTGTGTGTCCCCTACCCAACCCCCCCCCCCCCAACCTCCAATGTACAGCCCTCACCCAACCCACCCAACCCCACCCCACCCAACCAACCTCCTCCAATGTACAGTTTCTACGCCAAATGTATATACACTCCTTTTCTGGACACTTTTGTATCACAAACAGTACTGTATTTGCAAATCTGATATGTCATAAATGTATAGATGTAGCAGTACTGTCTATCTGTATGTCATGTATGTCATATATGTTATGATGAATTGAAAATGGGGGACCCTGATGTAAACAAGACGAAAGTCTTTCTCTGGTCTGCATCCCCTTAACAATTGTATGTATTGAGCTGTACTGTACTGTACCCATTCTGCAATCTGTTAATAAACTTTTCAATCAATCAATCAATGAGAAAGACTTTCGTCTTGTTTCCATCAGGGTCCCCCATTTTCAATTCATCATAATCATCATAGTGTACAGTAGGTGGCGGTATGCAGTTTTTGTGGTCGCAATCTGCCACTATACCCAGTGAAGAAGAAGGTTATTGTGGAATGGTGTGTGCAGTAGCATAGATATATATCTATGTGCAGTATGAATGAATGAATGAAAACTTTATTTAACAGATTGCAGAATGGGTACAATACAGTACGGCTCAATACATACAATTGTTAAGGGGATGCAGACCTGAGAAAGACGTTTGTCTTGTTTCCATCAGGGTCCCCCATATATTCAGTAGGTGGCGGTGTGCGGCTTTTGTAGTCGCGACCCGCCATAATTTTGTTTTTACAGTGATCTCACTGTCATGTGGAGGGCGGCAATACGCCTAGATGCGTAGTCCGCCGGAAACATAAACGAAGAAGAAGAAGAACACCACTGGTGTTTTTGTCTCGATTAGCTTGATAGGAAGCTGGCGACGTCGCTTGTTTAATCGTTGTTGACGATTGTTTTAAACATGTCTATGATAATAAAACTGAGGTCGTTAGTCAACGAGAGACTGACTGCAGCTGCTGAAGAGATATTTGGGGCATTTGAAAGAACCATAGAAGAGTATGAAGGAGAGATCGGTCGCCAGCGTCAACTGTTGGACACTCTGGAGGCTGAGATGAAAAAGACACACAAGACAGGTTTGTCAAATCAAAATGTGACGCCAGTTAATGCAAGAAGAATCAAACGTGTCATGTTGGTCTGTCTCCCGTTCATTATGATTTTAGAATTGGAAAACGTTATTGTCCACTTCTGGGAATTTACCTCTTTGGCCTCTATTTTTGTGCAAGTGTAGTTGACTGAGGCGTGTTTACAGTTTGGTGACCCCCACCACCACACACACACACACACACACACACACTTGCTAATTTCGTGGCTCAAAATGAATCCGTCTGCGCCGAGATGGTGGACCATAGATATATAAACATATGTTTTATATACGATCATAGATAATAACATTTTATATACGATCATAGATAAAAAAAATAAACAGAGTCCATTCTCTTCGGTTCAAATAACAAACTCAGCTAGACCGGCTTCTCGGTTACATCGGGTGACAATATTGTTTTGATTGATTGAAAACGTTATTAACAGATTGCAACTGAAGTACAGTAGAGCTCAATACATACAATTGTTAACCCATTCTCTGCCGGGCTTATATCCATCCTAAACCATCCTCTGCCAGCGCTATTTGTCTATGGAGATGTTCACCTTCTTTGCAGGGCTATAACATTTTAAATTGTATTGCTAAATTGACATTACTATGGCCCATTCAACATCAATTATCTATCGTTCAGGATGTAGGAACGTTTTACTTTTCATTCACACATTCATACTAAAATACCGTCTAGAGTATAAATATGTTTTTATCGTTTTCTGCAGTATTTCATAGAACGTGAGATATAGGCATAAATGCATATATTAGATGATCAAATGCAGTTTGATACCGATCAACGTTATATTAAAAATTTCAACTGTACATGGTCCTAAACATCATGACTGGTCATCTGCGGGTGAACGGAGGGGAGGGGGGTCGTTTATAATTCAATGACCGACGTTAAATGATTCATGTAGTATGGGTGATATATTGATCAGAGCAGTTTGTATCGAAAATGGTAAAGAAAAACAAACTGTACAAGCAACTGTACAAGCAAAACTGTACATTGGAATATTGACGAAACCATACTTGGTAATTTACTGTACATTGGAGGGGGTTGAACTTGGGTTAGGACATTTACAGGGGCCAGTTTCGAATTGCAGTCTCCCGTAGGTGTTCTTTGAGAGTGGTTTTGAAAGTGGGTAGTGATTCACATTCCTTTACAGCTTTGGGTAGGGCGTTCCACATTGATGTGGCATAATTGCGAAACGTGTTTAGTCCCTTGTTTGAGCCGCATCTGGGTTTAACATGATTTGTGGAGCTCCCTCTGGTGTTGTGATCGTGGTATTCACTGACCTTTGGGAAGTATTTTGACATGTACATGGGTACCTTGGTCGTGTAGTGTATCTTGTAGACCAGGCCCATTGCAAGTTGCTGTACTCTGTCGTCTACTCTCTAAGCCATCCTAGGTTGTCAAAGTGGGCAGGGGTGAGGTGGGTTCTAGGAGTAAGGTCAAGCAGAAGGATCCGCCTGTATCCACCGCATGTATATATTCCCTCCCCGCCGTATGTATATTTCCCTCCCACCCACCCACCCCCTCCTAATGTACAGTCCCCTCCCCATTATATGTATATACTCTGTCAGGATCTAGGGGTAACAGTACTGTATATTTGAATACCGCCTATGTCACAAATGTATCAGTACTAAATACCTATATGTCCCTATGCCATAAATGTCATGTATGTTGTGTATGTCATAAATGTCTATATGAATTGAAAATGGGGGACCCTGATGGAAACAAGACAAACGTCTTTCTCAGGTCTGCATCCCCTTAACAATTGTATGTATTGAGCCGTACTGTATTGTACCCATTCTGCAATCTGTTAAATAAAGTTTTCATTCATTCATTCATTCACCCCTTCCTGACAAAAGAAGCCACCCAACTCCTCGTCCAATCAACAGTCATCTCCCGCCTCGACTACTGCAACGCACTGCTCGCTGGCCTCCCGGCCACTGCCACTAAGTAGGGATGCCCCGATCGATCGGCCCCCGATCGTTATCGGCCGATAATCAGTATAAATATGCGATCGGGGAATTCCGATAATTAGTCATATTCGCCGATCGCGGAAACTGATCAAGTGGATATCTCACTCGCTTGTCTCAGACGCACAGGGTCTGCAAACTGCTCCTCCTCCCTAGCCCCGCCCGTACCCGTGTAGAGTTTGTAAACATGGAGGCGGACCTCCTCTGCTGAGTCTAGATAGTGCATTCGACCTGAGCTAACGTTAGCTACCTAGCTATCGTTACTGTTTAAACAAAATTACCCAGTCAACTATTCACTTTTAGTAGGCATTGTCTAACGGTATTTAGCCGGCTAGCTACTGATAGCTCCGGATATCAACAAATGCCCCAGGAAGTCCAGTAGCCCATGTTGATATCTCCGTTAGCTTGCGTTAGCTGACGTTAGTTCACGGTTCAAAACGAAATGTCCGATTGAACTAAATAGTTGTCTTAACGTCATCTAGCCGGCTAGCAGTAGCTACAGATAGCTCCTGATATCAATGTCTTATAACATTGATTGAATGCGTATTCGAGCTGAGGGCTTGCTGAATGTGAAATGACCAAAGCATAACGTTACCAATAGGGTCCCGCTGCAGCGCCGGAGAATCCTTTTTGGAGCTAGGGCTACTAGAGTACACACAGACAGTGGAGCTGTTTGCAGATAGCGAGCATTTTGACTTGTTGCGTGGTGGCGATGTCTCGCAGATAATACAACTACAAGTCTAATTATATAATATATATATTTTATTAAAAAAAAAAAAAAAAACTTTTTATATAAAATAATTTTTAATGTCTTTTTAATCAAAAACGATCGGTATCGGATCGGTATCGGCCGATATGGCTCACGACGATCGGAAATCGGTATCGGTGGCAAAAAACGTGATCGGGGCATCCCTACCACTAAGCCTCTTCAACTCATTCAGAACGCAGCGGCCCGCCTGATCTCAAACCTACCGAAGTCGGCCCATGTCACCCCACTTCTTAGGGACCTGCACTGGCTCCCCATTGCTGCACGAATCCGCTTCAAGGCCCTCGACCTAGCATATCGTGCGGCAAAGGGAACCGCTCCCGCCTACCTCCGGTCAATGGTCTCTAACTACACACCCTCAAGACCCCTACGCTCTGCTTCTTCTGGCCGCCTCAGACCTACTCCTATCCAAGCTCCGGGAGGGTCATCAAAGAGAAGTCGCCTATTCTTAGTCCTTGCCCCACAATGGTGGAATGAACTACCCACCCCAGTTAGGACAGCCGAAACACGTCCAATCTTTCGCCGTCGACTAAAGACGCACTTCTTCAACCATTATCTGAATTAAAAAAAAAATATATATATATATATATCTAAATCTAACTAACCGTACTGTCATGCACTTGTCCTAATAAACTAACCTACACTGTAGCACTCAACACTTTGATGAACATTGTTGCTCAGCTGATAGAGTTGTGCCCTTCCTGATGGCTTGTCGTACAGAACTTGTAAGTCGCTTTGGATAAAAGCGTCAGCTAAATGACTAAATGTAAATGTGAATGTAGTCTAACCAGTTTGTTTTGAGATGTTTGTAATTTAGTTTTTAGCGCCTTTGAGGTGCTTTGGTACCATAGTCGTAGTACCCTTGAATGAGTGCTCCTGCCAGAGTCTTCAGGGTATTCTTGTTTACCAGAGAGGAGATCCGGTACAAGAATCTAGTTCGTTGGTTGACTTTTTTTATTACCTTGGATGACATTTTGTCAGAGGAAAGATTTGCCTCTAGGATGGAACCTAGGTATGTAATTTCATCTTTCCTTGTGACAATATTGTCACCCACTGTAACTGAGAAGCCGTCGGTCTTGCTGAGTTTGTTATTTGATCCGAAGAGAAGGGCCTTGTCACAAGGAAAGATGAATGAATGAAAACTTTATTTAACAGATTGCAGAATGGGTACAAATACAGTACGGCTCAATACACACAATTGTTAACCCTTTCTCTGCCACGCTTATATCCATCCTTGTAGCCAGTCTGCCAGCTCTATTTGTCTATGGAGAATTTGGAGATGTTCACCTACTTTGCAGGGCTATAACTTTTTTAATTGTATTGCTAAATTGACATTACTATGGCCCATTCAACATCGATTAGCTATCGTTCAGGATGTAGGAACGTTTTACTTTTTCATTCACACATTCATACAAAAATACGGTCTAGAGTATAAATATGTTTTTATCGTTTTCTGCAGTATTTCATAGAACGTGAGTTATAGCCATTTATGCATATATTAGATAATCAAATGCAGTTTGATAGCAATTGACGCCAGATAAAAAATTTCAATTGTACAAGGTCCCAGACGTTATGACTCATCATGCGCGGTTGACCGGAGGGGGGGGGGGGGGGGTCGTTTATAAGTCCGTGGCCGACGTTAAATCATTCATGTAGTATGGGTGATATATAGATCAGAGTAGTGTTGTCACGATACTGGAATTTCGACTTCGATACGATACCTTGAAAAGTAACGATACTTCGATACCATTTCGATATATAAAAAAATATATATATATATATATTTTTTTAAACAAATTTAGCTTTTGTTGCTGGTTGATTCTCCTCAGCTTCTCTCTGGTACTATAAGAGAAGATAAATATAACACTTTTAAAACCCTTTGTTTATCTTTAGATCACACATTTAAAAATAACTGTTCATCTCACTTCAATAATTTTTATTGCAAATGCAGAACATGGTATTTTCTCAAGCAGACAGATGTAAACACTGTAATCTGTGTTGCATGTACCTGACAAACTGAACTGTTTGTATTACAGTTAGTAACAGTTTCGATTTTTATTAAAGATACCGAGAGCGAGCGAGAGAGAGAGAGGCTATCCTCGGAGCATTTTAGTAACGTTACATTTTCAACAAGATTGCTGCTATTTAAACACTTGATGGAAACGGGGTAACGTTAACCTTATGTCGACTGTAGTATTGTATGACCTCGACATAACGTTTAATCGTTAATGTTACTCCGTTTCCTTGCAGTAATTATAAATGGGCAGCTAAGCTAACGGAGCTAACTGCTAGCAGTAGCTAACGTTAGCTGGTAGCTGTAACGTTACAACGAATCAGCTGTTGATATTATGCGCCATCAGTAGACAACGTATCATGTATTAAACTAGAGTTAATGGTTTAATGCTTCAGTCACAGTGACGTTGAAAGAGCAGCTGTCACGAACCTCTTTCTGCTAGCAGTAGCTAACGTTAGCTGGTAGCTGTAACATTACAACGAATCAGCTGTTGATATTATGCGCCATCAGTAGACAACGTATCATGTATTAAACTAGAGTTAATGGTTGAATGCTTCAGTCACAGTGACGTTGAAAGAGCAGCTGTCACGAACCTCTTTCATTTCTTTATGGAGATCGCACTGGCACTGCTAAAATGTTTATTTACAAACTGAAGACGGGACGGCTCTGTGACTCTGTGAGGGGGAGGGCTGGAGCAGGCGGAGGGGAACAGCGCGTCAACAACTTGCTGTAGAACACTCGCCAGCTGGTACAGATACTGCAGAAAGTATCGGTATTTCGGGAAATGAGTATCGAAGCCATTTTAAATATTCAGTATCGATATGTATCGATATTTTTGACAACACTAGATCAGAGCAGTTTGTATGGTAAACAAACAGGCTGAAACTCACCCCAGTCTCCTCTTACCGTTGGGTGATGAGCGTGGAGCAAAAAGATCGCTATTATGGGATGTTGATCTATGCGATCCATTTCCAGGTTGTATAATACTATATACGTCCAAATAATGTTGTTTATTGAATTATGGCAACGGATCGATTATCCAGTGTGTCAAGATGGAGTCCGGAGGGAATAGGGAGACACACCGGCGTCACAATTATCAACATCCGGTTGCAACTCGCTGATCGGCCACCAGGTGGCGGTATTGCAGCGTTGGAGAGTTCAGCGGAGTCCTACAGCACCAGTCAAGGATCCGTGGGTGAAATATGAATACCATGACAGAAATTAGAAATATTGATCTCAAAGACGCTGTAAAACGTCATTGGCAGATTACGCATGGCGAGGAATGACGTCTTAACACGTCATCGGCGGAGAAAGGGTTAAGGGGATGCAGACCCCTTATGTCTTGTTTACATCAGGGTCCCCCATTTTCAATTCATAGTGACATTTATGACATACACAACATACATGACATCATGACATTTATGGCATAGGGTATATGACATACAGGTATATAGTACTGTTACATTTGTGACATATATGATATGCAAATATACAGTACTGTTACCCATAGATCCTAACAGAGAATATACATATGATGGGGAGGAGACTGTACATTAGGAGGGGGCGGGTGGGTGGGAGAGAAATATACATACGGTGGGGAGAGAATATATACATACGGTGGGGAGGAGACTGTCTATTAGGTGGGGGTGGGGGGGTTTGGACATTTACGGTGGCCAGTTTCGAATTGCAGCCTCCCGTAGGTGCTCTTTAAGAGCGGTTTTGAATGTGGGTAGGGATTCACATTCCTTTACAGCTTTGGGTAGGGCCGAATCTGGGTTTAACATGATTTGTTGTGCTCCCTCTGGTGTTGTGGTTGTGGTATTCACTGACCTTTGTAGGGCTGTCTTAAATACTTCGAAGCTTCGTTCGATGGATATGGGATTCGAATATGAAAAAAAAATTAAAATAAAAAAATATATCAACTCTGCAACGCTTCAATACCGCCACCTTGTGGCCGATCGACGAGTTGCCAAACCGGAAGTGCCCAGAAGTGCTCGGTCCATCCCCTATTTTTGTCCGGCCACTCTCTTATCGTCCCAGGGCTCAATACAGACACCGTCGATATGAATCTTTGCCATAACTCAATAATCAACATGATTTGGACGTGTATTAGTAATATACAAACCGGAAATGGATCGCATCGATCAACATCCCATAATAGCGATCTTTTTGCTCCAGTGTGATCGCCCAACGCTACGAGGAGACTGGGGTGAGTTTCAGCGTTTTTCTTTACCATTTTCGATACAAACTGCTCTGATCAATATATCACCCATCAGGCCTGTACACTGCGATGATATGATCGCGAATTGCCCCTTTAATTGGCCGTTGCGATTGGTAAATATGATCTGGGGGCGGGCTTGCGAGTAGTGCTTTCAAGCCTTGCATTCGCATTTCACTCCTAAATTATCCAAGGCGTGTGATGACGCCACTCACGCGAGCTGTCAGTGCGACACAATGTCGTGGTGCTATGAAAGAATCTGTCGGCAATGAATGAACTTACTGCGATCACCGATAGCCTGAGTGAAAAAAAAGATTTGCGCGGAGTGAATCTGGGTCACGCTATATACTTGGAACTTGTAGTCTATCGTGCGATTAAAGACCATGTCCCTATCTGCGTAGTCTATACATCCAACACCAAATCCCATAATTCCTAGCGAAACGAAACTGAATGTGGCCGCTTCCTTTAAATAATAATATGGCTCTTGCTCCGCAAGAACAACGGAGTGGATAATGGATTTCAGTCAATTTTATGACAACCACGTCCGATGTGGAGAGATGATAAGATGATGATGATTGACGTGATGATGTGATGATTGATTGACGGGGACACGGAAACTTCTAACGTTCAGGATCAGCCATGCATTACGTGAGTACCCCACTATTAGGACGTGAAATACTGTCTACTTAAATTGACACCGCGGATCAATAAAGTATCAATATCAACCTATCTATCTAATAATGAGACGATATGCAAATAATATAATACTAATAATTGTCGGTTCCCCGTATATGAAATGAAATGACTGCTGGTAAAATCACTGTTTATTTCTCGTTTTGCATAGTATTACATTCCACTTCTATAAACAATCAAAGTCCTACCGTAAGAGCCTCATACGGGTCAATTAAACCTTTTTTATTAGTCTTTCCTTCGAGCTAAGTTGGACTGAACATTTCACTGTCAAAAGCGCAAATGTAAATAAGGTTGCGTTGCAACAGTTTTCAAAATAAAGGTCATATATACAAATACCTCTCAATTCTTATAAAAAAAAAGTCCCGGATATACATAAACATTAATTGGCATAGATCTCTATAAACGGCCCAACACATTGATCACTTTAGGCACACACTGACTGAAACCAGTAACATCACAAATATGAAGCAGGTAATTACCCATACAAATAATAAACCTTTCATGAGGTTATTTACAATAATAATAATTCATTTGATTTCTAAAGCACTTTTCATTGTGAAACAAATGTATGCAGAGTTTCTTGTCCTCCTGATTAATGCAATGGTGTGTGTGTGTTGTGATGATCTCATTCAAGGAGCACTACACAAGCGCGCGCACACACACACACAGTTTGTTGTTTTTGTTCTATTAGTGATTTACACACTCTCAGTTGGTTCATTATAAAAGATACAAACCTGAAAACAAACGCACTTAAATGTTAAATAAAAGGACCACAGTAATGAGGCAGGAGGAACATATTTTTTTTAATAATGGTAAAATTGTTATTAAAAAATGTGCCCCTAAAAAATATTTTTTGCCCCTAAATTTCTCATTTAGGGGCAAGTGTGCCCCTAGTGAAAAAGCTTAGCGTACAGCCCTGCCCATACTACATGAATCATTTAACGTCGGTCATTGAATTATAAACGACCCCCCCCCCCCCCCTCCGTTCACCCGCAGATGACCAGTCATGACGTTTAGGATCATGTACAGTTGACATTTTTTATATAACGTTGATCGGTATCAAACTGCATTTGATCATCTAATATATGCATTTATGCCTATATCTCACGTTCTATGAAATACTGCAGAAAACGATAAAAACATATTTATACGGTATTTTAGTATGAATGTGTGAATGAAAAAGTAAAACGTTCCTACATCCTGAACGATAGATAATTGATGTTGAATGGGCCATAGTAATGTCAATTTAGCAATACAATTTAAAAAGTTATAGCCCTGCAAAGAAGGTGAACATCTCCATAGACTTATAGCGCTGGCAGAGAGGGTACAATGATGGGTACAATGCCCGGCAGAGAATGGGTTAAGATGACAGATTTGTGTTCATTGTGCTGCTTTTATAAAGCCTCAAATGACGGCTTACAATATTTCATGAAAGCAAAGTGTTTCGTTTGTCTAAGATTTAAAAAGGTTTAAACTTTACAGCACTGACAAAGTTGAACAAAGTGCTGTACAAGTCCCACAACATAAAAAAAAAAAAAAAATTGTAATTTATTTTATTATTATTTTAATATTTTATTTTTATTTCGAAGCTTCGAATTAAAATCGAATCTCGGCCCCGAAGCTTCGAATTCCAAAAAAAATACATTTGGGAAGTATTTGTACATGTACATGGGTACCATAGTCGTATAGTGTGAAATTACATACCTGGGTTCCATCCTAGAGGCAAATCTTTCCTGTGACAAAATGGCATCCAATGTAATCAAAAAAGTCAACCAACAAACTAGATTCTTGGTCCGGATCTCCTCTCTGGTAAACAAGAATACCCTGAAGACTCTGGCAGGAGCACTCATTCAAGGGTACTATGTCTACGACTATGCTTGCACCTCATGGTACCAAAGCACCTCAAAGGCGCTAAAAACAAAATTACAAACTGGTCAGACTACTGCTTGACCTTACTCCTAGAACCCACCTCACCCCTGCCCACTTTGACAACCTAGGATGGCTTAGAGTAGACGACAGAGTAGAGCAACTTGCACTGGGCCTGGTCTACAAGATACACTACACCACTAAGGTACCCATGTACATGTCAAAATACTTCCCAAAGGTCAGTGAATACCACAACCACAACACCAGAGGGAGCTCCATAAATCATGTTAAACCCAGATTCGGCTCAAACAAGGGACTAAACACGTTTAGCAATTATGCCACATCAATGTGGAACGCCCTACCCTACCCACAGCTGTAAAGGAATGTGAATCACTACCCACTTTCAAAACCACTCAATACCCATTTTCTGTATTTGTTCACAACTAATCAAAAACACATTTGTGATCCTTTACAATTCTTAAAAACAAAATAAATTTGTTTGTATTTTTTTAACGTGGATAATTTAAAAAAAAATTACTTTTTGGAAAAAATATTTGGACAATGGGTATCGGATCGGTATCGGTATTGGCCGATACCCAAACCCAGGTATCGGTATCGGGACTGAAAAAGTCAGATCAGTGCATCCCTAATGCAGGGCTGTACGTTAACTTTTTTTGCACATAGCACTGGTGGGGTGGGAATCACCAGTTTCATCATGATACGATACGATATCGATTCTTTGGACAACGATACGATATTTGCCGATATCACAAAGTCTCTCACGATACAATACGATACGATTAGATTCAGGTGCCTGCGATCGATATGAGATGATATCATATGCCCATTTAACACAATCAGTTATGAGACTCGCCACAGGATTTTCAAAATAAGAGTATCGATATGAATCGATCTTATTACATCGCATCGATTCGATCGTTGATAATTACATCGATGTATCGATCTGGATCGATGTATCGTCCCACCCCTCTACAGAGGTTGATAGTTTTGTAGCACTGGCCAAAATCTTGTAGCACAAGTATAAAACGTGTTATATTTGTAACAGTCACAAATGTGCCTATTGTATTTGTGTTATTTAGTTGCAGTCAGGGAACAAACTTAACTTTTTGACTTACCAGCCATTTGGCAGGTAGATTTAAAAAGGGCAGATTTTTTACCAGCCACAAATTATAAATAGCTTTTTAGTATATCGCCATGTGTTATTATTACTATAATACTCTCATATGCTATTTTCAATTAATATCATAAACAACATAAGGAATATTAGCATAATTTTGAGTGGACTGAAGGAATGAGTCAGCGTTAATAGTTTTAAATGCAAATAATTTATTGAAACATAGAAGTGGGGTCGGTTGGGACACACACACACACACAATGGGGGACCCTGATGTAAACAAGACTAAAGTCTTTCTCTGGTCTGCATCCCCCTAACAATTGTGTGTATTGAGCCGTACTGTATTGTACCCATTCTGCAATCTGTTAAATAAAGTTTTCATTCATTCACACTGTTTCAACTCACCACCCCCGCATCATATTGTAGTCTAGTCTGTCTTCAAACTTCCACTCCTCTCGACACACACACACACACACCCTTTCCCCAGTCCACACTGTCTCTATGGCTCTGCCTCTGATCAGGATTAGCTTGTTAGCTTATGCTAATGCAACGTTCATTTCGGGCGATGTGGGCATAAAGGAATGGCGACGATGCAAAGCGTGTTAGATGCATTTGACCCGTTGTGAAAAAAAAGAACACCACAGACTTATTTCGGATTTGCGAACGCATAAACTATATTTTAAATTATGGCTATGTGTCTAATACGCCAGTCGCTTATCAATGACTTGTTTGCAGTCAACATTGTCGAAACGGATTGTTTTTTAATCGGTTCATTTCCGTTTTATACCATTTTGAAAAACGTTAGTTTTTTTTTTTACTTCCAGAAAAAAAATAAGATTCTGCAGGAATCGCACTTTACTGGAATACACAAAACGCGTCGTCATTTTTCGGCCTATTTATGAATCGTTTTCAAATAAACGCTAGATTATCGATAGTATATGTGTACTTATGCACGCTAGAGAAGCGGGCTGAAAAATCAATTATCTTATTTCCTGATCAGCACAGCCACACACATATGGGACACGCTGAGATCAGCGTTTCCGTTAGCCGGTAATTACCGGTATTTGACTGGCAAAATCTGTTGAAGTCCGACAAATTTAATCTCTCCGGTCATAGTGTCCGGTGAAAATAGTTCCCTCTGGGCACAGTTTGATTATTTGAATTGTATTTGGATGGGCTGGAGTTGGGTGGCCTATGCGATGAACGAAACAATCATTGCGTTTGTTGTCGTTGCTTCGCTCAGCGAGAGCTTGCTGCTGGATTTGCGGAAGGCATGCAGCTGCAGACCCACAGAACCCACCAGCTTTGCTGGCACAGTGCGGTCCCCAGACCTGGAAAGCTGCTCTGCGGGTCTGCAGCTGGATGCTTCTTGCAAACTAACTGCGGCGCTCGCGCTGATATTGTTGGACCGGCTGCTTGGTGGAGCAACGATGAAACGAATGTAATGAATCGTTCGTCGCATGGGCTATTTAATTTTGGCCTGTTTTGGTACGGTTCGGGTGGTCAAGTTGTGCTTGGAGGGAGTTGTTTTCACCGGACATTATGACCAGCACCAAGTCGTTGGGACTAGGTGGAGATATACATCACGCAAACCCACGATAATGTTGCCGTCTCTCTGCCAAATTTCTCAGTTCTTCGCTTGATATAATTAATACAAATGTCCAATATAACGGAATTCGTTAGCTCATAAATGTGATTATAACAGACTGCTGTTTATTAATGTCGGGCCGACTGCCCACAGACACAGGTCTATTTGATTTAAAGTCGGCAGCAGCACGGAGTCTCTGGACTTATTTTATTTGGAATATAATGACTGTATACGCAAAAGTAGCCTAGCTTTAAGTTAAAATATTATAAATCTACATGCCTTGAGGATGTCATTCTTTATATAGCCTGTTGTTTTTAAGCTCAATAAACTCTGACCGGAATTTCTCTCATTTGACCGGTAGATAAAAATCTACCGGACCCTGAGACCGGCAACAATTTTTTCTAACGGAAACCCTGGCTGAGATATAGGTGAAAAGAGCTATGATTATCCCAAGACTGGTCAAATAGATTCCTTACCTCAGATCAGATGTTCTCCAAAAAGATTATTCCAATTCCTGATCGCCATTCCAAATATCGATCGCGTTTATTGATCCAACGCTGGGTACTGGAAATACCGATTCCACGCTGTTCTGAGGGTCGGCGAAGACTGCAATCGGCTCGGATTACATGCCTGACAAGTAAAATGTGGATTCCGGACTTTCTTTTCCCCATGCGTTTTCATTCAATCCAATCCAAAGAGTGCATTATCATCCGGCAGACGATAGGGTGCGGTATTTTCCCTGTTCAAACTCAGACAGAGTCCCAGTGGTAACGTGAGGCTAGATTGATGAAAAATGAATGGAAATCGATAATAGAAAAATAACGATTAAAAACGAGATTTCTCGTTGCTTGGCACTCAACGCATGGCATGAACTAACGAGATTTCTCGTCGCTTGGCACTCAACGCATGGCATGAACTAATGAGATTTCTCGTGGCTGGCACTCAAAGTGTTAAGAGAAAAGGACATGTGAGGACCATATAAATATTAGTCCTTGCATTGTAGAAATCGAATTAAAAGTAGTCTAGGCAGACACACTATGGGGGTTGCGCTGTCTTCTCAAGCTATGATATGCAGCGGGACACAGAGGCACACGCACAGACAGTTATTGCAAACAAATATTTTGGAGCAGCACAATTCGTCTACACAGTACACGCCTTTCAGTGAGTAAGACCGACTGAAGGGAGAAGTTACAGGCGCTCCAACCAACCCATGTTCAAAATGAAATGAAACATAGGCCTATCCGTTGCTCTCAGAGGAGGGCAATGTTGAATCAGAGAGAGACTTCAGAGATGTAGTCCAAAGTAGTATACTGGAGTACAAGGATTTAAGGCAATACACTTTATTTTAAACAAACGTTTTGAGGCAGGGTGAATTTTGACTCTGAAGTGTATTGCCTTAGATCCGTGTGGTCCAGTGCTCTACTTTGACTGAATCTGAGGCCATGTCCTCACGTATCTGGATCTTTTGCCAAACGGATATTCTCAGGCTCTGTTTAAAATAAAAAACCCCGTCCACACCACAGTGTAAAAAAAAATAACTCCACAGACACAAACACATAAACGCATATGAATTGCTCCAACAAGCATGCGGGCCAGCAGGTGGCGATAAGCGATATCCCAAATACCATGGTGGTACGAGCGGTCAGGACGACAGTAACAATGCAATTGTTGTAATTATTATACAGTACCTGATGTAGTCTTCTTGAAGCGATTAAGCTTTTTTTGCTCCGATTTGACATCAGTTTAAAACTCATTGTGCTCTGTAGAATTGTCAAATAGTAAGTGCTTTTGACCCTTTTCATTTGTAACTTCATCCGTCATCTTTCAATATCTTATTTGACGTTACTGTATGTCTGATATAAGTGTCAAGTGTGTATTAGAATACGGAGCTGTTAATGCGTATGAATGTCTGTGTCCACGGGCAAGCTATATTCACGTAACTCACATATTCAAATGATTCCTGTAATTCCTGTACAGTAACTATTCAACTAATAATGTTAAGTTATTATTAGGTAATTCTGGGACCACTGACGCGTGATGCCAACATCCTCAACTATCCGCAACATCAGAGCGCATCAGGTGCAGACCTCTTCTGTCGCGAGTATATTAACTGAATTTAGAATGCAATTTGGCTTTTAACTTAAGCAGGGCGCAAAACTAGACATGTTTAGCAAAACATTAAATATCTTTGCAACAGTTTGTGATAATGCCTTGCCTTATTTTGTTTCGGAATCGCGATGTTGTGATCTCAAGGTCTCAACATTGACATTGTATGATATCTCTCGAGAAATAAGCGGACGAAAGAAACACCACTCGCCACTTAAATAAATCAAAATCGTGTGTTTAACAACCTCAAAAACTTTCGAAACATGGTTTATATTAACTTAATAAATAAACAGAAACGAAAAATCTACTTATGTGAACGAAAATGTCCAGTATAACTAAATAACAGATACATCCCTATTACACGCAAGCAGCGTCTGATGGCCGAATCTGTCGGCACTGGAGTATACAGTAGCTGTTACATCTAGACATTCATGAATGATATACAAGATATACAAATATACAGTACTGCTTAAGAGGCAGAGATCAATAAGAGAAAATATATACATTCGAGGGGGAAGAAACTACATGCTATTTCTGTCTGTCATTTCAGCACCAGGCGCTGTCCATCTTATTGGCTCCATGCGCTTCATGTTTGTATTACAGTCATATTCCAACTTAACTGAATGCACACATGTGCGTGTGGACTACTGTACCATTACAGGTATTGAAATGATATATATATAAAAAAAATTGCATAAAAATATCGATACTTGGGCGTCCTTGTATCGATACAGTATCGCCATGCGAAGTATCGCGATACTATACTGTATCGATATTTCCCCCCACCCCTACCAGGTACCCAGGTTTCCCCTCCCGATAAGATAAACCCAATGGAAAAACATGCACAACAGATCGCTAACGCTGCCGCGTTCCCTGACGAAGATGGACAGGAGCGCTTGGATTGGTCTGTCAACCAACGTTAGATAGCAGTGTTTATAAGGAGTCGTCTGCCAACAAATGTGTTCACAAAATGGATGACTATTCAAACGTTATTGAAGACTCCTGTGACTACGTCTGTCTAACTTTTCCTAACCATTTTGTGACCACAGCAGCATTTGAGCCTATGTTATGTGTGTTGCCGTTATGTGCCTAAAACCAATTTTTTCTCTGTCTCTCGGCTACTCTTTTTGACATGAATTAGGTAGGGATGTGCATGACTGACCAAAATCATTTTAGAATAGTCTACTGTTCTTAAGACCGAATATTCGAAAAAATATTTGGAATGGCGATCAGGAATTGGATTAATCTTTTTGCAGAACATCTGATGTGAGGTAAGGACTCTATTTTACCAGTCTTGGGTTAATCAGATGTTTTTTTCACAGCGATCACAATGTGTGTGTGTGTGTGCGTAACGTTAGCGCTGACCACGGCATGGATAATACATTTTTCAGCCCGCTCCTCTAGCGTGCATAAGTACACATATACTATCGATTTTTTTTTTATTTACTTTTTCTTCCCATTTTTTTCTATTTTTCTCCCATCCCAATTTCGTATTATCCAATTCTTCCCTCCCCTGTCTCGAACGTTCCTAGACCATGCCTCCCACTGGTCGGCTGCAATGTGGACGAAGCCTTGCATCACGTGTCCCCTCCGGTACACGACGAGGCAGCCGTCGCATCTTTTCACCTGCACAGCGCGATCTCTCAGTGGCGAGGAGTAACGCGTGGGAGGCTCACGCTGCCCCCGGTACTTCCTGATTCTGCTGTACAGGCGCACCAACCGACCTGTAGGAGTCGCTGTCCACGACGTCCGATCCCCACCCACCGGCTTTCCCACCCCCTAATACTGCCAATTGTATTAGTATGAACGACCAGCCAAGCCGGAAGCAACGCAGAGAGCTGGGCTCGAACCCAGCATCTCCTGCGTTAGTGGCGAGCGCCTTGCCCACTGCGCCACTTAGCCGCATACTATCGATAATCTAGCGTTTATTTGAAAACTAGTCATAAATCAGCCGAAAAATTACTTGTTTTGTGTATTCCAAATAGGGCGATTATCGCGGAATTTCTCTGGAATTACTAGACATCTCCAAACGTATACTCGTATTCAAAACGGTATAAAACGGAAATGTACCAATGAAAAAACAATCCGTTTCATACATGTTGACTGCAAGCAAGTCATTGATAAGCGAGGGGTGTTTTACACCCATAACCATAATTTAAGATATAGTTTAACCGTTCGCAAATTTCCCCGTCCTCCCATTGACTTCCTTATTGGCACGCTAGCCCTAATATGGTCAAAGAGGCGTGGCTCTGAATGAGTTAAAATCAAAGGGTATTGCAAAAAAAAATCAAATTGTTTTATTATAATTTAAACCTGATTCCTGAACTTATTTCATTCAAAAGGAAGATATTGATTTACATGTGTGTGTGTATATATATATTAGGGCTGTCCCCGACTAAGGATTTGGATAGTCGACTAAAAAAAAATATATATAATATATATATATATGTTATTTTTTTTTATCATTCCATTTGGGCTGTGGGGGGTGCTTAATGTCTGAAGGAGTCGACTGAAGGCTTCTTGTCCTCTGCAAAAGCATGCAATTGGTCCACTGATGGATACATCTTGATATTTGTCTAGTCTAGTGTGTTCATTAGATGGGTGAAATCCTCTTTCAGTGCCTTTGTGCCTGTTTTCGTAGGCAGTTAGCCTCTGGTATGCGTGCCATTAGCGTTAGCCACGCTTCTAGGCCTCTTTTCTTTTGGAAACAATGATAATAAAATAAAAATAAAGTATAATTTTTTTTTTGTATTCGACTAAGATGTTGGCAGTCGACTACGGCTCCTTTCGACCGATTAGTCGACTAATCTACTAATAGGGGTCAGCCCTAGTTTATATCAGGGTTTCCGTTAGAAAATATTGGTGCCGGTCTCCGTGTCCTGGAAGATTTCAATCTCCCGGACAAATGGGAGAAATTCCGGTCAGAGTTTATTGAGCTTAAAAACAATTGATAGGCGGGCTATATAAAGAATGACATCCTCAAGGCATGTAGATTTATAATATTTTAACTTAAAACTAGGCTACTTTTGCGTATACATTATATTCCAAATAAAATAAGTCCCGTCGATAGACTCAAATAGGTGAATTTCCATCTGTGGGCAGTCGGCCCGACATTAAACAGCAGTCTGTTATAATCACATTTTTATGAGCTAACGAATTCCGTTATATTGGACATTTGTATTAATTATATCAAGCGAAGAACTGAGAAAGTTGGCGAGGGCCAAAAGCGGGCTCCGGGACACAGTGAACACAGCGGACACCCACACCGACCGAATGGAAAATGTGCCCCGCCTTGGTAGGGCCCCCGCCGGCCGGCCTAACAGCCGGTGTTCGGGCGGACGGTTCCTACCGCTTGCGGGTTCACCATTATTTTCATTATTATTGTTATTATGATTATTATTATTATTAATAAGAATAGGCCATACATTTTGCGATATAGGCGAGCATTTTAGGTTATTCAAAAATGATAGACCTATTTATAGAATGATGCTACGACTTTTGCAACAAACTAAATCAAATTGACTTCTACTTACCACCCTGTGTCTTTGGGTATCGCGATTCACGAGGGGTTCAGAAGGACGTTGAAGCAGTTAAGTAGATCCAGGGAATCTTCAGGGAATCGGTCGTGTAAAGCATCTATTAGATGTTGAATGTAGCGTGCTCAGGCACTTTTGAAAGCCTGAACGGACCGGTCACCTGCATGTCACGGCATCAGCCGGCATGTGATTTCAAGTTCAGACTCATCTTCGTTGTCATTATTATACCTGCTTGGTTTCATAAAATATTTGTTAAGGTTAGCTTGTTTGGCCATCTTTCTCTCGATCGTATAGCTGTTTGCCGTTATGGTGGCCACTGGGCAGGCTCAATACAAAAGAAAGAAAAAAAACATTCAATTCGAGCGCGCGCTAGCCGTGCTTTATCAGAGCGAAGCAGCAATGAAACGAATGTAACGACTGTTTCGTTCATCGCATAGGCTATTTAATTTTAGCCTATTTTAATACAATTCAAATTGTGCTTAGAGGGAATTATTTTCACAGGACATTATGACCGGAGAGATTTAAATATGTCGGACTTCAACAGATTTTCCCGGTAGAAAAACGGTAATTACCGGACAACGGAAACCCTGGTATATATATATATATCTTTTTAAATATAATCGTATTTCCTGCGCTGGCACAAGCACTAATATACTGTGGAGTGGAGAGATGACGCATAATAACAAATGGACATTAGCTATACATAGTATATAACTCAGCACTCATCATTTTATTATTTATTATTATTTACGTTTCAACAGCGTCAAAATATGAATTATAATTAGAAACATTTTCCATGTTATGTCATCTAATAATATATTCCATAACTTTTCCTGATATTTAAGTTTTTTGCCGTGGTATCGTTTTAGAATCGGTAATCGATACTTAGGCTGGTATCGGTATCGAAGTCAAAATGTTGGTATCGTGACGACACTAGTGGACACTTTTTAGGATATTTATACTCTCAGCTGGAGAGTTTCAAATGAATGGTTATCTACTGCATCTTTATGTTAACTATTCATATTGTTTTATTCCTCCCTCTAGACCCCCCACTGTTCTCTGTCTGTGAAGAGGAGGTTCCCCCCCAGCAGCGGAAGAGACCCAGTCCGGTCCAGAAGGAGCCAGAGCCCCTACAGATTAAACAGGAACAGGAGGACCTCTGGACCAGTGAGGAGGGAGAGCACTTTCAAGGTCTGGAGGAGGCTGATATCATAACGTTCTTATCCACTCCTGTCCCCGTGAAGAGTGAACATGATGAAGAGAGACCTCAGTCCTCGTGGTTTTACCAAACCCAGACTGAGCCTCTAGCCGGAACCTCGACTGAACCAATGGAACCCGACGAGGAGGACTGTGGATCAGAACCAGCCTGTAACTTCGATCCAGCTGGTGATTTAGAACCAACTAGAGGAACTGAGACTCAGTACAGTGACGAATGGGAGGAGACCGAGGACCCTCAGTCAGGTTTAAGCACACTGAGCTTAAAGAAGACACAGAAAAAGAGTTTGTCTAACAGCAACGAGTTCAGGAGCTCTGTGGGATCGTCCCATGAGCTGAAACTATATAACCAAGTTCTATCTGAAACGTGGAGATGTAAAGTGTGCGGGAAATGTTGTCCTAACAAGTGGTCTTTAACGTATCATTTTAAAGTCCACCCTAGTGACTGTGGTTTGTGTGGGAAACATTTAGAGCCCACAGAGAGCTTGAAACTCCACCTTCAATCTCACAGGACGTGTACAGTTTGTGGCAAGAATTTCTCTACTGTTGCAGACTTGGAAAGGCATATGAGAAGTCACACCGGAGAGAAGCCCTATAGTTGCTCACTGTGTCACAAAAGATTTGTTCAGAAAGGACATCTGAATAGACACATGGGAAGTCACACCGGGGAAAGACCCTATAGCTGCACAATGTGTCATAAAAGATATGTTAACAAAAAAGATCTGAATGGACATTTGAGAAGTCATACAAGGGGGAAGGCATTTAGTTGGACTCAAAAGTATGGATATTTCAACTGCTAGTGGATCTAGTATTGAGATCATTTGACAATAAATATATGTTGGCATTTGACTAGATAAAATGTACCTTTTGAACCTCATCAACTCCGTCGGGTAAATTGCAGCTTACACTCTGCCTCCTGTATGTGTAGCTTCCTTTTACAGATGTTTAGCTTCCTTTTACAGATGTTTTATCAGGAAAAGGATTCCAAGCTGTATTTCTGTCAGATGTGGATCATGCTGATGCCATTCATAGACAACCTCAAACCGTTGGACTATACATGTAGTATCCTGTATGAAAAGGTTGACTAGTCCACCCGTTTTGACCATTGTATCAATCTTTTTACCTGTTAAATAAGTCTGCGTTGCAAATTGTCCAAAATGCTTTTAACTCGTATCACACTTATTTTGGCCTCCCTACATTGGCTCCCATTCAAATGTAAGAGTTCATTTTAAGGTGCTGCTTATTACTTTTAGAGCCCTTCATGGTCTTATCACCTCAAGATTCAAGAGGTTTATTTATCACATACCGGTACATACACAAGACATATAGTGAAATGAAGGTGGCCATGCCGGGCATGCCCGCTTCGATTGTGCAAAAAATACAAATAATAATAGAATAAAATAGAATGGATAATATTTGACACCTGGATACATTACAGACCTTCTTACACCTCACTTAACTTAAACAGGCCCTTAGATCCTCTGAGAAACCTTTACTGTCTGTCCCTAGAACCCGACTTGCAACCCGGGGTGATCGTGCCTTTCAGGTAGCTGCTCCCAAACTGGATCTCGCTGAGATCAATAGAATCATGCAACTTTTTTTTTTTAATGCTACTGTTCAGACAGGCGTTTGGCTAGTCTTATCTTGGTTGTATTATACTTTATAGTTGGTGTGTTCGATTGGTTCTATGTATTGCTGATGATGTTTGATGTTTATTATAATTTTTCTTTTTACTGTAAAGCACTTTGTGATCCTGTATCTTGAAAGGCGCTATATAAATAAAATGTACTTAATACTTACTTAGTCTTCTGTCTGTGAGATGTGCCATACACTGGTATTTGTTAATTATGAAGCCCTTAAAAAGAAAGAAATCCATAACAGAGAGTCTAATATTATCAAACCTGTTCTAATGACTGTCCCTCAAGTTAGTTCTGAACTTGGAAAACAGGGTTTTAACCCCTGTATCTGCAATTCTGCATGCAAATCTTTTAAGGTCCAATCTGGGATTTCTTTTGGAACCATATTAATGTGGGGTATATTCACATACATTCTTGAAGACTTCTGTAGATGGAAAATAAACTACTTAAAATAAATGAAAATAAACGTTCTCAGGCGGCTGGGTGGCGTAGCGGAGATTGCGCTTGTCACCAATGCAAGAGACTCCGGTCTCGACTCCCCGAGTCGGCATTGCCTGCGGCTTGGGCCAGTCGTCATACTATCTCAATTGGCAGAGGTAGCGGGTGGAAAGTCGATGGGTGGGGATTGGACGTTGTGGACAGCGACTCCTACAGGTCGGTTGGGTGTACAGCAGAGACGGGAAGTATCGGGGGCAGCGTGAGCCTCCCACACGTTACTCCTCGCCACAGAGTCCGCGCTGTCTGGTGAAAAGATGCGACAGGCTGCCTCATGTACCGGAGGGGACACGTGATGCAAGGCTTCTATCCTCACTACAGCCGACCAGTGGGAGGCATAGTCTAGCAACGTTCAAGACAGGGGAGGGGAGAATTGGCGATACGAAATTGGGATGGGAGAAAAATAAGGAGAAAAAGTGGATATAAAAAAAAACTTTCTCAACTGGAAATTGAATCCAAATTACCATTTGAAGATCATGGAAGTAACTTACAGTTGGTAGACTTGATGGTCTCTTCACAAGGCAAATGTTTTAGAGACTGAAACCAGTTTGCGTTCCCTGATAACTAAGCTTCCATAGACTTGTGTAACCTTTTATCCACAGAAGATGTGGTGAAAGCACTATAACCTTAGACTCTTTAAAAAAAAACTTTAATAGTCTTCTCAACCATTTGGAATAGCAAATTTTTAGTCACTATCATTGAAAATGTGTTAAACTTAACTGAGCCTTATTGAGCCATCTCTACCATTCGGTTCACGTATGCTATGCCAAAGAAATCCACTAGATGGCACTCTGCTTTTTGACAGTAGCCTTCTCACTCAAGGCTGGTGTTCTACCAGCAAGTTAGAAACTGAAAAATCTCTCCTGACGTGAACTATTTTTGGCTGGATTTTCAAAGGTAAGCTTAGTTTTTTCAACATATTATATCATCTAACACATTACTTAACAGAATTATGTAACTTGATGCAACACAAAAAAAAATGATAAGGGTAAAATATATATTTTTACTGAGTGGCCAATTTATGGTCAAATTAGCATGGAGAAAAAACTCAACTGTTTGGTAACAGTTTGGTGAAGTTATTCTAATTTCATTCAAATTAACTATTTTCTATTGAATAAAAACACTTCTGTTGATGCGTTATTGTTAATTTGTTACATTCATAGTGTTATTATACTGATTATGTATGATTTTCGTAACAAACATGCTGACATTTATATATAATAGTGCATTTTATTTTCCCCTTCTGTTTCTGTGTTTTACAAATAATAGATGTATGTTAAATTATTTTATGGTTCAAATGGTTTTCTGGCCCTTGTACAAGAATATCCTCAAGACTCTGAGGCTGATCTGAGTGATGATGATGATGATGATGATGATGACATAATAGGGGATCCTGATTATCTGCTGAAACAAGCAGAGGTGATTGGGGATCTTTCCTTTGAATCCATGGACGAGGAGAATCCCTCAACAAGCACATCTGCTAAGAAGAAGAAAAAAGGGAAAAACACCCTAAAACAGTCAACATGGAAGAGCCGAATGACACCCCTGACCCAAGGTCACCTCCAGGCACAAAGAAACAGAAAAGAAAGAAAAAGAGGCCAGGAGAATCTGGAAGCATGTAGATATTGAGAAATTCCAGGTTCCTGACTCAAGCTTTGTCAACCCAGATGCTGTCAAGTGAAGACACCCTTCCAGTACTTCAAAACACTTCACTGATAAGATGATTCATCATATTGTTCACCACACCAATCTGTACTCTGCCCAAGAGTTGGGGGATCCAGTCAAGACTAACCCTGGTGAGATTGAAGATTTCCTGGCTACTTTGCCTATGCTACTTTTGATGGACGTTTTCCACTTCCCGGCCATCGAGGACTACTGGCATCCTGAATCACATATCAACGTGATAGCTGATATCATGCCAAAGAGGAGATTCATGCTGTTACGCCGCTACATTCACTTCAATGATAATCAGCAGTATGATGGCAGCCCTGACCGATTTTACAAAATCTGCCCCCTTTTTGAGAGGCTTCGTAAGCAGTGTCTCCTCATCCCATCCACTTACAAACACAGCGTGGATGAAGTCATGGTGTCATATAATAAAGGCACAAGGGCTGGCACTCTCCGCCAGTACATTGCCAATAAACCTGACAAGTGGGGCTTCAAGACGTTCTGCCATGCCAGTTCATCTGGCATCCTCCATCAAGGGCCGTCCACATTCTTCAATGTTGATCTAAGTGAGGAAGAGCAGGAGCTACCTCTAGGGAGCAAAGTGGTGACGACGTTATGCAGAACCATAGTTTTGGTCATGTCCCTGTGGGTCCTTTTTTTGTGAATTTGAGAAGGGTAAACAAATAGAGGCCCCATACCTTTTTGAAAACATGTATCGTTCAAAGTGATTGAATTGTACAAGTGAAGTGAAGTTCTTTTTATAATTTACACAGACCAGTTGAGAAGTACTGTAGGTACTAGTTCCCATGGGTACTTTTTTGTGATTTTGAGAGGGGGAAATACATACAGTAAAGTCCCTGTATGTTTTTGACAATACAACTGTGTAATTTCAAGTGTTGGAAGTTCTTTTGATAAAATAAAATGTACTTGACATGACTTGTTTTCCAGTTATTAAACTTTTTCTACTTACTTACTTACTTTTTTTGGTATGTGTAGGTATTAAATTATCATATAATTGTTATTATATATGTATCATTATGTATTAGGTACGTTTACCATCAAGCAGCATCTCAACCATTTGGTAGTGGCCTATATTTAAAAAACGGGGGGGTCTATACAAAAATATTTTATTCTTGTTATTAGTGCCCCAATAACATAACAAATATAAAAGAATAATTTTTACATAGTTGTTTTCTTTGAGTGAACATTAAAGGGTAGAGCCCTTTGTCATTAGCACTATAACCTTAGACTCTTTAAGGGGCAGAGCCCTTCGTCATTAGCATCACGCCTGATTACTGGTCATATAATGCCTCCATAGGCGCCTGGTTATTGATATGTATAATGCCTCCATATGGGGCTGGTTATTGATATTATTTATATATAATGCCTCCATAGGGGGCTGGTTATTGATATGTATAATACACTAAAATACATTAAGTAAGCATTACGTAAGCTTATCTTAGTAACTTTTATCATGTATTTTATTATATATATATATTTTTTTTTTTAAACTTAATTTTTTTTATTAAACATTTATAGACAAACAACACGACATATACAATAACATTAACAACACTATTAATCAGACATAAATAATAAATAAAAATTTAATATCCAAAAGACGAAAAATAAAAAATACTGACTTAAGCAAATAAAAAACATAAAACAGTTGTCATACCTTATACCAAAATGAAATTAGAAAACATTAAGTGTGTGACATGGGTTCAGAGACCCTCTTTGAACCTCTTTCCTCCTTTACCCTTCGCCCTCTTGTGGTGTATTTGGTTCTTCCTCTGTGATGTCGTTTTCGTTCCCCTTGTAATCCTCCCACTTACCCCATCTTTCTCCAAATTTCTCTTCCTGTAACCTCAGCATGTGTGTTATCCTCTCCATATCCTGTATCTCTTCCACTATTCCTACCCATTGTGCTATTGTCGGTGGGTCTTCCTTGTACCACAGTCTCGTTATTGCTTTTCTGGCCGCTATCAACATTATCTTTATTAAATATTTGTCCCCCCCTTGTATTCCCTCGTGTGTCAGGTCTCCTAAGTAAAGCACCAGTCCTGTTTGTGGTAATCCGTATCCTAATATTCTGATCATTGCCTCCCCTATCTCCTCCCAATACCCCTTCAGTTTCTGACATCCCCAGAATATGTGTATGTGATTTGCCCCCTCCTTCCCACACATCCTCCAGCATGTTCTTTGTGTTGGTGCATATTTTCCCTTCAATTCTGGGGTTATAAAGAATCTGATTATGTTTTTCCATCCAAACTCTTTCCATATCCTCGATCCTGTTGTTGAATGTTGTACCTCGCATATGTTCCCCCATTCCTTCCCTGTTATTCCTATCTCTAGTTCTCTCTCCCATTTCTCCCTTATATAATCGGTTGTGTGTCCCTTGCTGGTCATTATAGCCCGGTACAGTGCTGATATTACCCTTCCTTTCCCTCCTTCGTATGCCCTTACTATCATCCTAATTATTCCATTCTGTTCTTCTTCCCTGTCCCCTCTTATTTCTTTGTCGTAGTAGTCTCTAACCTGTAGATATCTGAAGTGGTCCCTGTTTTCTAGTCCAAATTTCTCCTTTAATTTTTGTAGTGTCTGCATTTCCCCCTTCTCTATCATTTTGCATATCGCTGTTGCCCCCCCCCCCCCCCCCCTCTCCCACCTTCTGAATCCATGGTCTAACCTCCCTGGTTTGAATCTCTTGTCATGTGCTACCCATCTCAGAACCCCTGACTGCTTCTCCAGTTTGTGTGTTTTTACTACTCTGTTCCATATGGTCAAGGTGCATTTGGTAATTGGATCTAATAGTCCCTCTTTTTCTTTAAATAGTTCCCTATCTCCCACCAGTGCTTGTACCTTGTATCCCTCCCCTTCTTTTTCAATGTCTTTCCATCTTGCCTCATATCTGTCGTTACACCAGCACGTCACTGCTCTCAGTTGTGCTGCATAGTAATAATCTTGTAGGCTGGGTACTGCCATCCCTCCCTCTTCCTTTGGTAGTTGTAGTGTTTTATATCTGACCCGTGGTCTTCTCCCCGCCCATATGAACCTCGATATCAGTCTGTCCCACTCCCTGAATTGATTCTGTGGTATTTGTATCGGTAGTGACTGGAATAGGTACAGTAACCTTGATAGTATATTCATTTTAATGACCTCTATTCTTGAATTGAAGTCCAAGGGCATTACTGTTCATCTCTCTAAGTCTCTCTTGATGTTCTGATTTATCTGTGTATAGTTCGCCTCAAACAGTTTCCCCACCCCTCTCGTGATGTTCACCCCTAAGTATTTAATCTTGTCCATGTCCCATCTTATCCCGTACTGTTCCCTAATTTCTGTCGTTGGGGTATAGTTCCATGCTAAGGTCTGTGTCTTTGTCACGTTTAGTTTGTATCCTGAGTAGTGGCCATATTCCTTCAGTAGAGCCATCAGTGCCGGGAAGCTCTTGTCTGGTTGCCTCATGTATACTATCACGTCGTCCGCAAATAGGCCTAGTTTATATTCCGTTCCCTTTATCCTTACTCCCTTAATGTCCTCGGTCTGTCTGATCAGTTGTGCCAGTGGTTCTATGAAAACGGCGAAGAGCGTCGGTGAGAGACAACATCCCTGTCTGGTAGCCCTCTCTAATCTGATTCTATCTGTCAAGCTGCCATTCACCTTAACCCTCGCTGTCGGTTCTTGATATAGCGCCTTGATCATCTTCATCGCCCTCCCGTTCAGTCCGAACCTCATCAATGTTTTATATAAAAATGTCCAGCTCACACTGTCGAATGCTTTTTCTGCATCTAGGCTAATCAGTACCGCGCTACCACCTTGTTTTTGTATCTCCTCTACTATGTGTAATGTCTTTCTCACGTTGTCCTGTGTCTGTCTCCCTTTAATAAATCCAGTTTGATCTTCATCTATAATGTCTGGCATAAACGTCTCAAATCTCTTTGATATTATCGATGTATACATCTTGTAATCCACGTTGAGTATGGACACAGGTCTGAAACTACTACATAATTCTCTATCCTTCCCTTCCTTCGGTATCGTGGTGATTATGGCTTCCTTCCACGAGGGGGGCATTATTCCCTCTTCCATCGTGTGTCTGAACGCCGCCCCTAACATGGGTGCTAATTCAGTTCTAAATGTCTTGTAGAATTCCGATGGGAATCCGTCGCTCCCCGGAGACTTGTTGTTTTTAGCTCTACTAATTGCCTCTTCCAGTTCTCGTTCCGTAATTATTTTATTTAATTCTTCATTCTGTTCTTTCCCTATCGATGGTAACTCTAGCTTCTCCAGATATGCTTCTATTTCCTCTTCTCCCGCTGCTTTTTGCTGTGTGTATAGTTTCTCATAGTATTCTCTAAATGTCCTCTCTATTTCAGCTGGGTCTCTCAATATTTCATTAGTCTTTGTATCCCTTATTGTGTGTATCGTGTTCAACTTCTGTTGCGTCCTAATTCTCCTAGCCAACAGTCTGGTCGCTTTTGGTCCCCCTTCATAGTACGTTTGTTTCATGAACCTCGCTTTCTTTTCTATTTCCGTCAATAATTCCCTATTTATCCTGGCCTTTACTTCTTTGATTTCTCCGAGCGTTCCCTGTTCTTTTGATATCTGGTGTCTCCCCTCTAGATCCTTCAGCTTCCCTATCAGATTGTGATATGTCTCCGTTCTGGCTTTCTTCAGCATTGCTGTCTTCTCCATCAATTTCCCCCTTATCACCACCTTCAGTGTGTCCCATAGAATGTTCGGGTCTACCGTCCCGTTGTCATTTTCCTCCTTATACCTGGCTATCTCCTCCTTGATCTGACTCACCACCCCCTTGTTATTTAGTATTCCTACATTTAGTCTCCAGATCGTGTTCCTCCGTCTCCCTTCTAGATCTACTGTCAGATATATGGCACTGTGATCCGATATGTCCGCTACTCCTATTCTGCTCTCCTGCACCCTGTAACTGTCCCCCGTCGTCATCAAAAAATAGTCTATTCTCGCATATGTCACATGTGGGTGTGAGTAATGTGTGTATTCCCTGTCCATGGCGTGCATCCCCCTCCAAACATCTGTAATTCCCATTTCCATCATCTGAATATTCATATATCTACTGATTGGTGCTCGTCCTTTTCTAGTACTCGTGGTGTCTAGGTCGTGATTCAGTACTACATTAAAATCTCCCACACATATCAATATCCCTTCTAGTTCCATCACTATCATATAAAAAATTGTCTCATATAAATCCCTCTCACTCTCTGGGGGTGCATAAACATTCACTAACGTAACCATTTGGCCCTCCATTCTTCCCTTCACCAGAACAAACCTTCCCTCCTTGTCTCTTACTTCCTTGATCAATTCAAATTTGACTGTGTTTTTGATTAACGTGATTACTCCTCTCCTCAGGTTCCGTTTAAAGGAACTATAGTATGTATTTTCATATCCAAATCTCTTCAGTTTCTCATGATCCTGTGCTACCAAATGTGTCTCCTGCAGAAAAATCACTTCCATCTCACTTTTTTTACATTTCAACATCACTTTGCCCCTCTTTATCGCCTTATTCATTCCATTAACGTTTAACGACATCATTTTTATACCTTTAACCATTGTCATCTTTCTTCTTCTTTCGTCTGTCAGTCCCCCCCATGTCACATTCATTCCCCCCTCCGGTTGTAGCCTCCGCTCTCTTCACCGAATACATATAATGTTTAACATAAATAAAAAACGTAAACTTTACATAAAGTGCTCCCAAGGCGTTCGGGGGGTCCCTGTGTCCCCCCCTGTCCCCTGCTGGTGGGTGAGGAGTAATTGCTCTCCTAGTGAGAGGCCTCCTCCTGACGGCTTGGGGGTTTGAAACCTTTGCCCCCAACCGCTCGTCATATTTGTCCAGCATTCTTATTGTTTTTACTGCTGTCGTGCTCCTGGTCAAAAGCGCTCTGTCCTTCATTCTGATCAAAAGACCCCCATTTCCTAGGTCCCCCTCAATGCGGCTCATATGTTCCAATGTCCTTCTTTCCTCCCAAACCCGTGTGTGGTGTCTTCTGTGTACCCCTTTTTATTTTATTTTCCTCCTCTCTATTTTCTATGTGATGTCCATTTATCCCCTTAATCCCTTCCAACTGTGTTACTCTCAGCGTGTGTCTATGTACCTGTTTCCATATGTTCTGTGTTCCGTCTATCTTACCTAATTATATTTCCATTTATTTCCTCCGTCGGCCTGTGTATTATGTGTCCATGTATATGTTATGTTCGTTCCTATATCCTGCCTCTACCTGAGAATATGTGTTTATGTTATTTCAGTTTCTATATTTTGTCTCTATTTGGATAGTTTTTCAATCTCTTGTGTGTGTACTCATCCGTTCGTCTCCTCCCGCCTCCTCTCCTTCTCTGGCCTCCTCGTCCGTCTCCGCCTTCGGTCTGTCACGTCTCACCTCGGCCTTCTCCTCTCTCCTCCCTCCTCTCCCGGGTTTCGATCTCCCACTCTGGTCCATCTGCGTGCCCCCTCCAATCTCTGCTGCAGGCTCCGCGTCTGGCCCTCCTGTCTCCTTCCCTCTCCGTCCTCCGTCACCTGCATCCCCCGTCATCTCATCTCCTCCGCCGCCTCCCGCGCCGTCGCGTACGTCACCGTCCCTTCCTTCCAGTGAATCCTTAGCGAGGTCATGGGTGACTGGAATTTCATTCCGTTTTCTTTCAGAATTCTCTTCAGTCCCGCGTAG
The DNA here is from genome assembly GCF_963971535.1 of Notolepis coatsorum. Taxonomy (NCBI): domain Eukaryota; kingdom Metazoa; phylum Chordata; class Actinopteri; order Aulopiformes; family Paralepididae; genus Notolepis; species Notolepis coatsorum. The sequence goes on from NC_140168.1 coordinate 91,994,271, forward strand.
GACCTGCGTGTTATTGCCACCGCTGTCGAGTAATCGTGGTCAAACGACAGCCTTTTCCCCTCGATTTCTATCTTCTTGGTCCACGCGGTTCTAAGTATCAATTCTTTCACCTCGAACCTCAGAAAGTTGATTATCACCGCCCTCGGGGGTCTGTCCGGTTTCGGTCTCGGAGCCAACGCCCTGTGGGCCCTCTGTATCTCCATCTTTTCCAGTCCCGTCTCCTTCAGTTGTTCCTTGATAAGCTCTTCCACATATTGGATCACCGATTCCCCTTCGACTCCTTCTTTCAATCCCCATATTCTGATGTTATTTCTCCGTGACCTCCCCTCCATGTCCGATATCTTTGTCTCCATCTGTTCTTGCTTTTGAATCGCACACGTTAACACCTCGTGTATCTCTGTGCTCCATTCCTCCATCTGCGCCGTTCTAGTCTGTACCTCTTTTACGTTACCGTCCTGTTCCGCCATCTTCTTCTTCCTTTTGAGTTCTGTATTCATTTCACCTCTGAAGTCCTCCTGTTCCTTCCTCAATTCCTCCCGTAACTTCCCAATATCGTTCCCTATCGTGTCCGTGTTCAGTTTTATCGTCGCTGTTATGGTCTGCAATATCCCGGCCTGCATGACCACGGCCCATCCTGGCATTCCCGTGTCTGCCTCAGCGGGACCTCCCCCTTCTTCCGCCTTTCCCTTCTCGGCTTCGCTTCGGGGACTCTGTTTCTTCAAATTCTCCTCTTCTCGTGTGTTCTCCATTTCTCTTTCCTTCACAATCGTTGTCTCTTCCTTACTTCTCGTGTGCATTTTCATTTTTAATCACTTTTCGGGTCCTTTTTTATCCGTTTTTTCACTCTTTTGACCAGGAGCTCCACCGCATGCGTGTTACCCTTCCGCTCTCATACCGGAAGCCCCCTTTATTATATTATTATTTGTATTATTTTGCACAATCAAGGCGGGCATGGCCACCTTCATTTCACTACATGTCTCGTGTATGTATGTGATGTGACAAATAAATCTCTTGAATCTGTCCTATCAGATTCTGGTGAACTTTTACCGGTCTGCCATTGAAAGCATCCTCACCAACTGCATCACAGTCTGGTACGGCAATTGCACTGCCTCTCTGACCTGAAAGCACTGCAGAGGGTGGTGAAAACTGCCCAATGCATCACCGGTACATCACTCCCTACTATTGAGTCTATCCCTCACACAGCATTGTCAAGGACACCGCTCACCCCAATCATGGACTGTTTGCCCTCCTCCCCTCTGGGAGACGCTACAGGAACCTCCGCTCCAAGTCAAGCAGACTCAGGAACAGCTTCTTTCCCTCAGCTGTCATCTCTCTAAACTCTGACTCCATTGCCTACACCCTAGGCTCTGTTACCCATGATACTGCATGACTCTGAACTCTGTTGCATATACTCAATGTATACCCATCTACTGCTTACTGTATTGTACAATATTTATTTATATCTTTTATATAATTTATATCTACCCATATTTGTCTGAATATACCTGCATATAACCCCTCTATATATTTGCTTGTACATCTGAACATAACACATAGCTCTGTATGATAGCATGATGTACAATAATGCTGTATATACTGTACCATATATATATATTTATTCTCACTGCATATATACCTATCCTCTCCCGTCTGTACTTACCTGCAAATAGTCCTTTACTATATCTATATCTGTACATATTCTACTCTTACTAGTACGCTGCTGGCCAGTACAGCAGACTGCTTCAGCTATCAGCCAAGTTCATTGCGTCATATTTTAAATCTATGTTTTGAGGAATGTGTTTACCTTAATTTGTGGAAGATTGCAAAAGTTACTCCCTTGCCAAAACATTTCAGAGCAGCGTTTACAGGGCCAAACCGCAGGAGAAGCGTTTACAGGGCCAAACAGCAGGCCTATCAGCATATTACCTGTCTTGAGTAAACTGTTGGAGGGAATTGTATTTAAGCAGATCCAGCACTACTTAGCAGAGAACAGCATTAACTCTGATGCACAGCATGCAAAAAAAACAGATTGATGGCAGCCTTTGATGTCATAGACCATAAGCTGCTACTCATGAAGCTTGTTTTATGGATTTAAAGACTACTGATTTCATGAGGAGTTACTTAGAAAACAATGGGTTATTTTAATGGTACCTTTTCAAATATCTAAACGCTTTAGTGTGGCATTCCACAGGGAATTTAATTTAATTTGACATTTAAAAATAATTCAAGATTCCAGAAAACATCAAGGATGAAACACAAAAAAGTTAAGACTTATTTCCATTGTGGTCCTTGGTCTCAGACAGAGACAAATAACAATAGGACAAACTACATAGACATGTCCATTTTAAGTGCAGTACAAACGTAGCCACAGACAACAATGTATCAGACAACATTTTCATACATTTTAAAATCTATTTTTAAAGGGGACATGTACTGCTATTCCTAGCACTATTTGGGCAACTTTACACAATTCCTGTTAGTCTATTGAAGACATCTGTACGTTTTTTTTTTTTTAAATGCATTGTTTTATATTTCTAATCAAGTACTCAAAACCATCATTTTTCAGCCTCAAGATTTCAGGCTGTTATGGCCTGGCTCCGCCCATAGGCACTTTGAGTGACTGTCAGTCCACACAGTCTGCGACTGGTAGACAGAGAGAGAGAGAGAGAGAGAGAGAGAGAGAGAGAGAGAGAGAGAGAGAGAGAGAGAGAGAGAGAGAGAGAGAGAGAGAGAGAGAGAGAGAGAGAGAGAGAGAGAGAGAGAGAGAGAGAGAGAGAGAGAGAGAGAGAGAGAGAGAGAGAGGGGTGGGAGAGAGAGAGAGAGAGGGAGGGGGTGGGAGAGAGAGAGAAAAAAAGACAGGCCGTTATTGACAAGGCCCCCTCTCTCCCTCCCTCCCTCTCTCTTCCTTTCTCTCCCTCTCGGTGATGAGAGTCCGCGCGGCAGCTTGTGGTTTTTTTTTTTTTTCAATCTCCCGTTTGCGGGTGTGTGGCGCCGGCAGAACATTTGCCCATATTAGTTTTGAACCTTGGAATGCACAGGTCGGCAGAGCTGGCTCTGGTGTTATGGGTCTGTGTCTCTATTCCACTGAAATAAGGAAGCTGCCTCGGTCCACTTTTATACTCTATTTTTGTAAATGATTTGTCATATGTATCAAAAGATGCAGGAATGGTGATGTATGCAAATGATACAACTATGTATCTATCTGTAGAGAATGAGCAAGTTAACAAGCTGCTTCAACAAGAGTTAACCCTTTCACTACATCTGTAGTGTGGTTGTGAAAGGGTTAACCCATTGTTGTGTGGCAGTGAAAGGGCTAACCTTCTGTATTATCGCATTGAAAGGGTTAACCGTCTAGTGTGGTAGTGAAAGGGTTAACCTTCTGTAGTGTGGTTGTGAAAGGGTTAACCCATTGTCATGTGGCAGTGAAAGGTTTAACCTTCTGTATTGTCACAGTGAAAGGGTTAACCGTCTGTAGTGTGGTTGTGAAAGGGTTAACCCATTGTTGTGTGGCAGTGAAAGGGTTAACCTTCTGTATTGTCGCAGTGAAAGGGTTAACCGTCTGTAGTGTGGTTGTGAAAGGGTTAACCCATTGGCGTGTGGCAGTGAAAGGGTTAATGCTTAGCCAAATTGTTGGGTGTCACGATTGATGAAACACCATCATGGTCCACTCATATTAATAGTATTGTAGCGGAAGTGAGTAAATACATCTCCATGATTAGAAGGAGTGCCTATCTCCTATCTGATATAATGGATCCTGAAGGCCTGAGCTCTCCTTCACTAAACTAATAATAATCACAATCAGGAAACCAAATACAATCAGTTTAATTTATTGAACATAGAAGATAAAACCATGTAAATCCATGAGCAGTTGATACAAACAAAACCATCATCTGTAGTTTAAAGCCACATAATTTAAAATACATGGTAAATGGACTGCATTTATTTTTTGGTTATTAATAACAGATTTGATCACTTTACAACATGCCTCACATTCACCCATTCACTCACACACCAACGGCGGAGGCGACCATGCAAGGTGCCGACTTGCTCATTGGGAATAGTTAGGGGTTGTTTAAAGTGCCTTGCTCAACATGCTGCCGGGAGGAGCCAAAATCTAACCGGGAATCTTCCGTTTACCAGACGAACGCTCTACCTCCTGAGCCACTGTTCACAATGCAGAGGCCGCATGACGACACGATAACGTGCTCATTAAAACCCTGTGGAAACGATGACTCTGTTCTCCTTCAGAAGAACACCATCCTTACATTCATCTTCAGCAAGACGGCGCAGCCCTACGGCGACCGTGTGTCCGTCTCGTCATCTTGAATCTTGTTGAGATATCATGAACTATTACACATAGCACAACTTTTCTGTGGTGAATAGTATTTACCGGTAGTTTATTTGCTCACTTTGTAGGGCTATACCGAATAGTTCGAAGCTTCATTCGAATTCTAAATCAACATTCGAATTTATTTACTACATTTTTTATGAGTCTATTCATTCTGTTTAAACCAATGGGGTTTTTCTTCACAGTTGCAGATAAAGATTAGGCTACACTAATATTATATTATTATAGTATTATGAGTAGTCATAAAAATTCAAACTAAACATTTATCATAAATGATGTAGCCTATCTGCATCCGCTTGGCGCTCGACGCTCCATCAAGACGTCACCATCACTCGTACCAACCGTGCCCTTATTGGAATATTTATGTTGACGAAACTGACGAGTTATATTCATTAAAGAAAGTTGATTTAATTAAAAAAAAAAAAAGACTCAATCAGATTAATCACTTTATTCAAATTGAGGATTTAATTTTTTTCATGATTATGTCATAAAATATAACGACAGACATTCGAAGCTTCATTCGAAAACTTCAATAGAAGCTTTGAATGTAAAAATAATAAGTACATTCGGTACTTTGTGTATTCTTTCCATGTCTATGCTGTATTGCAGGAGTATTCTATGAGTATTACTGTATATACTGTACTGTTATGTGTATGATTGTCATTGAAAATGATTTACCCGTCACACACACACACTGAGGCTGAGGACTGGTCTTCATACAGTTACAATCTGGTTGACTCGTTACAACACTGAGTCAACTAACTATCTGTCTGTCTGTGTGTCTGATTTTGTCTATCTGTGCGTCTGTCTGAGTGTGTGTGTATGTGTGCATCTGTCTGAGTGTATGTGCGTCTGTCTGTGTGTGTGTGTATGTGTGTGTCTGTCTGAGTGTGTGTGTATGTGTGCGTCTGTCTGTGTGTGTGTGTGTGTGTGTGTGTGTATGTCTGTCTGAGTGTGTGTGTGTGTATGTCTGTCTGAGTGTGTGTGTGTGTATGTCTGTCTGTCTGTCTGTCTGTCTGTGTGTGTGTGTGTGTGTGTATGTGTGGGTCTGTCCGAGTGTGTGTGTGTAGCTGTCCGTGTGTGTATGCGTCTGTCTGAGTGTGTGTGTGTGTGTGTGCGTCTGTCTGTCTGTCTGTCTGTCTGTCTGTCTGTCTGTCTGTCTGTCTGTCTGTCTGTCTGTCTGTGTGTGTATGTGTGCGTGTGTGTGTGTATGTATGTGTGTCTGTGTGTGTGTCTACAGTATCCATCTACCTACCTATCATCCATCCATCTGTCTGTCTGTCAATCCATCCATCCATCAATAAAAATACCTGGGATCAATTCCTTTTCAATTAAATCCAACCTGGTGATCAATAACTAACGAAGAGTATAGTCTGTCTGTCTACCTGTGTACCATATGGCGAGTTTGTTTGTGTGCGTGCGTGAATGATATGTGTGTGTGTGTGTGTGTGTGTGTGTGTGTGTGTGTGTGTGTGTGTGTGTGTGTGTGTGTGTGTAAAGTGAGTGAATGATATGTGTGTGTGTGTGTGTGTGTGTGTGTGTAAAGTGAGTGAATGATATGTGTGTGTGTGTGTGTGTGTGTGTGTGTGTGTGTGTGTGTGTGTGTGTGTGTGTGTGTGTGTGTGTGTGTGTGTGTGTGTGTGTGTGTGTGTGTGAAAAGTGAGTGAATGATATGTGTGTGTGTGTGTGTGTGTGTGTGTGTGTGTGTGTGTGTGTGTGTGTGTGTGTGTGTGTGTGTGTGTGTGTGTGTGAAAAGTGAGTGAATGATATGTGTGTGTGTGTGTGTGTGCGTGCGTGCGTGAAAAGTGAGTGAATGATGTGTGTGTGTGTGTGTGTGTGTGTGTGTGTGTGTGTGTGTGTGTGTGTGTGTGTGTGTGTGTGTGTGTGTGTGTGTGTGTGTGTGTGTGTGTGTGTGTGTGTGTGTGTGTGTGTGTGTGTGTGTGTCCGCTGGGTGAGCTTGGCGTGTCATGTGTCTGATGACTCCCTGGTCAGAAGAGCTGCTGCAGTAACTCGGGGCTCCACTCCAAGGCACTCTGAGCCACCACCAGCACCGCCGCCCCCAGCGTGGCAGACAGACCCCACACCGCCACACGCACCAGACGCCCCGCCTGCCCGCCCTCACGCCACCCTGCCCTGGGGAGAGGCCGTGCCACGTGCAGGGAGGAGGAGGCGCCCTGGGGACGCGGCTGCTGACGAAGCACCGAGTCTGGTCTCTGGTGGAGGATGGACAGCTGGAAGGACTGGAACGAACTGATGGAGAGACTAGAGAGAGAAAGAGAGATTCTTTATTATATCTTCATGTTTCTATTTACATACAATCATTTCCACAGACAAAATAAATAAAATGTATTTAAGAGAGTGTAAAAAAATATATAAATAAAGTAATAAAGGGCTGGTGTCTTTATAAAATACAGATGTGAATAAAGGGTTGGTGTCTTTATAAAATACAGATGTGAATAAAGGGCTGGTGTCTTTATAAAATACAGAGGTGAATAAAGGGCTGGTGTCTTTATAAAATACAGAGGTGAATAAAGGGCTGGTGTCTTTATAAAATACAGATGTGAATAAAGGGCTGGTGTCTTTATAAAATACAGATGTGAATAAAGGGCTGGTGTCTTTATAAAATACAGATGTGACTAAAGGGCTGGTGTCTTTATAAAATACAGAGAGGTGAATAAAGGGCTGGTGTCTTTATAAAATACAGAGGTGAATAAAGGGCTGGTGTCTTTATAAAATACAGAGGTGAATAAAGGGCTGGTGTCTTTATAAAATACAGAGAGGTGACTAAAGGGCTGGTGTCTTTATAAAATACAGAGAGGTGAATAAAGGGCTGGTGTCTTTATAAAATACAGAGAGGTGAATAAAGGGCTGGTGTCTTTATAAAATACAGAGAGGTGAATAAAAGGCTGGCGTCTTTATAAAATACAGAGAGGTGAATAAAGGGCTGGTGTCTTTATAAAATACAGAGGTGAATAAAGGGCTGGTGTCTTTATAAAATACAGAGGTGAATAAAGGGCTGGTGTCTTTATAAAATACAGAGAGGTGAATAAAAGGCTGGTGTCTTTATAAAATACAGATGTGAATAAAGGGCTGGTGTCTTTATAAAATACAGAGAGGTGACTAAAGGGCTGGTGTCGTTCTCCTCTACTCACCTCTTGTGAGACTGCAGAGTAGCCCTCCTGGACAGTAAGGAGGGAGGGTATTTGTCAAAGAGGGCCTGGGACCGACCAATCAGGAGCTCGTATGGGAGGTCCTGGGGTATGCGAGAGAGGAGGTGGTGAACCATGGCCATATCACACTCTGTCCGTTTCACCTCCTTCTCTCTATACAGAACTATCTAGAGGAGAGGAGGGGGTTGGAGAGAGGAGGAGAGGAAATGAGTGGAGAGGAGAGAGGAGGAGATGAGTGGAGAGGAGAAAATCAAGAGGTTTATTTGTCACATACATACCAGGGCATACAGTGAAATGCGGGTGGTCATGCCCGCATTGATTGTGCAAAATAAAATAATAAAAATAGGCATAGAAAAATAAAATAGGTAAGACACAAGATATGCATGTCAAAAAAAGACATGCTAAGTTCCTGAGAAACTGGTTCCTATATACAATACTATACAATTTACAATTTTAACTCTTAATGTATCTAAACTATACTATACAGTACCTCCTTCCTTTAAAGTGACTTTCTATTTCTAAAGAAGAGGAGAGGAGTGAAGAAAGGAGGAAAGAAGAGATGGGAGAAGAGGGGAGAAGACAAGAGGAGAGGAGAGAAGGAAAGGAGAGGAGAGATAATGAGAGGAGTGAAGAGAAAAGAGAACAAGAGAGTGAGTGAGGAGGAGATAATGAGGAGAGGTAATGAGAGGAGAGTGTGTCTGCAGGAGGAAAGATGAAGCTCTTCCAATACTTTTATTCAAACAGCTGTGGCTCAAGAACACAAGCATGCTAGCAGAACACACACACAGTGCTGTCAATAGATTTAAAAAAAATTTAACTAATTCATCTCACCATTTTCTGTAATTAATCTAGATTAAAAATAGCATTTTTCTACTTAAGACCGAAGCTTGTAACATATATTTACTTGAGTAAAATCATGGAATTAATGTAAAATCAACACAAAGAAAGTATATTTAGATTCAAAGACTATTTTAATAGCTTTCTTTGAATACAGTTTCTCTCCTGTGAAATACAAATGTTCAACAAAACCATCAACATTGACTCAGCTAGACCTCTTTCTCCGCGGCGCTAAAATTGAAGATTTTTCACTCCATAGATTAATCTAGATTAATTTATTTTAATGCTTTAAATAATTTAAATTAATCTCCAAAGTTAAAGCATTCATTTTGACAGCCCTAATATATAACATACACACACATAACACACACAAGCTTGCTACAGTAGCAGAACACACACGCATGTGTGCGCGCGCGCGTGTGTGTGCATGACCGTGGTACCGTGGCAGCAAGGTAGATGGGCATTAAGGGATGTGAAGCCAGGAAGTAGTCATACAGCCTGAGGGTGTGTCTGACCTCCGATAGGACGTGGCCGTACCATGTGATCAACCACGACAGAGCAAAGATGGTGCCCACCTCCGACCTGGAGACACAACATCAAAACACACACTAGATGAAGTCTTCAGGTCAGAGAGAGAGACAGAGACATAGAGACATAGAGAGAGAGAGAGAGAGAGAGAGAGAGAGAGAGAGAGAGAGAGAGAGAGCGACAGACAGACAGACAGACAGACAGACAGACAGACAGACAGACAGACAGACAGACAGACAGACAGGCAGAGAGAGAGACATAGAGAAAGAAAGACTTGAGATGTGACTTAGACTTGCAAAAAATTACTTGTTTTTCTGACACACACGCGTTTCCCTGTAAACATATCAGACCAAATTAAGACATCTTCTGCCCTCTGCTGGTGAGAGTCAGTCATTCATCTCCCAGCAATGACTACTCAGTTTACTCAGTGTGTGTACCTGACCATGAAGTCATGTAGGTCAGGATCAGCCTGCTCTACTATGGGCATCAAGTAGTTGAGAATGTGTTTGGTGCTGTCCATGGTAGGATCCATAAAATCCCTGCAGAGAGAGAGAGAGAGAGAGAGAGAGAGAGAGAGAGAGAGAGAGAGAGAGAGAGAGATTCATACTTTGCAAATGTCTGCCTGTCTATATATCCATCCATCCATCGTGTGTGTATATATCTGAGATGTGTATATACCCGAGATGTGATTGGACAGTGAGTACTGTATGTACCCGAGATGTGATTGGACAGTGAGTACTGTATGTACCTGAGATGTGATTGGACAGTGAGTATGTACCCGAGATGTGATTGGACAGTGAGTATGTACCTGAGATGTGATTGGACAGTGCGTGTATATACCTGAGATGTGATTAGACAGTGAGTATGTACCTGAGATGTGATTGGACAGTGAGTGTATGTACCTGAGATGGTGATTGGACAGTGCGTGTATATACCTCAGATGGTGATTGGACAGTGCGTGTATATACCTCAGATGGTGATTGGACCGTGTGTGTATATACCTCAGATGGTGATTGGACAGTGCGTCTAGCATGCCGATAGCCGTCCTCTCTCCCACCAGCAGCAGCAGCGTCACGGCGACGTCATGGTAACCTTGGTAATAATGGAGCTGAGGACTCCTCCTTAAAACCTCCAGGATGATGTCAATCAACTGCTCCTGAAGCACCGCCCTTTCCGACGCTGGCATACCTAGAGAGAAAGGGAGAGAGACAAAGACGTGGAACTCAGAGAGAGAGAGAGAGAGAGAGTCAGTCAGAGTCAGAGAGTCAAGAGGAAAAGTGTGCTCCCTCTCACCTTTAGGGAACCTCTTCATGGATCTATTGACATCCAGGAGAACCTGGTTATAGTCCTTATGGTTCTCTCTCAGATCAATACCTGGAACACAATATGAATACAATATTACTACACCACAGAGATACAGTCCGTATGGTTCTCTGTCAGATCAATACCTGGAACACAATATTAATACAATATTACTACAACACAGGTTTAGGTTAGGTTTACTTTATTTGTTCAAGGGGGACAGTGTACATTAATAAAACATTTTACAGATGTAAATGCACCCAATTTTAGCCAAAAGGCTCATTTCCATTGGCAGTCCCCCTGCCAGAAGGTACAGGCTAAAATCCTGTGTAAAAAAAGGGTTAGCAATAAAAACAGAATAAAATCAAGATAAATAACATTAGAATAAAAACACAACAAAAGCACATAGACATAGTAGGGATACAGGTCACAATACAGTCATGGACACAAGGACAGAGCACATCATGACATATTAAGAGACCCAGATATAGACAGACGCACCATATCCACACACACACACATACACACACAGACACCCCAGTGTTGACAGTTTTGATTTTCAATGAGCCATTCCCTAACCCTGCACTTGAATGAATAGTATGATGTGGACACTCTAATTGTTTGAGGAATTGAGTTCCATTGGTGGGATGCTCTGTATGAGAAGACGGCCTGGCCAAATACTTTTTTTTAAAGGGATTGTACAGTATGGTATGGTACTTGCCGCACCTCTAGTGTTCCTGGTTGAGGCAGACTTGAGGTTGATGAAACCGGACAAAGGAGGAGGAACCAATCCACACTTTAAAAACTAGACAAACAGAGATACAGTCCGTATGGTTGTCTCTCAAATCTCTACCTAGAATACAATATTACTACAATAGCAGGTCGTATATATTCATGTTCAGTAGTTAGTATTACTAACCAGGCTTATGTGGCAGGTCATATATATTGATGTTCAGTAGTTAGTATTACTAACCAGGCTTATGTGGCAGGTCATATATATTGATGTTCAGTAGTTAGTATTACTAACCAGGCTTATGTGGCAGGTCATATATATTCATGTTCAGTAGTTAGTATTACTAACCAGGCTTATGTGGCAGGTCATATATATTCATGTTCAGTAGTTAGTATTACTAACCAGGCTTATGTGGCAGGTCATATATATTCATGTTCAGTAGTTAGTAGGGATGCTCAATATTGGCTTTTTTACCGATACCGATATACCGATATTGTCCAACTCTTAATTTCCGATATCAACCGATACCGATATATGCAGGGTTCCCCCCCCCCCAAAAAATTGAATAATTTCAGGTAATTAACATTACATATCTCTTGTTGTGGAATTAACACAACATTATGCATACTTTTGACAATAAATAAAATCAGAATTTGTTCTTACTTGCTTGCCTGGGTAAATAAAGGTGATAGAAATGTAAAAAAAATAAATAAAAAAATCTTTTTTTAACCGATACCGATATTTTCCGATATCAAGTCAAGTCAAAAGATTTATTTGTCACGGCATACAACTATACAATGAAATGCGGGTGGTCTTGCCCGCAACGATGTGCAAATAACATATAATAGAATCAACATTGTGCAATAAACAAGTAACATTGTGCAATAAACAAGTAACATGTTAGGGCATATCGGTATATGTACATAAGTTATTTACAGAGCATGGAGGACATACTAGGTCCTTTGGTAGTGTCTTTCTGTACATGCTAATTTATACAATCACCGGTTATACTATACTATTTTTAAAGTGACCTTTCCTTAGTGGGCGTGTGCAGCATGAGTGTGTGCTTGCTCATGTTAAAGTGGCTGCTAGTGTGTGATGGTGTACAGTGTGTGTGTTGTGTGTGCTCATGTGTGCTTGTGTGTGGAGAGTTCAGTGTTCAGGGCTCTGATGGCCTGGGGGAAGAAGCTGAGCCGAAGTCTCTCTGTCCTAGCAGCTTGTGTTCGCAGGCGTCTGCCTGACCTCAGCAGCATGAACAGGCTGTTGTTGGGGTGGTGTGGGTCTTTCATTATTCTGCAGGCTCTGGATTTGCACCTCTTGTTGTATAGAACCTGCAGGGGTGGTAGTGCAATACCCGTGGTACGCTCGGCTGAGCGCACCACTCTCTGTAGGGCCTTCTTGTCCTGTGCCGTGCTGTTTCCATACCAGGCAGTGATGTTTCCAGTCAAGATGCCCTCTACAGCTCCGGAGTAGAAGGACTGGAGTATCTTCCCAGATACTCTGAACTTCCTTAACTGTCTCAGGTGGTAGAGGCGTTGCTTCGCCTTTTTTACGACTGAGTCTATGTGTGTTGTCCATGTCAGATCCTCTGCGATGTGGACCCCCAGGTACTTAAAGCTGCTCACCCTGTCCACGGTAGCCCCGTTAATCCTCAGTGGTGTGTGTCTCCTGCTGTCCTCTCCTATAATCCATGATCAGCTCCTTGGTTTTACCAATGTTCAGGAGCAGGCTGTTGTCCTGGCACCAGCGTTCCAGTACCTCAACCTCCTCCCGGTAGGCCTTCTCGTCGTTGTCCGAGATCAGCCCCACCACCACTGTGTCGTCCGCAAACTTCACTATGGAGTTGGAGCTGAACTTGGCCACACAGTCATGTGTGTATAGTGAGTACAGCAGGGGGCTCAGAACACAGCCCTGGGGGGACCCGATGCTCAGGGTGATGGTGTTGGAGGTCTGACCCCCCACCCTGACCGCCTGGGGCCTTTCACTCAGAAAGTCCAGTATCCAGGCGCTCAGAGCGGAGCTCAGACCTAGCTCGATCAGCTTGTCCACCAGTCTGGTGGGGACTATGGTGTTGAACGCTGAGCTGTAGTCAATGAACAACAGTCTCACATAGCCCCCCTTCTGACGGTCCAGGTGAGAGAGGGTGCTGTGCAGTACTTGGGAGACCACATCGTCAGTGGACCTGTTTGGCCTGTATGCAAATTGCATAGGGTCCATATCACTGGGGAGGGAGGCACAAATGTGGTCCTTGACCAGCCTCTCAAAACATTTCATGGCCACAGAGGTGAGTGCCACCGGTCTGTAGTCATTGAGACCTGCTGGGGAGGGTTTCTTTGGTACCGGGATAATGGTGGACATCTTGAAGCAGGCAGGGACCACTGACTCCTTCAGGGATCGATTAAATATGGTGGTGAACACAGGGGCTAGATGGTTAGCACAGGACTTAAGTATGCGTCCTGTTATTCCATCTGGGCCAGCCGCCTTTCTGGTGTTCACCTGCATAAATGCTCTTCTCACACTGTGTACCGTCAATGAGAGAGCATCCCCGGTCCCCCGCGGATGCCCCCCCCCCCTCCACAACAGCCGGCGCGCCAGTGACGTCACTAGCCGTTGAGCTAGCAGCGCCATTGTTTGCACCAAACCGCGCGTAGAAGGTGTTGAGCTGGTCCGCGAGGGAGGCGTCGTCGCTCCCCATTGAGGGGGCGCTGACTTTGTAGTCAGTTATCGTCCTCAGTCCCTGCCATAAGCCTCGTGTCATTCTGTGCCATTTGTGCCTCCATCTTGTCAGCATACATCCTCTTAGCATTTTAATGCAGATATCTGCCGATAATATCGGACATCCCTAGTAGTTAGTATTACTAACCAGGCTTATGCGGCAGGTCATATATATTGATGTTCAGCATCTTAGGCCAGGCCTTCCTCCTCAGTTCGTTAGTCAAGAATCCTGCTTCGCTGATGGCTGCTCTCCTCAGGGCCTCAATGTCCACCGGGTCACTGGCAAACATGACAGAAAACACATTATAATAATAATAATAATAATAATAATAATAATAATAATAATAATAACAACAACAACAACTTTATTTATATAGCACCATGCATTCAGATTGCAGCTCAAAGTGCTTTACACAAAAAACTAAACAGGAGGATAATAAACACTCATAAGGATGGAAATAACAAGACATTAAAATGATATAAATGGTAATAAATTGTTTTTGATAAGATAGTAAAAATAGCGAAATAAGACAAACAGTAAGACTTAAGACTGACATATTAAATTGTTAAAATAATAAAGCAAAATTATACAGTAAACAATAAGATAAAATAAAACAGTAAAATGAGACATTACAAAATAACTAAAATAAAAAATAATGTAATAATAATCAAATAATGAAAAAGATTAGAAAAAGAAAAATAAGACAATAGAATAAAGATAATAATTCATTTAAAGGCTAGTTTAAAAAGGTACGTTTTAAGCTGTTTTCTTTTTTTTAAGTGCCAACCGAGTCCGACTTGCGGGATAGTGTTCCAAAGTTTTGGGATATAGTAGCTGAGAACGAGATGGTAATTGGACAGTGTGTGTATATACCTGAGAAAGTGATTGGAGGGTGTATATATACCTGAGATGTGATTGGAGGGTGTATATATACCTGAGAAAGTGATTGGACAGTGTGTATATATACCTGAGATGTGATTGGAAGGTATATACCTGAGATGCGATTGGAGGGTGTATATATACCTGAGATGTGATTGGAGGGTGTATATATACCTGAGATGTGATTGGAGGGTGTATATATACCTGAGAAAGTGATTGGACAGTGTGTATATATACCTGAGATGTGATTGGAAGGTGTATACCTGAGATGCGATTGGAGGGTGTATATATACCTGAGATGTGATTGGAGGGTGTATATATACCAGAGATGTGATTGGAGGGTGTATATATACCTGAGATGTGATTGGAGGGGGTATATATATGTAGCTGAGGGGTACAATTCCCTGACTGTATTGTTAGATATGATATTTAATACCACTACCTCATGTACTTTAACTTCTGGCCACCCAGTACAAGATATAAGTATGATGAACACTTTCCCACCTGATGAAACGAACCAACACAAATGTACCAAATCGAATATTTAATACAGCAAAAGGTGTATACAACATTCACTTAATTACATTTATGATTTGAAATATTGAATATGCACTTTTATGGCAAATGAGTATTCGTAGGTAAATCAACATTGAATGTCCAATCTCTGGTTGCGCAGGGAGTAAGTATACAACCTGGAATATTTAGGAAACGATAGCGATGGTACTTAAATGATTATAGCTGGATACACTAAGGGGGGGGGGGGGTCCCGCTGGTTGTAAGACAGTAGGAGGGGGGGGGTTAGAGAAGCCGCTGGCGGTATCCCATCTGGCCGACGGTGTCTTGGGAGAATCCAAAGTCTTGGACACAGTGCCCACAGAACCTCGGGCCGCAGACAAATACAGCTGGACCCTCTGTGGAACGGTATCTGCCGGTCCACAACGGAGAGACGTGGTGCGACCTCACGTGTAGAGCGCCGCCTCACCTGGAGTCCTCTCCGGGGGGTAATTCCAACACTCGACAGTGTTGGCCTTTATCCATGGAATAATCAAAGCACACAAAGCATAATCCAAGAGCCGTGGAAGGCTCGCCGTCGTCGGGTAGAGTAATCCAATATACAGGTCCAGTCGCTCTTGACCCGGAGCTCCTCGGATGCAATCACCACTAGGGGTCTGACCAGCCTGGATAAGCGTCCAGATAACGTCAGGAACGATGGGGGTACTGATAACTGTAGAACTCGAACCGAACGATGCACCATACATAAATAGACTATTATTAGCTTAATAGAATACGTCCAACTCGACGGTATGGTGCCAAACTATGACCATTCAACTATTAATCTACACGATATCTCAATGCCTATTCTGGGTAGTAGGCCCTACTACACCGCACGTGCGTCGTGGGGAGGCTTTTGCGTCTGTCACTCTGTTGGAGGGTAAAGAACTGGACTAAAAGAAAGTTCTACTTTACGAGCGCCATATATATATGCGCTATGAACAAATAGTACCATTCGTATTTCGCCCGGCATATTACTGCGCGGAACCGGGGGTTGCCTCGACATGTTAGGCGGCACGATTGAACTTGGACCTAGGGGTATGGCAACCTGGCGCCAGGTTCTCGTCCAATGGTAGAATGAAACTATTATGGGCTGTTTAGTAGAAACGGGGATATTCAATGCATATTGTACAAGGAATATACAGGGGATATCAAACGATATACAAATACAATTAAATATATAAATAAATATACATATTCGGTTTAATCTGATCCTTCACAACAGCCGCCCCCTAATTAGTCCCACCTAATTAGCTAAGCAGAGACAGATTAACCGCACTGTCTTCCACTCAAGGTCCGCTGTAAGGGTCAGTCAACTCACAAAGTCATAGGGTCATGGTCATCATCGATAGTATCTGGGAGTCGGGGCAGTTCTATGAGCCTCGCCACGGGCCGTGTGTAGGTGCGCCCTTGGACGAGTACTTCAGCTGCTCGGACCTTGCCATCGGCACCGGTGATCACTTTGCTTACGCGGCCAGCCGGCCACATAGCTCTGGGGAGTGACTGGTCAACTATCATGACGACTGTTCCTTCTGTCAAATTGTCTCTCTCTTTTACCCACTTCTGGCGGGTCTGTAGAGACGGTAGGTAGTGAAGTAGGAAGCTGCTCCAAAACTTGTCAGCTAGTACTTGGCTGTACCTCCACATTCTTCGGCCGTTCGCTTCTTCGGGCCTGTACATTGTCTGGGGTAGCGCGGGGTCCAGCTGCCCCATTAGGAGTGTGTTGGGGGTGACTGGGTCGACGTCTGCTACATCACTGGAGACGTAACCGAGGGGCTTTGAGTTCAATACTCCCTCGGTCTCCGTGAGGACTGTCATTAGGACTTCCTCTGCCACAGTCTGGGCTCCGAGTACGGCATACAGGGCTGTCTTTATAGAACGTACTTCTCGTTCCCAGGTTCCACCGAAGTGGGGTGCGTTCGGGGGATTAAACTGGAAGTCAACCTGGGCTGGAGCGAGGTGGGTCTTAAGTTCTGGGCCCATAGCTTGGAAGCTCTCTCTCAGCTCTCTTTCTCCACCTTTGAAGTTGGTCCCGTGATCAGACAACAATGTAGACGGTTGTCCTTTCCGTGATATGAATCTCCGGAAGGCCATAAGGAATGAGTCTGTGCTCATGGTCGGAAGGAGCTCGATATGTATCGCTCTGGTGGTCATGCATTTGAATACAATACCCCACCGCTTCTCGGTGCCTCTTCCTCTCTTTATATACAACGGGCCAAAACAGTCCATGCCTGTGGAGTGGAATGGCTTGTCGCCGATTCGGAGGCGACAGGGGGGTAGGTCAGCCATCCGTGGTATGCTGGGCTGCGCGCGCCACTTACAGCAGTCTAGACAGGTTCGCTGGAAGCGCCGTACTGCTTCTCTCCCTTGCAATATCCAATAACGACGTCTGATCTCCGCGAAGACTCTCTCTGCTCCTGCGTGGTGCACATCCTCGTCGTATTTCTTTATGATCAGCTCTGTGACCTTGTGTCGGCTGTTCAAGACGATCGGGTGCTTAATGTCATCTGGTAGATCGGGGGCTCTCCGCAGGCGACCACCCACTCTGATGAGATTATGTGCGTCACTCTCTGGTGCCAGGTGAATCAGTCTGCTGTCTGATGGGACGGGGTTTCCTCCCTGTAGACAGTCTAGCTCATCGGGGAACAAGTCTCTCTGGGCTCGTTGTAGTAGAAGAAGTTCTGCTTCTTCGTAGTCAGCTGCTGACATGTCAGTGGTGGACTGAATCTCTGGGTGGTGCCGCAGGAATGTTCTTTGTTGCGCACTCTCTAGGGTAATGCAGTCATCTATGTTCGGGTCTGTGGAGGCGACAGTGCTCAGTCCACAGAACATAGGCTTCTTGTTCTCAGCCTCCTCGCTACTTGCTTCCCTCGGGGTGGGCGTAGGCCAATCTCCTTCCGGGAGCTGGAGGAATGCTGGTCCGTCACTGTAGATGTTGCGACGGGTTAGGTCATCCAGGGACATTCCCCGGGTGATGACGTCAGCTGGGTTGTGTTTGGTATCCACATACCTCCAGCTTGCTTCTTCTGTTAATTCTTGAATCTCGGTGACTCTGACTCCCACGAAGACTTTGTATCTGCATGAATCAGACTTAATCCATGCGAGTACTGTCGTGGAATCTGACCACAAGATTGTTCTATGCACCGGAATGGTGAGTTCACGTTGGATTAACGTGGCTAGATGCGCTCCTGCGAGGGCTGCGCAGAGCTCTAGACGTGGGATAGATTGTTGCTTACGTGGGGCTATTCTTGAGCGGGCCAGTATGAAAGCAGTGTGTATCTCTCCTCCCATCTCTTGGGCACGCAAATAGGCAACCGATCCGTAGGCTACTTCGGAGGCGTCGCTGAAGACGTGTAGCTCAATCTCGCATGTCTCTGGCCTCACTGTGGATGGGAAGTAGCTGCGGCGTATATTGACACCTGGGAGTGAGCGGAGTTCCGTCTCCCACTCTCTCCATGTTGAGGCAAGGTGTGCGGGTATTGGGTCGTCCCAGCCCTGGTCCTTGTCCCATAGTGCTCGTACAATCATCTTTGCCCTGGTGGTGTAAGGTAGAATACATCCCAGCGGGTCATATTGTCTGGCGAGTGTTCTGTACACACTCCGTCTGGTGGTCGGTATCGCCGCCGACCTTCCTTGCTCTGGAGCCAAGGGTTTGTGTCTATAGTGGAGCGAGTCTGTTTTGAAGCGCCAGACTAATCCTAGTGTCATTTCTTGGGCTTCTCCTGGGATTGTCGCCATCCAGGTCTCGCTGCTGGCAGCCTTGTCTGCGGAGGAGAGGCTGCGCAATACGTGCGGGTCACTGCTGGCCCACTGCCTGAGATCAAAGCCTCCTTTGATTAGGGAGGCGCGTAACTTGATTAGGAGAGCCTCGGCTTCTTCTTGAGTCGAGACGCTTTGTAGACAGTTGTCTACGTAGAAACTGTTCTTCACACTGTGTTGGACCTCTTCATCTGCTGCTGGGTCCTCTGTGACGTGTTTCTGTAGTGCAAATGTAGCACAGCACGGGCTGCATGTGGTTCCGAAGGGGAGTACTTCCCACTGGTAGATGGATGGGTTCTCATCTCCGATCTTCTCTCTCCATAGGAACCGTATGAGAGGCTTGTCCTCCTCTACTAGTCTCACTTGCAAGAACATCCCTTTGATATCCCCGCTTATAGCCACCTTGTCCTGGCGGAAGCGCAGTAGCACGCCTAGTAGGGAGGGGCCGAGTGTGGGGCCGGGCAAGAGCTCTTTATTCAGATTTTGGGATCCGATCTGGTAGCTGCAGTTAAACACAATGCGATCCTTGCCATTGTGATGGACCTTGTGATGCGGCACGTACCATGATTCGGTCGTCTGATCGGCCTCTTTAATGTCAATCTTTGTTACGTGTCCCGCTGTGATTAGCTTCTCAATCTCAGCTCGGTACACACTCTGTTGAGCGGGGTCTTTGGCTAGGCGCCGCTCTGTGTTCAGTAGATAGCGCTCCGTGGCGTCTTTCTTTGCGTGAAAGGGGGGCATTCCCTCTCGCCTCAGGAGTGGAGTTGCGTATCTCATCACTCCGCCGACTGTGACTCTCTTTGTCCCCTGCTCGAGTAGGTTGATGGCGTAAATGTCTTCTTTAGAGCGAATGTCTTTCTTTTCGTTCTTAAAGGGCATTGTCTCTAGGGTCCATAGCCTCTCGACATGCTGCAGGAGAGTGGTGTCTTCTTCTGTCGTTCTGGAGTGGAAGCAGCTAGTGGCTGCTGTTCGGTTGAGAGATTTAGCGAGGGAGCCTTGTAATGTCCATCCTAGGCGGGTCTCGACTGCTGCAGGACAGCCTCGGGGGCCTGTATGGACCCGGTCAATCGGGACTATGAGTTCTGCATGGTCGGAGCCTATCAACAGGGTCGGGGTAGCGCCGTCTATGAGCGGGATAGGTAATTGGCGCAGGTGCACATATTTATCCATCAACTTGGTGACAGGGTAGGTGTACTGCGAGAGTCCTATTTCTTGGCTGGTGAAAGCATTTGTGATCTTGTACCGTCGCTCTGGCTGCCCGTTGGCTGCGATAGTGAAGGAGACATTCTCGCCCTTTATCGTCTTTAAATCTCTTCTTATTGTCCGAATCGTCATTTCGTTCTTGCTCCCCCGCAGTCCCAGCTGAGTCGCAGCGGAGGCGAGCAGAAGGGTCTTCTCTGACCCGTCATCAAGGACGGCGTAAGTGTCCATGACTTTATCCTGGTAGCTCAATGTCACACGGACTACCTTTAAGAGCACTTGAGCTCCGTTGCTGCTGGCGGGGTCAATGTACATGACACTTGCCTTGGTGCCGCTCCGTGGTGCAGGTATAGGCCGTCTTCCGTTACTATCGTGTAGTATATCTAGATGGGCTCCATCGCACCGGCTGCACCTTTTCTTTAGGCGGCATTCGGCTGCCATGTGGGGCCGCGCACATCGATAACAGCGCAGGTTGGACTTTATCCATTGGCTCACTTCTTCTGCATTCATCTTTGTGAATGAGTCACATTGTGACAGCCAGTGTTCTTTCTCACAGTAGGGACACGCTATCTTCCACTTCTCCTTTCTCGAGGGGGTGCTGTGACTCTTACTGCTCGGTACTGACTCTGATTGGTGCATGACAGTCACCGATCTTCTTCCATCACTTATTCTCCTGGGTCCCTCTCTGGAGCTTGGCGTGCTCCGCCCGAAGGTGTCCAGTCGTAAGCTGCTGACCTCTCTCGCCAGGAAGTCGGCCAGATCAAGGAGGGATGGCTCGGGGCCGTCGGGATCTCGGTAGTCCCTCTGCCGCCGAAAGCGCTCCTGTCTTGCGGGTGGCAGCTTCTCCAAAATCCTCTCAACGTTAGAGTTGGCGTACAGCTCATGCCTGCCCTTCTCCCGTTGAGCTCCCAGCATCCCCACCAGGGACTGCACTTTGATTGACAGGTCGTCTAGTGAGCGGTTGTCTGTGGCTGGGGGTAGGCGGTCAATATGCCTTATCTCCTGGATTACGTAATCCCATATACGTCCATATCTTTGATCCAGCGCTGCAAGGGCCGCTGTGTATGGGGTCGAGGAGGTAGCATAGGCTAGCGCTATATTGTGCGCTCGCGGTACTTTCAGGTGCTTCAATAATATTGCATACTTGTGGCGTTCATCAGCGACATCCACCATCATTGTCTCTAAACACATCCGGAGCTCCGTGTACTGTGCTCGACTCTCATAGGCGAAGTCTGGGAATGACGGCGTGGCGTTGTATGACGCCGTGGATGGCTGATACATCGGCGAGCGTTGGGGGAGAGACCTCCTGGGCGAGTCCCCTCTTGCGCCTCGCTGTGGGCTGGTACTGGCAGGGTACCATGGCCCGCTGGTCCAGGTACTGTTCCTCGGGGCTGGTCGTGCGTCGTGCTCACCCGTAAATAGAGTCGGGGGTCTGTAGCGCAGCGCCGCGGGGGTATAGCCTGGACTGTATGGGACCTCCTGGTCTGGTGGAGTACTGTGCTGTCGTCGGGCTTGGTTCTCCTCTTCTCCCTCTTCTTCTTCTATCAAATCTTCCAGATCCTGTAATCGTTTATTTAGCTTCTCCGCAGTGTAGGCCGCTCCTTCCTTGTAGCTGGGTCTCGCTTGGACTGGTATGGGAAGGGGGTCTGCGGGGGGTCTAGACTCGGTCTGTTGGTCAAGTTCAGGGTCGCTTGCTCGTTGCGGTGACGCTGCTCTTGACTGCTGTCTCGACGAGTTCCTTGAGCCCCTGGCGGAGGGAGAGGGAGTTGTCCTTTTGATCAGCTGCTCTATTAGTTGCGCTTGTAGTCTGTCGCGCTCTGCGTCTCTTTGGGCACCGGCAGCGGCGCGCTGGGCGTCGGCCCGGTCTCTTGCCATATTCTCTTCCATCTGGAAGCGTCTCATCTCCAGACTTGTGCGCTGTTCTTCGCTCCGTTGCTGTGCTTGGAGGTGTTCACGCTCGCTGGTCGCCTGTGCTTGGAGACGTTCGCGCTCGCTAAGCGTCTGTGCTTGGAGCCGATCGCGTTCGGTAGAGGCTGTCAGGCTGACGAGGAACGCCTGTTGTAGTATCCTCTCCGCTTCGCTGGGGGAAGGCGGTAGTGGAGGTGAGCCGCTCCTGCGTGAACCGCTCCTGGGGGTACTCGTTGGGGAGTCCTGGAGCTCTAGTTCCTCGGCGCTCTCCTCTTCTTCTTCCGTGCAGAGTTCTCTCTCTGTAGGGTTATCTTCCTCCCGGGGCGTGTCGGGGACTACTTCTTTAGTAGTGGCGGGGGGTAAAGGCATGTCAATTCCCTCCTGGTCCCCACCGTGGGCTTGGTCAGTTACATTAGGACCTACTAGGGCCTCTGTGGTCGGGGAAACCTGGTCGTTAAGGTCAGACATAATTTTACTTTCTACTTTTACCACGTTTACCGTTTGTCGAAGGCTAGGTAGTTGACTGACAGTGTAAGCCTCTAAGTACTGAGGTGTCTGTCGTCTGCGCCACGGGCGTTCTAGGTTAGGAGGATCGTTTCGTGGAGTGTTCATCATAGGCCATTTCGATATTAATAACACTATATTAATATTACACTAGTTACCATCCGGCTCGAAGGACCAATTGTAGCTGAGGGGTACAATTCCCTGACTGTATTGTTAGATATGATATTTAATACCACTACCTCATGTACTTTAACTTCTGGCCACCCAGTACAAGATATAAGTATGATGAACACTTTCCCACCTGATGAAACGAACCAACACAAATGTACCAAATCGAATATTTAATACAGCAAAAGGTGTATACAACATTCACTTAATTACATTTATGATTTGAAATATTGAATATGCACTTTTATGGCAAATGAGTATTCGTAGGTAAATCAACATTGAATGTCCAATCTCTGGTTGCGCAGGGAGTAAGTATACAACCTGGAATATTTAGGAAACGATAGCGATGGTACTTAAATGATTATAGCTGGATACACTAAGGGGGGGGGGGGTCCCGCTGGTTGTAAGACAGTAGGAGGGGGGGGGTTAGAGAAGCCGCTGGCGGTATCCCATCTGGCCGACGGTGTCTTGGGAGAATCCAAAGTCTTGGACACAGTGCCCACAGAACCTCGGGCCGCAGACGAATACAGCTGGACCCTCTGTGGAACGGTATCTGCCGGTCCACAACGGAGAGACGTGGTGCGACCTCACGTGTAGAGCGCCGCCTCACCTGGAGTCCTCTCCGGGGGGTAATTCCAACACTCGACAGTGTTGGCCTTTATCCATGGAATAATCAAAGCACACAAAGCATAATCCAAGAGCCGTGGAAGGCTTGCCGTCGTCGGGTAGAGTAATCCAATATACAGGTCCAGTCGCTCTTGACCCGGAGCTCCTCGGATGCAATCACCACTAGGGGTCTGACCAGCCTGGATAAGCGTCCAGATAACATCAGGAACGATGGGGGTACTGATAACTGTAGAACTCGAACCGAACGATGCACCATACATAAATAGACTATTATTAGCTTAATAGAATACGTCCAACTCGACGGTATGGTGCCAAACTATGACCATTCAACTATTAATCTACACGATATCTCAATGCCTATTCTGGGCCAAGTAGGCCCTACTACACCGCACGTGCGTCGTGGGGAGGCTTTTGCGTCTGTCACTCTGTTGGAGGGTAAAGAACTGGACTAAAAGAAAGTTCTACTTTACGAGCGCCATATATATATGCGCAGGGGAGGAAATTAGGCCACTTTACTGGCCAAATGCTAGTATTTTTTACGTTTGGCTGGTAAAAAAAATCAGATACCCGCCAGTTGGCTGGTAAGCCAAAAAGTTAGTTTCCTCCCCTGCTGGCGAGTATACAAAAAAATAAAACATTCTGCAATCACTGCACTGGCAAACAGTGCGCGTCTTCTGAGTGTTCGCTTTAGTTGACAGTGCCACGAGAGCACTGCACAAGACCACCCGCGGACATATAATTATAATGTTTAATAAACGTTTGCGCAGTACTGGCCAACCCGCGGACATATAATAATAAAAGTCCCGCGGTACTAGGCTAGCCATCAGGAGCACTCGCAAACAGATAACGTTAAACACAGCAGAAGATGGAAAACAGACAGACTGACCAACGGGGAACTGCATCCAACCCTAGTACAACCCTCGAGTATAAGTTACTAAGGACACATTTAAATCACAGAGGTGTAATGTTAGTCTACTGGAACTGTATACAGTGGTTAGCTTCTAGTTAGCGTTTTAGCTATAGCTGCTTGCTAGCTAACGTTAGCCCCGTGTGCTCAAAGCAGCCAGCTAGGTGTATCTGTTATGACTATAATGTTTCCAAAAAAGCACCGGACTACGACGTAAGGTTAGACATTTTATTTCATGCTCAAAAGCCCCTGGCTTGCACATCGCAGTCACGAAAGGGGCTAGCTCAACCAGTGCACTGTGCACAACAGCACACCAACCCAACTGACGTTACCACAACACTTGACGGTACTTCACAGCACTGTCGTAAGACCACCGTGCTGTCTTAAAGGCACAGTGTGCCTACCCAGATGCATACACAACATTGACGCGGCTTGACATACAAAGAAGTAATTATCACAATTAGCGATTTTTTTTGTCTGGTAAAAAATCTGTTTGGCTGGTAAAAAAAATCAGATACTCGCCAGTTGGCTGGTAAGCCAAAAAGTTAGTTTCCTCCCCTGTATATGCGCTATGAACAAATAGTACCATTCGTATTTCGCCCGTCATATTACTGCGCGGAACCGGGGGTTGCCTCGACATGTTAGGCGGCACGATTGAACTTGGACCTAGGGGTATGGCAACCTGGCGCCAGGTTCTCGTCCAATGGTAGAATGAAACTATTATGGGCTGTTTAGTAGAAACGGGGATATTCAATGCATATTGTACAAGGAATATACAGGGGATATCAAACGATATACAAATACAATTAAATATATATATATAAATAAATATACATATTCGGTTTAATCTGATCCTTCACAACAATATATATACCTGAGAAAGTGATTGGAGGGTGTATATATACCTGAGAAAGTGATTGGAGGGTGTATATATACCTGAGATGTGATTGGAGGGTGTATATATACCTGAGATGTGATTGGAGGGTGTACCTGAGATGTGATTGGAGGGGGTATATATACCTGAGATGTGATTGGAGGGTGTATATATACCTGAGATGTGATTGAAGGGGGTATATATACCTGAGATGTGATTGGAGGGGGTATATATACCCGAGATGTGATTGGAGGGGGTATATATACCTGAGATGTGATTGGAGGGTGTATATATACCTGAGATGTGATTGGAGGGTGTATATATACCTGAGAAAGTGATTGGAGGGTGTATATATACCTGAGATGTGATTGGAGGGTGTATATATACCTGAGATGTGATTGGAGGGTGTGTATATATACCTGAGATGTGATTGGAGGGTGTGTATATATACCCGAGATGTGATTGGAGGGTGTATATATACCTGAGAAAGTGATTGGAGGGTGTATATATACCTGAGATGTGATTGGAGGGGGTATATATACCTGAGATGTGATTGGAGGGTGTATATATACCTGAGATGTGATTGGAGGGTGTGTATATATACCTGAGATGTGATTGGAGGGAGTATATATACCTGAGATGTGATTGGAGGGTGTGTATATATACCTGAGATGTGATTGGAGGGTGTATATATACCTGAGATGTGATTGGAGGGTGTATATATACCTGAGATGTGATTGGAGGGTGTATATATACCTGAGATGCGATTGGAGGGTGTATATATACCCGAGATGTGATTGGAGGGGGTATATATACCTGAGAAAGTGATTGGAGGGGGTATATATACCTGAGATGTGATTGGAGGGTGTGTATATATACCTGAGATGTGATTGGAGGGTGTGTATATATACCTGAGAAAGTGATTGGAGGGTGTATATATACCTGAGAAAGTGATTGGAGGGTGTATATATACCTGAGATGTGATTGGAGGGTGTATATATACCTGAGATGCGATTGGAGGGTGTATATATACCCGAGATGTGATTGGAGGGGGTATATATACCTGAGAAAGTGATTGGAGGGGGTATATATACCTGAGATGTGATTGAACAGTGCGTGTATATATGCCTATTGTCATTTACTCACCACTTTTGATTTTTTTTCTCACATAAAATGACAAGAAGTGAATAATGTATGAAGGTGCTAAACCATTTATGGATTTGTATACAAGTAAAATAACTTTTAAATAGATTATAAAGGATACAGGAAGCCAGTGCAATGTAGCCACAACAGGTGTAATATGAATCTAAAATAATACAGATTATAATATAGTCTAATACAGTATAGGTTTAATAAATACAACAGTATATGTTAAATAATATCTAATTAGAATATAATACAACAGTATAGGTTTAACAATCTCATTAGATTAAAATATAAATACAGATTAGAATATAATACATGAGTATAGGTTTAATAATATCAGATTGTATTATAATAAATACAGATTTGAATATACACTACAGGACTGACTTGTTCAATGCCTGATGAATCTCTAACAACTTCTGTTTCTTCCATGACTCTGGTTCTGAAGGAGAGAGAGAGAGAGAGAGAGAGAGAGAGAGAGAGAGAGAGAGAGAGAGAGAGAGAGAGAGAGAGAGAGAGAGAGAGAGAGAGAGAGAGAGACAGACAGACAGACAGACAGACAGACAGAGAGTGAGGGAGGGGACAGACAGACGACAGACAGACAACAGACAGACAGACAGACAATCAGACAGAGGGGGGAGAGCGATAATAATGTATACTGTACATCAACATGTTGACCTCAATACTGTTCTGGACTGAAGTCAAGAGAAAATGTTCAGTCTGACATCTTGACCGACATTTAAACAAGCGACATAAACTCCAATAACTACACTTTTATATCTAATAATAACTATGTACAGAGGAAAAACTAGACCAGATAAATAAAGACTATTTAACATGACCTGCCTAACAGCTGGCAAGTCGCACTAGAATGGAGCTGAACTGACTTACCACCTGTGTGTGCTTGTACTTTAATCATGTTTAACATCAAATGTATGCGTAGGACTACTGTAACCATGTCGTTGTATTTCTGTGCACTTTACCTCTGACAGATCCGTTCCCATTCACTCGAACCCCGCTGTTGTTTTTATGTCTCTTCAGCCTTTTCATCGCCCGTTGACGTCTCTACTGATGATCAATATGTTCCCTGTATCGCACATACATGTATAAATAATAAATATCACTCCTAAAGCCGTAGAAACGACACTGACAGCGGCTTGTGTGCAGTGGTGTTTCCTGAACAGCTGGCAGCATTCAGGAGTAACGAACTTGAAGTCGTCGAGCTGCTCTCTGATTGGTTAGAACTGTGACGAGGGCTGATCCTTGCGTGCCATTGGCTTAGCCTCCGCACGTCGCTCACTCTGTCTTGAATGTAGTTTTCTGCAGTAATTTAGGAGAATGAATGAATGAATGAATGAATGAATGAATGAATGAATGAATGAATGAATGAATGAATGAATGAATGAATGAATGAATGATGAATGAATGAATGATGAATGGAATGAAAACTTTATTTAACAGATTTAAGAATGGGTACAATACAGTACGGCTCAATACACACAATTGTTAAGGGGATGCAGACCAGAGAAAGACGTTTGTCTTGTTTACATCTGGGTCCCCCATTTTTTTTTTTTTATCTTTTTCCCCCTCCTTTTTCCTCCGATTTTCTCCCATCCCAATGTTAGTCGTTATGCCAATTCCCAATCCCCTTCCTGGTCGCTGCGCACTTACCCCCCACAGTCGGTCTGGGAGAGTGGAGGCTATCACGTGCTTCCTCCGACACACGTCTAGCCAATCAACCGCTTCTTTTCACCTGGCAGCGCGGACTCTCACTGAGAGCGTGTAATGTGTGGAAGGATCACACTACCGCCCTTAGATCCTATCCGTGCTTAGCAGGCACCCCGACCGAACTGTAGGAGTCGCTGTTTACAACGACCCGGACCCACCCCGCCAGCTTCTCCCACCCTCTAATACTGCCAATTGTATTAGTGTGAACGGCCAGCCAAGCTGGTGACAACCCCGGAGCTGTGAGCTGGATTCGAACAGGCGAATCCAGCGTCTCCGGGGTTGGTGACGAACGCAATCTCCGCTACGCCACCTGACCGCCGTTGGGTCCCCCATTTTCAATTCATAGTGACATTTATGACATACATACATGATACATGATACATGACATCATGACATTTATGGCATAGGGACATACATGACATACAGGTATATAGTACTGTTACATTTGTGACATATACGATATGCAGATATTATATACATATGATGGGGAGGAGACTGTACATTAGGAGGGGGTGGGTGGGTAGGAGAAAAAATATATACACCCGGTGGGGAGAAAATATATACATATATATATACATAGTACGGTGGGGAGGAGACTGTCTATTTGGGGGGGGGTTGGACCTTTACGGTGGCCAGTTTAGAATTGCAGCCTCCCGTAGGTGCTCTTTAACCCTTTCACTGCCACACAACAGAACGTTAACCTTTTTTTTTTAAACTTACATTTTTTTTTTCATTTTTTCAACAACATACATAGACAACATTCATAGACAATACACAGTACATAAATTAAAACAAATAGACAAAAAATGAGTAAAGAAAAAGTGTGACATGGGTCCTTCGGTCCATTCTACATTTGCATTATTTATTTAAATTTTTATTCATTTCCTTGTATCCTTTTCAAACCTCTGTGATGTCGTTACTTCCCCTCCTGTATTCTTCCCATTTTCCCCATTTCCATTCAAACTTTTCTTCTTGCAGCCTCAGCAGATGTGTGATTCTCTCCATTTCCTGTATCCCCTCTATACTCTATCCATTGATCCTTTGTCGGCACTTCTACCTTGTACCACAGTTTAGTTAAAGCTTTCTTGGCTGCCACTATCAATATCTTAATCAAATATTTGTCTTCCCCTTGGATTCCTTCCTGTGACAGATTCCCCAAATACAACACTTGGCCTCCCTGGGGTATTTCGTATCCTATTATTTCATTTATTATCCCTCCTATCTCTTCCCAGTAGTGCCTTATCTTCTGACATCCCCAGAATATGTGTGTATGGTTCGCCCCTTCCTGTCCACACTCCCTCCAACATGTTTTCTTTGCTGGTGTGTAATTGCCCTGTATTTCTGGTGTTATAAAGTATCTAATTATATTTTTCCACCCAAACTCCCTCCATATCCTTGATCCTGTGGTTGTTTGTTGTGTCTTACATGTGTCATACCATTCCTCCTCTGTTATCTCTATTTCCAACTCTCTTTCCCACTTTTCTTTCACATACAATGTTGTATTTCCCTTACTGTCCATTATTGCCTGATATAGTGCTGATATCACCCTCCCCTTCCGTCCTTCGTATGACTTTACCATTATCTTAATTACCCCATTCTGTTCTTTGTCTCTATCTTGCTTTATTTCCTTGTTATAGTAGTCCCTAATCTGTAAATATCTAAAGTGGTCCCTATTCTCTAATCCGTATCTTTCTTTCAATTTTTGTAGAGTCTGCATCTCCCCTCCTTCTGTCATCGTGCACATTGCTGTTATACCCATAGATATCTATGGTTATACCCATGGGCGGAGTTTATGGGGGTGCAGGGGGTGCATTGCACCCCCTGGTGGCCGGGGGTGAAATTGCTTAAAAAAAATAAAAATTAAATAAAATCAAGATTAAGCTGCGCGTGCGCGCGGGTATCGTTCGCCACGCAGTCGCACCCCCTGGCGTGAAGTTCAAACTACGCCTATGGTTATACCCCCCCGTTCCCACCTCTTGAACCCATGATCTTCTATCCCTGGTCTGAATTTGTTGTCGTGTGCTATCCATCTCAGTATCTTAGATTATTTTTCTAGCTTGTATTTCTTTACTATTGTGTTCCATATGTTTATAGTGAATCTGGTAATTGGATCTAGTAGTTGTTCCTGTCTTCTGAACAGCTCCCTATCTCCTATCAGTGCCTGCACTTTGAATCCCTCTCTTTTGGTTTCTATATCTTTCCATTTGGCCTCATAGTTCACATTGCACCAGCGTGCTACTGTTCTAAGCTGTGCTGCATAGTAATAGCTTTCTAAACTGGGTACTGCCATCCCTCCTTTCTCCTTTGGTAATTGTAGAGTCACATATCTGATCCTTGGCCTTTCCCCCCCCCAAATGAATCTTGATATCTGTCTATCCCATTCCCTAAATTGTTTTGTGGTATTAATATAGGTAGGGATTGAAATAGGTATAGTAACCTTGGTAATATGTTCATCTTAATGATTTCGATCCTTGAACTGAAATCTAGGGGCATCACCATCCATCTTTCTAGATCTCTCTTGATTTTCTGATTTATCTGTGTATAGTTTGCATCGTATAGCCCCTCCCCCCCTCTTGTGATGTTCACCCCTAGGTACTTGATCCTGTCCATGTCCCATTTGATTTTGTATTTTTCTTTGATCTCTATCGTTGGTGTGTAGTTCGAACGTTAACCCTTTACTATCACACAACCAACGGTCGCCGGCTGTTGTGTGGCAGTGAAAGGGTTAACCTTCTGTGTATTGTCGCAGTGAAAGGGTTAACCGTTTTGGTAGTGCGGCAGTGAAAGGGTTAAGAGTGGTTTTGAAGGTGGGTAGTGATTCACATTCCTTTACAGCTTTGGATAGGGCGTTCCACATTGATGTGGCATAATTGTGAAACGTGTTTAGTCCCTTGTTTGAGCCGAATCTGGGTTGCATATGATTTGTGGAGCTCCCTCTGGTGTTGTGATCATGGTATTCACTGACCTTTGGGAAGTATTTCGACATGTACATGGGTACCTGTGTGGTGTAGTGTATCTTGTAGACCAGGCCCATTGCAAGTTGCTGTACTCTGTCGTCTACTCTCTAAGCCATCCTAGGTAGTCAAAGTGGGTCAATAAAGGTCCAGGAATCATTTTGACCCTATTACTCTAATCACATGTTTACTATAATAATATATGAATAAGAATAATATAAGAATGGCTATTTTGATCACAGGTTTAATATAATAATATATAAGCTGCTATTCTGATCACAGGTTTAATACGGATGGTGTCTTGGATGGGGATGTGGTAGGGATTGATGTGTGGGGTGTTTGGGGGACTGGCTGTTCCGGGGAGGTTCACATGCCTTCGAGCAACATTGTACTAGTGTACTTATTTTATAATGTCTTATTTCTGCACGTTTACGTTGCACTACTTTTATTGTCTTTATATTCTTATGTCTGCAATTTATGCATTGTTTTTTATTCTGTCAATTGTGTGCTGATTTTATGCCTATGTTAATTTTATTTCATTTTATACTAATTGCTGTGGGGCACTTTGGACTGCGGTCCATGTGTGAAAAGTTCTATATACTAGATAGTTATTAATATTTATTATTATTATATTGAAATGTCTGTAAAGTCTCGACGACATTGAAAATGAGGGTGACCTCAATTGTCTTTTCGAGAATAAATAAAGGTTTGAATGAATTAATAAGAATGACTGCTCTGATCCCAGGTTTAATATAATTATATATAAGAATGACTACTCTGATCACAGGTTTAATATAATTATATACAGTATAAGAATGGCTATTCTGATCATAGGTTTCACTCCACTGTCATCTCCACACCTACAGTGATAGATAAGATTATTATGTAGAGTAATATTTTTTTTCTTTTTTAATAATACATCCAAGGGCGGCTACGTGGTGCAGTGGGCAAGGCACTCACCACGAATACTGGAGACGCTGGGTCGCCCAGCGCTCCACATTGCTTTCAGTTTAGCTGGTCGTCCGTACTAATACACATTGGCAGTATTAGGGGGTGGGAAACTGATGGGTGGGGATCTGGCGTTGTGGACAGCGACTCCTACAGGTCGGTTGGTGCGCCTGCGCAGTAGAATCAGGAAGCGATGGGGGCGGCGCCCCTCCAAAGCGCAGACCCCTGACGCTGAAAGATCGCGCCGCGCAGGTGAAAAGATGCGACTGCTGTTACCTCGAGTATCGGAGGGGACTCGTGCTATGTATGACTTAGTCCACATTGCAGCTGGCTTGTGGGAGGCAAAAAACAGCGTTCGAGACAGGGGAGGGTTCAATTGGATGATACGAAATTGGGATGGGAGAAAAATAGAAAATGGGAGAAAAAGTGGATAAAAAATAAATAATAATACATCCACGGAGCTTTTAGAAAGGTGCAGAATAAAAGTATTGTTTTCCCCCCTAAACAAATGATTGATTAATGAATTTATCATTTTAAAAATGTTGGTGGGTTCAAAATAAATGTTGTTGTTTACATGTTGCGTGCACGTATCCCTTCCCTAATTCCCATTCCCCCACGTGGAATGCACCTGATTGGATAAATGACATGTTGGTGCTCTAGTCAGTTTCATTTCCACATGTGGTGTGTAACCTCAAATTACATGTGTGGTGTGTAACCTAAACATGTAACATGTAACATGTAACATGTAAACAGCCTCAAATGGCTCAGGGTTGAGGAGAGGGTCTCTCAAATAAAACTCAACATGACACACAGGATACTCGGGAATACTGTCCCTCAATATCTTAGAGGATATTTTAACATGGTAAGGGATGTATATGGACACGCCACCAGGGGGAGCCCTACAGACATCGTCCCAGTGAGATGCAATAGAAAAATAGGCCAAAACTCATTCCTATATTCAGCAGCAGTACAATGGAATAGCCTACCAATGGAGTTGAAGTCCATAAGCCCCTTCTCCACTTTTAAATTAGCTATAAAGAGGTGGATCATAAGTAGCAGAAGCTGGGAGTAGTGAACAAAGGGTTTTTAATATGTGTTATTCCTTTTTATTCTTTTATTGTCTATAAAATGGAGTATTTTTTGTTTTTATACCACACATCCTGACATACAAACACCCACGTCCACACACCAGTACATAAATCCACTGACACCAATGATGAAGGACCACAACGGAAACAAGCCTATGTGTGAGGTTTCTGTCCTTGCTCTCTCACTCGTTCTGTTCCTTTAACCACCCTCGCTTTGTTTTCATTCATTTTTCTGTCAATTGGTTCTATCCCCTCGTTCACACGTTTCTCCCCGTTGACGTCATCAGAGACGTCGCTGATTGGTTCTCTCACTTCCCCACGCTTTTCAATCACATTCCCCAGCTGTCACTGCTTTCTCCCCGTTGACGTCATCAGAGACGTCGCTGATTGGTTCTCTCACTTCCCCACGCTTTTCAATCAATCGATCCCTCATTATTTATACCCCGTTTTTCCCCACTCTAAGTTGTTGGATCGTCTTGTTTTGTCGCCTTGATTTGTCTCTGGATATTTTTCCCCGTTGCTGTTGCTGCTGCTTTTTTCTCTGTGCTGTTCTCCAGGAATTCCTAGAAGCCTTCGCTTGGATACCTGCTCCCGTGGCGCGCGCTCGCCTCCACTGTTGTTCCAGTTCCAATTACGCATCTCGTCTGGGTGAGTTATCTATTTGACTGTTCTTGACCTATTCCGTTTTTCGTGTGTAATCTTACACTGAAGACTACCACCTTTTTGTCAGACAGTCACTCACCCAGCCATTTATCTATTTTTGCTTGTTCCTTTATGGAATGATTTTTTGGGATCTACCATCTCCCTTTGTGTGCTAGCTCACACCGAAGATATTATTCCACAATTGGACTGTGTGTTTACATGAAGATATCCACTGTGTGTTTGCTCACACCGAAGATATTATTTCACAATTGGACTGTGTGTTTACATGAAGTTCTGTATCGTTAGTGGCTTAGCTTGGCATCGCTACTGCACTATCTCGCGTACGTGCACGCGTACTGAATAAACCACAAATGTACCTCTAATACCAGTATTAGTCTGACCACACCCCTCATCAGCTTACCTTCATAAGCAGGTGTGTGGTCACCTGCTCTCCTCCTTCTCGCTTTCACCACAAGGAAGAGGTGCCTCGGTAGATCCCCACACTTGACACCATGATGGAAGAAATTGGATTAGGAACAGCTTTGGGAAACAAGGATACGTTGACATCATATCTTTATTTTCTCTCTCACTATTTTCGAGAAAATACGGCGATATTGTCTTCGTACTGGAGTGTCTGGAAGATGATGATCATTCTAAAAACCCTCCACCGGTTTTCGTATTGGGAGCACGCCGCTGCATGCTTCTCAACTGCAGTTCCTTGCTGTGTTTGTTGGGGTGAAACCTGTCAGGCCACAGCTGAACTGTCGGACATGCCGCTGTTGTGAGAAGCGGTGCGTTCCAGGTTGGGTGAGTAGTGTTTGCTGGCGGGCTCCACTTGTCTGTTAGTGCTATGGGGGCTACTTGACAAAGTTTATGGAAACCGGCCCCAGGCTAGGGTCCTTTGTTTAGCCACCTAGGCGACAGAAGACCTTGGTCTGAAGACCATTATAGTTTTAACTATAGTGGGCCGCGACCATTGACACTGGTGATCCCTGTGTGTTCTGGACGAGTGGATTCTCTCTGTCACCGTGTTAAGGCCCCATCTTTCATATCCAAATGAGAGTATTCCTTCACGAGGGGATATGTGCATGTAATGTGCGATAGCGGCAGATTCATGTTCAAAGTCAGCTATACAGGCCAGTTGGGACTGTGCTGATTCCGCCGGACGTGGTAATGTCACCGTTGTGAAGCGGTGTTGACGTCTTGTTTTCTCTTTTCTCTTAAAAAGTGAGGAGAAGTTCAGAACGGCGGCCTGTCTGGGTGAGTGTTATGTCATTGTTTACATGTTCATAGCTTACGGTTAGCCGGTCAGTGGCCTGGCGCGGGGTAGCTTAGCTTCTCGCGCGCCGCCGGGAGCTCGCTTCTGATCGCGTGCGTCGTTAGATCGGCGTCTCGCGAGCGGAAGCAATAGCACCCGAACGGTTGGAGCAGCCGTTAGCTTGATGCTATTCTGTTGAACGTGCTTTGATTTTAACATGTTTTACACTCTTGACCACGACGTCATCCTTGACAGGGGATGTTCGTCGACCCTGCCCTGGGCCTGGACGGCGATTGCGTCAACAAAGAGGACTGTAGCGACTGGTTGGAGCGGCGACGCTGCCCGGATCGAACAACACAGGACGGCTGTGTCTTGTGACTGCACTTCGCTGATCTGCGTTCCGGGTAGGTACGGGGTTGGCCAGACCTCATAACACGTCTTCTGGTTTTACTTTGCTAAATGTATTGTGAATAACGGAGTTTTTTCCCAAAACGTGTGTTGTTGCAATGCATTTGGGATACGTTGCGGGTTATGTGTGAGCTGTTTTTGTCACTGGCAGTTAGCTTCTCCGTGCAGATCGTGATGTATTGATCTGGTTGTTGTGTGAGAAACATCATGGTGTTTATGTGTACCGTGTACTCACTACTAAGGCAACTAACCTATGAAGCTATGCTTGGTGACAAGTGAGTAAAGAATGTTCTTTCTCAGACTGTAATGACAATGAGCAGTGAGTTCACGCATTAACAGGTTTTCCTGTTTTAACTGGCCGTATTGAGGGTAAAATAGGAGGATTGTGTTTTTCCCCCCCGGTTCCCTGGGGACTTTATCACCTCCTATCAGACATGTTGTGCATTAATTGTGTCTTTTGTGTGGTAGGGATACGATGTAACTCTTAGCTTGATTGCTGAGGTTGTGCTAAATCTGCTGGAGAAACTTATTTCCTAAAGGGAAATTGGTTTGGTTGCTGTCATATGTGCTTAGCAAGGCCTGTGGTCGATACTAATCAAGAATGATGTATTCTCTCATTGTGGAAAAAAGCGGCGTTCCTCTGTTGAGTGTTTTTGCCATTTTTTGTAGGTGATGATGGGTTGTGTGTGTCATGTGACCTACAACTGGGTTGTACTGGCCACAGAAGCACATGTGTATGTTGGACCGGGGTTCTTAGAGCCCTCTCTATTCTGTGTTTTTCCTTAGTAAAAATCAGATAGCAGGTTAGCTCATGCGCTGTGTGGAGCTGTGAAACGCTTCATAGAGCTGACTATGACTGTGTCATATTCTCTTTTTGTCGTTACGTCGTATCATGGGTGTGGGGTCGTAAAGGGGTGAACTGGTAACCTTTCCTCTCCCCATTGTTCTGTCGGTCAGGGGTACACCCCCTGTCCTTCAAGGTTCCCGTCACGTGGCGGTTCGGCACGTTACGGGGAGTTCCTGGTCCCACGGCCTGGTATATTGGGCGTGTGCACCGCAGGAATTCCCCCGCCATAGAGTACGTCACCGTGCGCGTCTCTGTTGGTAGGACTTCCGTGTGCTGTTCAGGTCCATGTGATGGATCTGTTTTCAGGGGGGGTGGTCAGGGCTCCTCCTCACCAAGCGCCTACTCAGGCCTTCTGTGAGTTCGGACTCCTTCTTCCATGTGAGGAAGCCTCCATCAGAGTACAGAGCCTTCCTCCTCAGATTGTCAAAGTGAGTGGACCCTCTAGAAGGGTCCTTTTCTATTGTATGTATATTCGATTCAATTCGTTTATTGAGTGTGTATGGGTTCGGTGCCTCTTCCCCGGAGGCCCTAAAACCAGTTTTTTACATGGCTCAAGGTGCAATATATTCTTTTCAATCTGTACAGCTCGCGTGGGAAGTCTCTCTGGGGATCCCCGTCTCTTTCCTATGGGAGGGTGGTGGGATGTAAAAATGTGAACATTTTTTACCCCGGCTGTGTAGACTGGGATACATACTGTTGATGCTTCCTTCTTTCTATTCCAGAAGTGTTGGAGTTAGGGAGTGTCACACCCCTCTTGTCGTTCCCCTGGGCGCCTTGGGGATTCAATGACAGGTCTAAATAGCCTGTTCATTGATGGGGGTGTGTCCCGACGCACGTATAGTGCTAGCTCGCTGTAAACAGGCGATTGACTGGCACGCCTTGGTTGCTTGTGGTTGAAACAGCGTTTTTATAAAGCAACTGAGATGGGGGTTTTTCCTCTTCCGGCGACCACATCCCATGACCTGGGTGGGTTGTCGACGGATTCTCGTTCATGTCTGGGGGATGATGACGGGATGGATCTGAACATATGTAGTGGGGTCTCACGCCCTTGGGGTGGGCCACCAGGCGCGGTTCGTCCGAACGTCTGGGTGGCGCCTTCTTTTCATGTTAAGATCAACACGCATATCTGCCCTTCTCCTGGGGTAGGCATGTCGGCGTGGTTAGGGCACGGGACTGGTTCTGGTCACGCTGGTCCAGATCAGTTGAACCCGTTGTCCGCCGGGGATGCAGATCTGCTGTTCTGGTACCCTGAGGGACTTGGGCTTTTTTCAGGGGGAAAAATGCCAGGTCGGTCTGGGTGTCACAGGGTTAAGCGCTATGGAGACCCTGGTTGGGTATGTTTTTACTCAGCACTGTCGTCATGGCTTACAGCCATGCCATTCTGTACGCGCTCGATCTCGTCGGATCTCGGCCGCTACACAGGTTGGTCCTGGTTAGTACTTGGTTGGGAGACCGCCGGGGAATACCAGGTACGGTGTGCTTAGGGGCTGGTTCTCCATTATTTTTCGCTCCTCTCTCACGCATGGCGAAGAGGGGCCTGTGGGGGTGGTTTTTTGACCTCCTCTGGTGACCCTGTGCTTCCCGTACCGCCAGGCCCGGTCCGAAGTGATGTTTGCGACCCGTAGGCCTGGGTTAACCCTTTTTGGAAACTGAAACACTTGTACTGCGGTATAGCCGGTGTATACCCGCAGGTGTGTTTTGGAGTTTTTTCTTGAGGGGTTATAGGAACAACCACCGCATTGGGTAACACCGAGGTGGTTGATTCCCTGGTGTGTTGGAGCAGTGTCAACTCCCGGGTTCACCGTTTGAGGGTGCCCCTGCACGTTCATGACGTCTGCCAATCGTGTCAGCCTTCTCTGCCTCGACCCCTCTGGGTGGGGGTTGTTAAATGGAGGCTTGGTCATGCAACACCGCCAGCTTACGCTCCTTCCGCCGGGGCGGCTGTGTTCAGCTGTCCCCTCTGGCGCCTGTCTCGTCCGCAGTCTCCAGGCTAGGGTTAACAGCCTGTTGCCTGGTTTTTCCCCGGTGCGCTGCCTGCTTCCGTTGGTTAACCTTTTTTGTGTGCTTACGGCCATGCTGACTGCCTGTTCTGCAGGGTCAGTGTGCCAGGCGGTGTACTATTGGGGGGACGGGGCCCGCTCGGCTTACGGCCATACCGACCTGAACACGCCCGATCTCGTCCGATCTCGGAAGCTGGGCAGGTTCTGGCCTGGTTGGTTCCGCCTGGAAATACCAGGTGCAGTAACTGAGGGGCCTTTGTCCGAATACGCTGGCGATGTGGGGGGCGGGGCACTACGTGCCCACCTGGTGGGGTCTTGATGCTGGCATCATGGACTTCTCCGGGCCCCCATTCTAGGGAGTCCAGTCCTTTTGGTGGGTCTGGGTCTTCCTTCGTGCTCCGCTGCTACGGCCTTGCCACGGGGTTGGGTTTGCCCTTGACCCCGTGATTCTGGGGGCAGTAACGAGGTTGTTCCTCCGTTCGTTCCCGGGTGGCATGCGGGTTGTGCGTGTGTGTAGTCGTGGGGTCAAGCCACGGTCTGCTCACCCTGTGCGTTGAGTTGCTTGAGTGCCTCTTCGCACGGTCGGGTCCGTCGCCCTCCCGTGACGTCCCTAATAGGGGGGCTACCCTCCATTAGGGGGGGTCGGGGGGGCTCGGCCCTCCCTGTTCTGATGGTTTTGGGGGGCTGTCAGCGGGGTGTATTTGTCAGCCAAGTGGCTCCGCTTGGCCTCCCTTGTGCAGTAGCGATGCCAAGCTAAGCCACTAACGATACAGAACGTTAGGTTATGACTATAACCAAGTTCTGTTAGTTAGGGGCGATGCTTGGCATCGGACGGCCGCTGCAGCCCTTGTCCTCACCTTGTGGTGAAAGCTTGGGAAGGAGGAGAGCAGGTGACCACACACCTGCTTATGAAGGTAAGCTGATGAGGGGTGTGGTCAGACTAATACTGGTATTAGAGGTACATTTGTGGTTTATTCAGTACGCGTGCACGTACGCGAGATAGTGCAGTAGCGATGCCAAGCATCGCCCCTAACTAACAGAACTTGGTTATAGTCATAACCTAACGATATTCACTGTGTGTTTACATGAAGATATTCACTGTGTGTTTACATGAAGATATTCACTGGGACTGTGTTTGGAGTTTGCTCACTGTGTTGTTAACACGAAGAGTTTCACTTGGGCTGTTTTTGGAATTGTGCTCTCTGTGTTGTTAACACGAAGAGATTCACTTGGGCTGTGTTTGGAACTGTGCTCACTGTGTTGTTAACACGAAGAATTGTACACCCTGTTCTCCTGCTCGTTTAAGACTGCTCTGTCACTGACTCGTTCCCTCTCTCCCTCTCTCGGTCTCGCCACAACATCTGAGAACCCGCCGAGAGGATTCTGCAGAGCGGTTCAGAAGTCAACACCTGCTTCCCAAGACAACCCTCACGGGAGAAGCTGCAGAGCAGCAGAACTTTGCCCCTTGATCATTGTACCTGTCTTGTTTGACTTGCTTTCCCTGTTTCTCTTATTCCTAGTACCAAATAAACAAGCCCTAGTATTTGGCAACTCTGAATCCTACTCTCTTGTGTCGTTGCGTTTGGGGTCGGTGTCAAACCATAACATTACGATCCAACCAACAATATGACGACCCCAGCTGACACAGAGAGGGTCAAAACCGCACTTGCTATTCAAGTCGAGTTGACCAGGGATCACGGTCTCCAATTAGAGCGGGCTGCGGCTGCGGTGCAAGACCTCAGGGACCAGGTCTTGCCTATGCAGGGTTCTATGGCCGCTATGGCGGGACAACAGTCCGAGATTCTCGCTCAGCTTAACTCGCTGGGCGACGCCGTTAACACTTTTCATCTCTCATACCCTTCAGGAACATTCCCCGCAGCCCCAGCAGATCTCGCACCTCGGGAACCCCATCTCTCCGTCCCACGGCTGTTCGACGGTAATCCCGAGGAGTGTGCCACATTCATCATGCAATGTGAGTTGGTTTTCCGTCATCAACCAAGCCGTTTTTCTGCTCATGGGTCCCGAGTGGCTTTTATAACCAACCTACTTTCAGGCCATGCTGCCCAGTGGGTCACTTCCTCCTGGGCAATGGAAGCAGATTTTTTGTTCTCCTACACAGACTTCGTGGCGGAGCTCCGCAGAGTGTTCCACCATCCAGCCCGAGGTCTGGACCCTGGAGCCCGGTTGGGGACCTTCCGACAAGGGAGCGGCAGGGTGACGGACTATGTCATAGAGTTTCGACTGGCGGCGGTGGAGAGTGGATGGAACGAACCTGCTCTTCGCCTAACCTTCATAAGGGGGCTCAGTGACGCAGTCCGGGACCAGCTCGCTACCAGGGAGGTGCCCGACTCCCTCGAGGAGCTGTTTAGCCTTGTCATCCGTATTGACGGACGCCTCCTGGAGAGAAGGCGCGAGAGGACCCGACTGTCACCTCCTGAAGCACCCGGGACTCCTGGACGCCCCGTCCCCAACACTACTGATGGTAACAGGCTTCCCCGTCCGGTGCGCGAAGAGGAACCCATGCAGCTGGGACGCTCTCATCTGAGCCAGGCGGAGCGTCAGGCAAGGCTCAGGTCCGGTCTCTGCCTCTACTGCGGAGGTGCGGGACACCGTATCGCCGACTGCCCTACCCGGCCAAAAGATCGGGCTCACCAAGACCCCGGGAGATCCTGGTGAGCCGTTTTTCCCAGTCCCAGCGCCGCGCACCGCCTGACCATCTGATGAGCGTCACCCTGGCCTGGGGGGACCAACGTGCCACGGTGGAGGCCCTCATCGACTCTGGGGCAGACGAGAACTTCCTCGACTTCGAGTTTGCCACCCAAGCCAACATACCTCTTGAGGCCCTTATGAGGCCCTTGGAGAACAGATACCCCCTACCTCTCATGAGCTCCACCTTCGAGCCACTGACCCAGGCCTCGTTCTTCACCAAGCTGGATCTCCGAAGTGCCTACCATCTTGTCCGTATTCGTGAGGGCGATGAATGGAAGACCGCCTTCAAGACCCCCAGGGGCCACTATGAGTACCTTGTGATGCCGTTCGGCCTCACCAACGCCCCGGCGGTATTCCAGGCACTCATGAACGATGTCCTCCGTGACATGCTGGAGGTGTTCGTGGTGGTGTACCTGGACGACATTCTTATCTTTTCCAGGACCCTCGAGGAACACATCCTGCATGTCCGTCGGGTGCTGGAGCGCCTCCTCCACAATCGGCTCTTCGTCAAGGCGGAGAAGTGCCGTTTCCACTCCAACTCCGTCGAGTACCTGGGCTTCATCGTTGAGAAGGGCTTGACCCGAGCGGATCCTCGCAAGATCCAGGCTGTGGAGGATTGGCCGGAACCCACCACTCGGAAGGAGTTACAGAGTTTCCTCGGGTTCGCCAACTTCTACCGAAGGTTCATCCGGAACTACAGTCAAGTGGCGGAGCCTCTTACCAAGCTGACCTCCCCCGCTCTGCCGTTCGACTGGTCCCCAGCGGCATGCGCTACGTTCCGCTCCCTCAAGAGAAGGTTCACTTCCGCCCCTATCCTGCTCCACCCTGACCCCAAGAGACAGTTCATCGTGGAGGTGGACGCCTCGGATTCTGGTCTGGGCGCTGTCCTATCCCAACGTTCTCCTTCCGACCAGAAGGTACATCCTTGCGCCTTCTACTCGCGTCGCTTCCTCCCCGCCGAGAGGAACTACGACACCGGCAATCGGGAGCTACTGGCGGTCGTGGCTGCGCTGGAGGAGTGGCGTCATTGGCTAGAGGGTGCCGAGGAGCCTTTTACCATCTGGACGGACCACAAGAACCTAACGTTCATCCGCGCTTCCAGGCGCCTCAACGGTCGGCAGGCGAGGTGGGCCAGTTTCCTCAGTCGGTTCGACTTCTCGCTGACCTTCCGCCCCGGTTCCCGCAACACGAAGGCCGACTCTCTGTCCCGGATGCACTCCAAGGGGGCTCCACCCTCTGAGGTCCCATCTCCCATCATCCCGGAGGCCCGAGTGGTTGGAGCCATCACCTTGGGCATCGAGGGTGTGGTGAGGCGTGCCCTTCGTTTCCAACGTGCTCCAAGCAACGTCCCTAGGAGCCGTCTCTTCGTACCCGACTCTGTCCGGTCCCAGGTACTGCTGTGGGGCCATACCAGCCGGTTCGCCTGCCACCCAGGCGTCCATCGCACGTTCTCCTTCCTGGCTCGTCGTTTCTGGTGGCCCACCATGTGGAACGACGTCAAGGAGTTCGTATTGGCCTGCGCGGTCTGTGCCCGCAGCAAGGCCTCTCACCAGGCACCCTCCGGGCTCTTGCAGCCCCTTCCCGTTCCAAGCCGTCCGTGGTCACATGTGGCGCTCGACTTCGTCACTGGTCTACCCTCCTCCCAGGGGAACACCTGCCTTCTGACCGTGGTGGATCGATTCAGCAAGGGGGTCCACCTCGTGGCCCTCTCCAAGCTTCCCTCAGCAGCCGAGACGGCGGACCTCCTGACGCACCACGTGTTCCGCCTTCACGGCTTTCCCCAGGACATCGTCTCTGACCGGGGGCCCCAGTTCACCTCCCAGGTATGGC
Organism: Notolepis coatsorum; assembly: GCF_963971535.1. Taxonomy (NCBI): domain Eukaryota; kingdom Metazoa; phylum Chordata; class Actinopteri; order Aulopiformes; family Paralepididae; genus Notolepis; species Notolepis coatsorum. Next base: position 92,036,841 of record NC_140168.1, read on the forward strand.
GGGCTTTCTGCAAGGGATTGGGGGCAACGGTCAGTCTCTCCTCTGGCTATCATCCCCAGACAAACGGGCAGACGGAGAGGATGAACCAGAGCGTGGAGTCTGCTCTTCGGTGTGTGGCAGCCGAGAGGCCGGCATCCTGGAGCCGTTTCCTTCCCTGGGTTGAGTACTCCATCAACTCAATGGTCAGTTCCGCCACCGGCCTCTCCCCTTTTGAGGCCTCCCTGGGCTACCAGCCCCCTCTTTTTCCCGCACAGGAGACGGAAGTGGCAGTTCCCTCCGTGCAGGTCCACCTCGACCGCTGCCGTCGAGTTTGGGAGATCACCAGGACCGCGCTGCTCCGAACATCTGAGCGCGCCTGTCGTGGTGCCGACCGGCGCCGGGTTCCCGCGCCGACTTACCGCCCTGGGCAGAGGGTGTGGCTCTCCGCGAAGGACCTCCCGCTACGGTCCTCGGCCAAGAAGCTCAACCCCCGCTTCGTCGGTCCTTTCGAGGTCCTGAAGGTACTCAGTCCGGCGGCACTGCGCCTGAAGCTTCCTGCATCCATGCACATCCACCCCGTGTTCCATGTCTCCCGGGTTAAGCCCGTCTCCCTCTGTCCCCTTATGCCTCCGGCTCCTGATCCGCCGCCTCCTGTGCTAGTGGATGGTCACCCCCAGTGGCAGGTCCGCCGGTTGATGGGCGTTCGTCGGCGGGGCCGGGGGTTCCAATACCTGGTGGACTGGGAGGGTTACGGCCCTGAGGAGCGTAGCTGGGTCTCCCGGCAGCTCATCGTGGATCCCGGCTTGATCACCGACTTCCATCGAGCCCATCCTGGCGAGCCGGGTCGGCCTGGTCGCCGGGTGGCTCCCGTGGAGGGGGGGGTACTGTGAGGTTTCTGTCCTTGCTCTCTCACTCGTTCTGTTCCTTTAACCACCCTCGCTTTGTTTTCATTCATTTTTCTGTCAATTGGTTCTATCCCCTCGTTCACACGTTTCTCCCCGTTGACGTCATCAGAGACGTCGCTGATTGGTTCTCTCACTTCCCCACGCTTTTCAATCACATTCCCCAGCTGTCACTGCTTTCTCCCCGTTGACGTCATCAGAGACGTCGCTGATTGGTTCTCTCACTTCCCCACGCTTTTCAATCAATCGATCCCTCATTATTTATACCCCGTTTTTCCCCACTCTAAGTTGTTGGATCGTCTTGTTTTGTCGCCTTGATTTGTCTCTGGATATTTTTCCCCGTTGCTGTTGCTGCTGCTTTTTTCTCTGTGCTGTTCTCCAGGAATTCCTAGAAGCCTTCGCTTGGATACCTGCTCCCGTGGCGCGCGCTCGCCTCCACTGTTGTTCCAGTTCCAATTACGCATCTCGTCTGGGTGAGTTATCTATTTGATTGTTCTTGACCTATTCCGTTTTTCGTGTGTAATCTTACACTGAAGACTACCACCTTTTTGTCAGACAGTCACTCACCCAGCCATTTATCTATTTTTGCTTGTTCCTTTATGGAATGATTTTTTGGGATCTACCATCTCCCTTTGTGTGCTAGCTCACACCGAAGATATTATTCCACAATTGGACTGTGTGTTTACATGAAGATATCCACTGTGTGTTTGCTCACACCGAAGATATTATTTCACAATTGGACTGTGTGTTTACATGAAGATATTCACTGTGTGTTTACATGAAGATATTCACTGTGTGTTTACATGAAGATATTCACTGGGACTGTGTTTGGAGTTTGCTCACTGTGTTGTTAACACGAAGAGTTTCACTTGGGCTGTTTTTGGAATTGTGCTCTCTGTGTTGTTAACACGAAGAGATTCACTTGGGCTGTGTTTGGAACTGTGCTCACTGTGTTGTTAACACGAAGAATTGTACACCCTGTTCTCCTGCTCGTTTAAGACTGCTCTGTCACTGACTCGTTCCCTCTCTCCCTCTCTCGGTCTCGCCACAACATCTGAGAACCCGCCGAGAGGATTCTGCAGAGCGGTTCAGAAGTCAACACCTGCTTCCCAAGACAACCCTCACGGGAGAAGCTGCAGAGCAGCAGAACTTTGCCCCTTGATCATTGTACCTGTCTTGTTTGACTTGCTTTCCCTGTTTCTCTTATTCCTAGTACCAAATAAACAAGCCCTAGTATTTGGCAACTCTGAATCCTACTCTCTTGTGTCGTTGCGTTTGGGGTCGGTGTCAAACCATAACACTATGGCTTTATTGTGTTTATTGGAATCCTATTGGTAAATGGAGAAATGTATACCTGTTCTTATTGTGATCAAATGTATATGTGCGATTTTCCATTCTGAATCAATAAACTATTCAATCAAAAAACCTCAAATTACATGTGGTGTGTAACCTCAAATTACATGTGGTGTGTAACCTCAAATTACATTGAACATACTGAATAAACTGGGTGTACTGTAGTCCATCATTAATATTCACAGGAAGAGGTATAGAGGGACAGGAGACAGAGATGATTGATTGATTGATTGATTGATTGATTGATTGATTGATTGATTGATTAATTGATTGATTGATTGATAAAAAACTTTATTAACAGATTGCAGAATGGGTACAATACAAATACAGTACAGCTCAATACAAACAACTGCTAAGAGGATGAAGATCTTAGTTTACTCCAGTAGAGCATCTAACACGAAAAATCAGATGAGACTAAATCTTATCAGATGATACAAAATCTTATCAGATGATATAAAATCTAATCAGATGGGTCTCTGGGACTAAATATTGGACATATTTTAAACCATCCATAGGTGGCAGCAAAGTGCTGGATGTCTGAGACCCAAGAGAACATGACATGCTACAGGGTAGGGTCTCTAGACTCTAGAGCTGCTACAGGGGAGATCCCACTGTCTGGAAGGACGTTTTTAATTAAATACATTTTTAAAGATGAAAATCATTAAAGGGGCACTTCACCAAAAAAAACAATGCTAATTTATTTTGCACATAATCAAACATCTCAAAACTCTAAACAGTTTTACACACATCCGTGTGTTAATTACAGCTCAATGAAATTATACGTTAGCAGTCCCTAAGATAAGGTATTGCTATGTTTCATTTGCATAATTGCATGGTGCTTACCCTCTTAAGAGTGCCAGCCACGAGAAATCTCGTTAGTTCATGCCATGCCATGAATTGGAATAATCTTTTTGGAGAACATCTGATCTGAGGTAAGGAATCTATTTTACCAGTCTTGGGATAATCAGAGTTTTTTTCACCTATATCTCAGCGTGTCCCATATGTGTGTGTGTGGCTGTGAGTGTGTGTGTGTGCTGATCAGGAAATAAGATAATTGATTTTTCAGCCCGCTTCTCTTGCGTGCATAAGTACACATATACTATCGATAATCTAGCGTTTATTTGAAAACGATTCATAAATAGGCCAAAAAAACGTATTTTGTGTATTCCAGTAAAGCGCGATTCCTGCAGAATCTTTTTTTTTTTAAGTTTAAAAAAACGAGCGTTTTTCAAAATGGTATAAAACGGAAATTAACCGATTAAAAAACAATCTGTTTCGACAATGTTGACTGCAAACAAGTCATTGATAAGCGACGGGCGTATTAGACACATAGCCATAATTTAAGATATAGTTTATGCGTTCGCAAATGTGATCGCCCTCCCATTGACTACAGCGCTGGCACTCAAGCGCTATTCCGGCACCCCCTGCTGGCACGGAAAGTGGTAAGCTGCAACGTCCCTCATATGGGAAGTTTTTCGGACTTTTTGCAACCGGCAAATTGGCGACCCCTAGTGGCTCGGGTGTGCATATTTTGTAATACAATATATATATCGAATTGAAGGCTTATTTGTTGCCTGTCAATAGCGACAAAATCCGAGTTACATGCCGGTATTTGAGGCTTGTGCAAAGTACACGGTATTGCACAAAATACCACTCCCGACTCAGGCTGCAGTAGTTCCGTCAATCTAGATCCGATCTCGAAAATTATTGTGGATCGTTGTAGCCAATGAGTGTGGCTTTCCAATGATACTCCATGGGGATCTAAATATTAAAAAAAAAACATGAAAACAGGAAGAGCAAAACAGCCGAATGAATTGAAGTCTATGAGAAGACTTAGTTTTTCTTTGTACACAGTTTACCAAAATCACTCCTAATCACTCATTTCTGAATGGATCTTTATAAAATTTGGATATGTACTACATTAGGCTTCAGGCTATGGCTCCGTCTGGAATTGTAAGCCATACCACCTTCTGGGGAAATATTACCTCTGGACTACTAACTACTACAGAAAAACTTGAGTAACAAGTTTTTTTACAACTCAAGTTCAGACCTATGTTACTCTATTACGTTAGCACTAAACGTGAATATTTTTTCTGGAATCAGAAACAGAATGTCATCTTTCAAAAGAGACCAGGCTCATGCATGTGCTATAAGTATAAAGTATGTTGTTTTGGTTTGCAAAAAAAGTATGCAGTCCTCAAAAACGAAAACGAAAATTGCAGGCTCATTGCAGGTTAACAACACAAAGGATGCAATGCCCCCAATGACATCACTGATGGCCATATTCAAATTAATTTACTCTCAATAAATGTCCAAAATAAATCAGTATTGTTGTTTTTGTGAAGTGCCCCTTTAACCCTTTGATTGAAGCTAGTATTTTATGCATGGCTGAGTATTTCTTTGCTATATCTTTTGATATCAATTTATTTCATAATTTAATATTCTAATTATTCATTATGTAGTTTTCGATTACCACACATCATTATTTTCATTTTCCCTTTTTTACTTTATGAACAAACATAGTTTTTATATAACTACATCAAGTTTACACAAGTGTGCAAATGTGACTCATATGTGCCATAAGTACTAGCCTATTATGTAGTATAAACTGAGTACAGTTAGATTTATACTAGAAGTTAGCCACGCCCTTTGAATCTGAGACAATAGGCTTGTTCAAGATGGGATAGGCGGACGCAGATCTGCGCAGGTTTTACTACGGCCTCGCCAAGCGCGTTGCATGACGGTTAGAATGTTGTCCGATTTGCTCTGAAAATCTGACGAGGCGAGGCGCGGAACTCCCGCGGGAGCGAGCCGCGCGCAGCCTTCAGAGCGAGGCTCCACAGTACCTCTCAGCCGGCTGCTCCCGGCTGGGAAGCGACTTGCTACGGTCGCGCAAAGCGCCTATTGGCTCAGAAAAGTTGTCAGTCACCAGCCATTTGACAGCCAGGGTGTTATGAGACGTTTGATTGATTGAAAACTTTATTATGTTATGCGTTATCAACTTATCATCATATCATCATGATAAACTTCAAGCTGTCAGACACACACACACACACACACACACACACACATACAGCAGTGTGTTGTGTGTGCGTGCGGCCAGGAGCGCGCAACAAGATGGTATACATTATGGTATATGAATAGTATATTCCACTGTAGCAGTATATGGTGTGCTGTACATTTGAATCTGATCTAATTTTGCACACGGCTATCGCATTATAATGAGCTGGACAGGTGTGTAATGTGTGTGTGGTGACGTGAAAGCGTATCTGCCGTGCGAGACTAGGCGAGAGGCTCTCGTGAAATCGGCAGTGTCCGCCCTCTTAACTCCTCCCCCGGCTTCACTCGGCTACTCTCGTCTACTAGTCGAGGCAAACCGAAATCCATCTTGAACAAGCCTAATGTGTCACACCCTATTCCTGCCTGTCTCTCTCTCTCTCTCTCTCTCTCTCTCTCTCTCTCTCTCTCTCTCTCTCTCTCTCTCTCTCTCTCTCTCTCTCTCTCTCTCTCTCTCTCTCTCTCTCTCTCTCTCTCTCTCTCTCTCTCTCTCTCTCTCTGATTACAGGTGCGAAGTCAGGTGTGTGAGAGCCCAGGCAGGGAGCAGCTGATTGACATCTGTGTGCTGATTGCTTCACCTACATAGACCTGGCTCAGATGTCATCATGCTGCCAGATCGTATAGCTTAGTATTATCCATCTGGCTCCACGTCCTGTTCTCTACTCCTGGATCCCGTGTTTGACCTTCGCCTGCCTGACTCTTCTCCTTGCCCACTCCCTGGACCATCTGAGTATCTGATTCCGTGAATGACCCCTCGCCTACTCCGCTCCTTGCTTACTGTCTGAGTATCTGATCCCGTGTTTTTACGACCCCCACGCCTGTCTTACTACCCTGCTCCACATTATGCCCCCTGGACTATACGAAAACCTCCTCTGTTTATGACCTACCTCTGCCTGGACTGCTCCACCCTTGCTACAATAAAATACCAGAGCAGAGAACAAATTCAGCCTTAAAAACAAGAGCAGAGCATAGAAGCTCTCTCCAAGACACCCAACATCAATTTAAAACTAGCTAGGGGGACTATGCTGTAGTGTGTTCCAGGTAGAGGGGGCAGAGTAGGAGAACGCCTTTTTACCACGCTCAGTACGGACTGAGGGGATGGAATAAGTGATGATATTCTGAATGCGTAAGCTATATCTGGTCTGTTTGCAAAGTGGAAAATTGTAAAATTGTGTCCGGATGGCAAAAGTCAGTACTGTATCTACAAAAAATGGCATGTCTGATCAATGTTAGCATGGTGTTATTCACAGTCAAAGATGGAAAAAATATAAAATAAAGTTAAATAATTGATATTCTCCTTTGGTTCATTACAATTAAATTACTCAAGCCTAGTAATATACACAATATTTCTGACACTGGGAATACATTCCCTAAGGTCCATAGATGTCCCTAGATACCAAGAACATACAAATGGCCCTTGTAGAAATGGAGCAATCTTCCATTTACTTGGGTATGTACTTTTAGGCGGATTTTCTGAAAATATGGTTTACAGCTTCACACCGGTTCCTGACAGGGAGCGAGCGAGCGAACTAGAGACGAAATCGCGCGCGACACTGTCCTGATATGAGGCGGCGCGTGTCCGAGTGTGTCTGTGTGTGTGTGTGTTACCTGGAAGCACACGTGGGGGGGGCCTGCGATTCTTGACCAATAAAAAGTGTTTAGGGGCGGGACTCGGCCGCGTAATCGCTCAACTAGAGACACAGCGAGCGAATATCTGAGGGGTGGACGACATCGCTGCTCAGTTCGCTGTCGCTCGCGGCAGGTCAGGATAGATTGAAACGAATACATTTTAATCATTTTCGCAATCACGCTCGCTCGCGTCGCTCCCTGTCAGGAAGGGGTGTAAGTCTTTGGACGCCAGATCCGAGGATAGTCGGGTTATCTCGCCGACCGTTCAGCGCCAGACCTGAGTATAGTCGGGTTTTCATCGTTATTTCTTTTATTCGATATTTCCATTCATTACAGGCACACGAACTCGGGGTTAACATGGGGAATCATCCTGAGAATGCCAAAGTGCAATACCAGCCGCATCCACCCAGGTGGCAGTATCGAGCACCCTTTGAAACATTATATCTTGGCCTGTGCGTCGATCAAATGTCTCCGGGCGCACTTTTCTTTGTCGGGCGAGGCCGGTGGGTATCCCGATCGCATTGAGAAGCGTCAAATGCCTCCGATGCATCTGTTGTGGTGGATTATGTTGGCGACACGATGGACACCGGTACTTGCGGTACTAGCGACTCGCGATCAGACAATTGGAATATTCTTTTTGGGGTACCTCCTAGTGAAAGTAAGGACTAAATGATATCAATCCTGCTTTGATCCAACCATTATTTGACCTCGATCGCAACGTGTGTGTGTGTAACGTTACTCCACAACGTATGCCGTTGGTGACGATCAAAGCATCAAAAACTACCTCCCCCCTTTCATGCATTCATGATGAAACATAATACCTATTATATACATTTGATTTGGAAATAGTAGCGTGTCCAGGCGAGAAACGGCAACGCTTTTAGTGAAATTCACGTTTTGCTGCATATCGTCGTTTTCTGGGATTAGACAGGATCACTCTAAAACTATAATAATAATAATAATAATAATAATAATAATAATAATAATAATAATAATAATAATAATAATAATAATAATAATAATAATAATAATAATAATAATAATAATAATGGCTTGGATTTATATAGGGCTCTTCATGACACCCAGAGCGCTTCACAGAGTCCATTATTCGTTCATACACAGTCATACCGGTGGTGGTAAGCTACAATTGCAGCCAGAGCTACCCTGAGGCAGACTCACGGAAGCGTGGCGAATAATCATCGCCTACGGCCCCTCCGACCACCACCAACATTCATTCACATGCATACACATTCATACGAGGCAAGTAGGTTAAGTGTCTTGCCCAAGGACACAACGGCGATGGGATGGACATGGGCTTGAGCGGGATTCCAACCACCAACCCTTCGATAATTGGACGACCCGCTCTACCCCTGAGCCAAAGCCGCCCCACTATACTTATATTCACCACGGTATAACACGCAAACATATTGATGGAAACATTTATTCTTTTTCACATATTGAACGATAGATAGTTGATGTCAAATGGGCCATAATATTGTATCAATAGCTATAATATAGAATATATAGAGAGACAAGAAGATAGATACCAGTCTCCTCTCTGTGCGTCGAGTAGAAAGCTATCTGGCTGCATGTTAGCCTAGCTTAGCACAATGAATGGAAGCGGGCATGACTGGTTAGCCTAGCCCTAGGCATTGTCCAACTAACACCTCTCCCGAAGGCTATACACAGTCATGTCCGCTTCCATTCATTGTGCTAAGCCAGATAGATTTCTACTCAATGCAGATACGAGACTGGTATACATCTTCTTGTCTCTCTCTGGAGAAGACTGTAAGCATGAATATGATCAGTTCAAAATGTTGTCTACCTATGGTGGTAATGTTCTTATGTTGGTCCACCACTCCTGAATGAAGTGTAGAGGAAACTAAACAATTTTGTCTTTCAGATCCTTTACTTAGGGATGGCTGGGGGATTTACTGTGTTTGCATGTGTATACGACAGTGGTTTGGTCGGTAGAGCAGTCGTCTTTATCCGGAGGTTCCCGGTTTGATTCCCGCTCCTGGATAGATAGAAAGATAGATAGAGAAAAGTAGGGGGAGGGGACAGATAGTTAGTTCAGGGATGTGATTGTGCCTTAAGAAAAAAACATGAAAATCTTCTAAATGATATATATATTATAAACACTCCATTTGAATGAATGAACACATTTTATTTGTATAGATTGAACTGTTCCCAGGGAAGAGGAAGGTGGGAGAGGAAAGGGACAAAGAAAATGCATCAAATATCTCAGTGTCCCCCTAAAAAATGTAAAGGGGGTCATCGGACCCCTCCCAAGTCATCCTGGCTCAAACACTAACGGTAGGACCTTATCTTTTCTTCTTTGCAACCAGATTGTGCAACACCTGTAACCGCCTCCTCTAGTCTTGCCTACTGTGAAGGGCTGCAGTTGGACTAATGGACTCTTTCGCTCTCAAGTCGATTTTGAGAATGAAGGTGGTGACATTTCTCCATCTGCTTCTTGGTTATGTCTAGGTTGGCTTCTGTACCTCATGCTTGAGAGTTTGATGTTTCTACAGAGCGGTACACTGGTGTCACCAGGGTGGAGTTTTCAATACAGTCTTCACTGTGATAAATCAATAAATTGTGATAGTGTAGGCTATTATAAGTGAAATAATCTGTCTGTAAACAATTATTGGAAAGATTATTTGTGTCATGCACAAAGTAGATGTCCTGACTTGCAAACACGTACTAGTTTGCCAACATGAAATCTGTGGAGTGGTTAAAATGTAGTTTTAATGACTTCAACATTCAGTAAGTATGTAAACTTAGACAGACAGACCACAACTTACTAAGAATGAACTTGTCTCAAGGCCCGCTCTCTCCTTCCTCCATCTCTATCTGCTGAGAGCTGAAGCCACCTTTTAGTATAGCGCTCTACATCTGCATCAGATTGAGTCTCACGGACCCTAAAAAAAGACAAAGAAACGTCCATTAACTTTTTTTTTAATGCTTTCTTGATACTCATCCAACTATAAGTGTTTTGAGAGTCGGTCAGAGTGATGAAAGGCATTCGATTTACATCTGCTCAGAGCTCAAATAAATCAAGGATGTGATTTTTCCGGCCTGAAAATGTGATCCACGTGAATCCACATACATTTCCGTGCTAATTCATATTTAAAGTATACAGACATGAATGGTATCAATCTCCTCAACTCTGGTCAAGAAAGCAAATAAGCATATTACCCAAAATGTTGAACTATTCCTTTAGAAGATTAAGAAACCATATAATAATAAAGCAAAACTTACTCAGGAAAACATCTCGAAGGCCTGCTTGCCATTTGCCCCACGCCAGTTAATTTTCTTGGCCAGCTGGTTTGTCACTAGTTTCGCCATAGTCCTCCAAACAGTTTCTTTAACAGTCAATCCCGCAGCCATCGCCAAGTAAAGGATCTGAAAGACAAAATTGTTTAGTTTCCTCTACACTTCATTCAGGAGTGGTGGACCAACATAAGAACATTACCACCATAGGTAGACAATTGGAAACTGATCATATTCATGATAGCAAAAAAAAGAAGAAAAAGCATAAGGCCTAGTACGTAGAAGTAGCCCTAATCATGATCAAGTAACCAAATATATAATAATAAATAGAATGGGAGAAAAAAAGTAGAAAAAAAGGGGGCCATAGGTCAAAAGTCTCAGCAAATGTCAATTCCTCAAATATACATTTTCACCTACCAATTTTTGCTTATAAACATCCTCCTGTGCAATGCGCTCATCAAGGGTTCTCAGGTCATCCAGGGTGGAAAGTGGTAACATCGTAAATGGAAGGCCATCTGGGACAAGTGTTGCTGCTGCTGCACCATTTTTTTTGCAGTAAGGTGTGCATTTCCTTTATCATTTGATTAATCGTTGCCACAGTAGTTAAAATCTCACGGAGAATAGCTGTAAAAAACAAACACTTAACAAGTTAATATCTGAGATTTGGAAACACAGTAACATCACTACAATAAACTCAAACCGGTCTACATATAAATCAGAAAATCTGACAGGTTTGTCCAGATTATCTTAATTTGGAGGCCTAACCAAAAGTAAGCATATCTGACTAGGGGCAGGTTGGTGTAGACTGACTAGGGGCATGGTGGTGTAGACTGACTAGGGGCATGGTGGTGTAGACTGACTAGGGGCATGGTGGTGTAGACTGACTAGGGGCATGGTGGTGGTGTAGACTGACTAGGGGCATGGTGGTGGTGTAAACTTACTAGGGGCATGGTGGTCGTGTAGACTTACTAGGGGCATGGTGGTCGTGTAGACTTACTAGGGGCATGGTGGTGGTGTAGACTGACTAGGGGCATGGTGGTGGTGTAGACTGACTAGGGGCATGGTGGTGTAGACTGACTAGGGGCATGGTGGTGGTGTAGACTGACTAGGGGCATGGTGGTGGTGTAGACTGACTAGGGGCATGGTGGTGTAGACTGACTAGGGGCATGGTGGTGTAGACTGACTAGGGGCATGGTGGTGGTGTAGACTGACTAGGGGCATGGTGGTGGTGTAGACTGAATAGGGGCATGGTGGTGGTGTAGACTGACTAGGAGCATGGTGGTGTAGACTGACTAGGGGCTGGTTGGTGTAGACTGACTAGGGGCATGGTGGTGGTGTAGACTGACTAGGGGCATGGTGGTGTATACTGACTAGGGGCATGGTGGTGGTGTAGACTGACTAGGGGCATGGTGGTGTAGACTGACTAGGGGCATGGTGGTGTAGACTGACTAGGGGCATGGTGGTGGTGTAGACTGACTAGGGGCATGGTGGTGGTGTAGACTGACTAGGGGCATGGTGGTGGTGTAGACTGACTAGGGGCATGGTGGTGGTGTAGACTGACTAGGAGCATGGTGGTGTAGACTGACTAGGGGCAGGTTGGTGTAGACTGACTAGGGGCATGGTGGTGGTGTAGACTGACTAGGGGCATGGTGGTGTAGACTGACTAGGGGCATGGTGGTGTAGACTGACTAGGGGCATGGTGGTGGTGTAGACTGACTAGGGGCATGGTGGTGGTGTAGACTGACTAGGGGCATGGTGGTGGTGTAGACTGACTAGGGGCATGGTGGTGGTGTAGACTGACTAGGGGCATGGTGGTGGTGTAGACTGACTAGGGGCATTTGGTGGTGGTGTAGACTGACTAGGGGCAGGTTGGTGTAGACTGACTAGGGGCATGGTGGTGTAGACTGACTAGGGGCATGGTGGTGTAGACTGACTAGGGGCATGGTGGTGTAGACTGACTAGGGGCATGGTGGTGTATACTGACTAGGGGCATGGTGGTGGTGTAGACTGACTAGGGGCATGGTGGTGGTGTAGACTGACTAGGCGCAGGTTGGTGTAGACTGACTAGGGGCATGGTGGTGAACCCTTACTCAGGTGACCAGGAATACCAGTTTTTTCCAAAATTCAGTTAAAATGCCATCTTGGAATAACAAAACAACGATTGTGTGCAGACAATTGAAAATGTTGGGTTCCTTTCCACTTTCTTGAATATAGAAAAAATTTAAATACTTGTTCTAGAACTGTATTTTTTGCACTTGTTTGTTAAGTTACTGGGAATACCCTTTCCTTGTTTTTGCTCATTTTAACAGACAAAACACAACACATTCTAGTAATTCTGGTTTACACCTAAGCCTTATTATTGCTGTTATGATTTCCAAAAATAAAATATCACCAATCTTTAGTAAAATAGGAGATTTAAGTGTTTATCTGGAATTGTGAGGATAGGTATTCGCGGTAACTTGGGATCAATATGTGAAACGTAATTATCTCCTAAAATAATTGGCCACAAAAGACGAAACTCATTTTGGTTGTTCATTGGGGTGCCAAGATCATGCCCAAAACATATCATGCATCTGCCATAAAAATTAAGCCTTTTATGTTTGTTATCAATTGAAGGCCATGAACTATGTTGACTCATATCCCATACCCGGATTTTTCCTTCAGATTCAGCTAAATTTGAATTATCTTGAGATAACTCTGGGAGAACTATGGTATTATGTTACATGATGATGATATCCCTACAAAACAACCAAAACATTTTAATTCTCTCTTAAATTGGAGGAGATAGTGAATTGGTATTTCCGGTAACTTAGGTCAACTTTAGAGGTCCGCCATCCCTCATTACATGATGTTTTTTTTTAAAGGTGAATTATTTGGCATCTATAACAATCATTCTTGACATGAGAAAAGATTTTAATGTTGTTCGTATAACGTCCTGGGTTATATGGCTTAGAAATGGGGCAGGTTACCGGGAATACATGCGTTACCCATAGAGAGAGAGAGAGAGAGAGAGAGAGAGAGAGAGAGAGAGAGAGAGAGAGAGAGAGAGAGAGAGAGAGAGAGAGAGAGAGAGAGAGAGAGAGAGAGAGAGAGAGAGAGAGAGGGCATTACAGGATGACTCTTTGAAATGATGTCCCAGATTAAAAAGTATATATTATATATACACAGTCACACACACAATAAAAAAATTCATACATCACTTACGACCACTTGAAGTAGTTGTTCTTGAGCTGTCTTCTGCGTTCATCTCATTGATGAGATCCAGCACTGTAACAGTATATTTGCAACAATGAAATTATATATTTTACAACTCTATCAGCTGAGTAACAATATTCATCAAAGTGTTGCGTGTTACAGCGTAGGTTAGTTTATTAGTGCATGACAGTAGGGTTAGCATACTTTTCACACTATAAGCCCCACCTGAATGATAGCCAGTTAGCAGCTCCGGGTACAGTAGGTACCAAAAGTTAGCTCTCATAGTCATGACTCATAACGTTAGCCAGTTAGCAGCTCCGGGTACAGTAGGTACCAAAAGTTAGCTCTCATATAACGTACGTTAGCCAGTTAGCAGCTCCGGGTACAGTATGTACCCCAACGTTAGCTCTCATAACGTTAGCCAGTTAGCAGCTCCGGGTACAGTAGGTACCAAAAGTTAGCTCTCATAGTCATAACGTTAGCCAGTTAGCAGCTCCGGGTACAGTATAGGTACCAACGTTAGCTAGTCATACCGTTAGCCAGTTAGCAGCTCCGGTAGTTTACAGATCCCGCCAGTTTCATAATATCAAGCTAATAACGTTACAGTAGTCACTGAAAACACAGACTAAACAGCACTCATTTATATCAGCGGCACGCATTACTTATAAATAATAAAATATATGTGTTGCTGAAGTGGATTCCTAGCTTAATTTCCCTACTACTACTTCTGCGTTGTGATTTAAACCTTTTTACAAGCTCTTGGAATTGCCACTCTTTGCCAAATGCAGATAACCACTGTTTTAACCTGGTTACTGCTTACCCAGAGAGAAAATACGGTGCGGCCGTTTGAAATGAAGCGAGATCTGAGCAGTTTGAAAATAACCCGTTTTTAATGAAAATGGATTTCAATCAGATGTTACAAAAGAAATATGTGCAATGAACCTACGAGATGCATCCAATATGCCGGAGGATCGTAGAAATTCAGACTAAATTCTCAATAAAAAAGCTTGTCTATAAACATTCTCGCGTCTCGGCTTCGATCTGCTGCGTCGATCTCTTCTCCTCGCTGGGTTCTAGTGGAGAAAAAGGGTGTGTTTGTTGCTTCCTGGGTCTGTGGGTTGGTTCTGTGTCTCTCCTGGCGAGGAGTTTTGGTTATATCCAATTTAGGCTCCGCCTCTAATTTTACGGCAAGCGGGCGTTTCCAAAACTCGCCTCGAGCGTTCCTATTGGAGAACACTTATTCTCAGCTCTTATTGGCTAACTCACTACCGTGACGTTTTGAACTGATTTAGGTCACGAAGTGGATTCAAATGGTCTTTTCTTTGATCAACTGGTCCTTTGTTTCAGAAGAGACTGTCTGGCGTCTCTCAAGGCAGTTTCTTTGTATTCAATTTGGTTGGACCATTTGCCTAGAGCCCTGGGTTGTAAAATCACTCATGTTTATTGACTTTCCCAGGAAGTTCAAACGAGACACTATCTCTCACTCAATCAGCATCTGCCTGCTTCAACACCCCTTTTAGGAGTCTTGAGCCAAGCAGCTGCGTTTTCAAATCAGCGATGCGTCTCGTTTCTTTTGTTCATAGAGGTAGAGGAGCAAGGAAAAATAGTGAATGTATTTTACCTGTCGGTGTTTTTGCCATTCTGCGATCCATGGTGTGCAGTACAATAAATACAGTTTGATGGAAATCTACCACAGTTTCCCCGGTTTGGGGATTAATGATCCCCAAGATACTTGTTAGTAATTTCTCAAACAAACTGTTTACAATTACCTTAACCTTACTGTTTAACCTAATTACCTCAGAGCCAAACCTTTCCAGAATCCTTCTGACTCATTTTCCATATTTGTTAGTATCATTTGCTTTCAACACCCACATTACTCCCTCCTCCACTGACCGACTATGAACCCATTTTTATTTACACAGTTCTCTATTCACTCACACCGTTTAACAATTTCCACTCATTTGCAGGTTATATACAATGTATCAGTTATATCAATTTCACTTCAGTCTAGGTCCGTCCCTTTATACAAAAAGATGATCGTACCAATTACCAGGTTTAGACTATACTTTATGTGTTTTTTATCCAAATGTGTCTGTTTTGTGCAATTCACTCTGAAAGAAAAAGACCTTACATTGCATTTACTATCTAAACATTTCTAAAAAAGGAGAGAGCTCAGCTAATGAAAAATGAAAAATTAATATGTACACGCCCTCTCCAAGGCCTATCAGTTACACTATCCCTTCTTTCGCCTATGTATACCGTTTAGGCTTCTGGATGACTCGTTTTGGTCGAGTATCTTGTTCCGGGCTTGTGCTAAGCACTGGTTCCTCTGGCTCTTCTGGTACCTTCTCCAAGTCCACAGAGGAGAAATTATTATGTTCCAATTCATAATCTTCTCCTCTGTCTGGTTCCTGTAAAAAACCTTCATCTTCTACTGGTGGCCAATCGTGGCCCCCTCGGTCTGGCTCGCCATAATCATCCGGGTCTTCCCCATCGTTTGGGGTTAGCGCCGCCTTCACTTCGCCTTCGTGTAACGGTTGCGACGCCCCGGTTTTACCGTCAAGGTCTTGTGGTTCAAGTTCCCATTCTTGGTCCGTATTGATTGCTTTTACACAATGAGTAACGTGAAACCACATAGGCGATCCTTCAACTTGTAAAGCCCTCTCGGTGGCTCGAACGACTTTGTATGGCCCTTCTCGTCTCGCGCCAAACCACTTGCGTCTAAATACTTTGACATAAACGTAGTCGCCTGGTATGATTTGAGGTGTAGTCTGCCTATTCACCTCCTCCCCGGTTTCATGCTCCTGTCTACTGGAGACATGAACCAGAATACTTTTGTGTATCTTTGACATGTATTTTACGTACTCACGCATGTCGTTGTCCAGGATGTCCAAACTCGGACCTTTGCCTGTCGCGCGCAAACCTGGTACTACCATGCAGCGACCTAACATCATTTCGTGCGGTGTCAGACGCAGACCGCGAATTTCGCTCGAACGACAAGCCATCAAAGCTAACGGGAGAGCGTTTAGCCAATTCAAGCCTGTGTGTTGACAGATCTTTACCAATTTGTTTTTTAGTGTCCCGTTCATGCGTTCCACCAACCCCTGGCTCTGCGGATGATAAACGGCCCCCAATCGCTGTTTTATGCCTAAGTGTTGGAGTATTAAACGTACAGTTTTGTCGACAAACTCTTTTCCATTGTCCGACGAGATTCTGTCCATTAAACCAAAACGGGGAATTACCTCTTGGCATAGGAACTTAGCCACAGATGCTGCATCCTTGTGCCGGGTGGCGCACGCCTCCACCCACCTTGAAAAACGACAGACAACGACAAGAATATATCTCTTCTGATTAATGGGCTTAATCATGTCAATGTAATCAATTACAAGGTCTCGCATTGGGCCATTGGGCGTGGGGATATGTCCTGGTGACACACTAATCCCCTTACGTATATTGTTTTTCAAACATATTACACAGCTCTGTAACACATGATCAATTTGACTGATCAAATCTGGCGCCCAAAAGCCATATTCTCTGATTTTTCTCCTTACCTCTCCTTTATGCGCATGGCAAAAGTCGTGCGCCGTGTGGATCAGCAGTCCGACCAGGCCAGCAGGAGCCACCACAAATCCACCGGCGTCGCGCCACAAACCTGAATCATCCTGACAAGCTCCCCTGGTTATCCAGAGGTTCCGTTCTACCTGACTAGCCTCCTCCTGGAAAGTCAAAACATCTTTGTAGGTTATCTTGTCCTCTAACTCAACTCTGTGTGTGATAACCAATACCTTGCCTGCTCTGTCAGCACCTGTCACTTCCTTGGCAGCTTCGTCTGCTCTTCTGTTTCCTCGAGATATCTTTGACTCGTCAGACTGGTGGGCAGCACACTTGATTATCGCAATCCGCTTTGGTTTCATAATTGCTTCTAACAAACGTTTAATCTGACTACAATGTTTTATGGCGCTTCCGTCAGCTTTCTTAAAACCTCGCCCTTTCCACACTGTTCCATGTAAAAATGCGGTACCGTGAGCATAACTGCTATCGGTATGAATATTCACAGTTCTGCCCTCTGCCATGTTACATGCTTCCGTCAGTGCGACCAACTCTGCTAATTGGGCCGAACAAGGTTGTGATAATGCTTCGGCTTTTTCTACCACAAATCCTTCGCCCTGTGACCTTACCACGGAGTAACCTGCTTTTAGTCCCTCGCCAACACGATAACAAGAGCCGTCAGTCCATAACTCCAGATCTGGACTGTCAAATGGAAATGCCTGCAAGTCTGCTCTGAGTTTAGAGTACCTCTCGACTTCGACTAAACAGTCGTGGGGCTCTCCATCTTCAGGCGTAGGGATGTCAGCTGCCGGGTTCGTTATGGAACACCTGACCAGCGTCACGTCTTCCTGTTCCAAAAGTCTGTAGTAGTGTTTAATGCGAGGCATCGTTAGTGCATATTTACCGGACTCCAACAGACTCTTCAAGTCATGCCTCACCATGATATCCACTGGATATCCCATCGTAATACTTGCGGCTTTTTCGTACATCGTATACACTCCAGCCATTTCTCGGTAGCATGGAGCCATCCCCATCTCTACTTCCGAGTAGGCAATTGAGTAGTACGCCATCGGCTGCGGTCGCGCCCCCACCCCTGTGTCCTGGGCCAACACCGCACACGCCTGCTTCTGATCTGGTGAAGAAGAGACGTATAGTATGAATTTCTTGGTATAGTTAGGCAACGCCAAGGCCGGCGCCTCTAACAGTCGGGACTTGATTGTTTCGAATGCCCGTGAGCCCTCTTCGGTCCATACCACTTTACTGCTCAGTTTATCAACGCCCGTTTCTTTCAGCATCTCTCTCAATGGTTTCACTATTTCCGTATAGTTCTCGACCCACGGAGAGCTGTACCCCATTATACCCAGAAATCCCATTAGCTGTCGTACCGTCACAGGCTTGGGTGCCGTCCTTATGGCCACCAAATGTTCTTCTGAAATAGCCCGATGGCCCTGTGAAATTGTTTGTCCTAAATAGATCACTTTAGGTTTACAATATTGCAACTTTTTCAACGACACTTTATGGCCGTTTTCCGCCAACAGTTGCAACAGTATCACGGAATCGCGATGACATGTTTCCTGATCGTCCGCGCACAGTATCAGATCATCCATGTACTGAATGACCCTAGAGGTCATGACTTTATCCAACCCCTCTAAATCCTCCCTTAGGATTTTGTTGAATATGTGTGGCGAATGCTTTAGTCCCTGCGGGATCCTAGTATACTCATAATATTCATCCTTATAAGTAAACCCAAAAAAATGCTGGCACTCCTCGCTCAAGGGCACACTAAAATATGCACTACACAAATCTATAACTGTATAGTACTCGGCTTTCGACGGGATAAATGTCAATAGCACATGGGGGTCGGGGACATCGGACGGATAGTCAAGTAACACCTCGTTGATAGCTCTTAGATCGTGCACCAGCCGGTAAGAGGTATCCGGCTTCTCCACGGGTAGCAACGGCGTGTTGCTCCGGGGATCTGTTGTTTTCCGTAAGACTCCTGCAGCTAAAAGTCCTTTAATTTGTGGCTGCTTTCTCCTTCAATGGATACTGTTTCTTCCAAGGCAGGGTGGCCCCAGGTCTAAGCTCCACCTTCACAGGTTGAGCGGACTTGATTAGTCCAATGTCAGTGCTGTTCTTTGCCCACAGCGTCTCAGGCACCGCCTCCATCATGTCCTCTTGGAGGCTTGATGCATTAGGGAGTTCTCCCAGTGTCTCTTGGGATAATTGCACAGTTTGGGGATGACCCATCCCTGTGCCTTGAACCATGATCTTAATAAACCTTTTATCAGGGCTCATCCAGATCCGTTTGTTTTCTTTCATCTGTTCAAATTCTATCCCTTCAGCTTTTTTCATCATTTCGCCTATGTGTTGTTGATCACATGAGCTGATTACCTTCAAAGTCACATGGGGAACACTATCCATTATGCCGTGCTCTTTACGCAGATAGTCACTCCGTGCAATACGTAACGCTGCTCCCTGTGGCCCCAATATGATATTGGTAGCATTCAGCTGTACTTTGTCAGGTTGCACCCTCAGCCACTCCTTAGTCTGTGACGAGTTTGCATCTCTATGATACTGCAGAGTGCAGTGATAGGGGGTCTTTGGATCCCTTGCTTCAGGCATATTGGCAGTGATAAATTTCTCCCATTGTAAGGCGGGGCCAAGTAGCTCTTGGTCCAATCCCCCTAGACAATAGATCTCTGGTGGTTGACTGTCAATTCGTTGTACCATCTGATAGTACTGGTCTTCTCGTTCGGCTATCACGCAACCCTCCGCAGTACATTTAATGTCCATCCCCAGTAACCCCAGCCCATCTCGGCCGAGCAAGTTAATAGGTGTGCTCTCCGAGACCAGCACAGGGAGAGTCGCTTCCCTGCCTTGATATCTCAGAGTCACAGGTTCGGTAACAGCCGTCAGCTGGTTTACTCCCTCAAATCCAATTGTCCGTACATATCGACGGACAAGGTTAGGTGCGTCGCGTCTTGGGGTTGTACTACCGTGTAGGCCGCGCCGGTGTCTGCCATCATCTCGACAGATTTGTCATTCACCGTTACGCACACAATAGGCTCCTCCCTTAAAGACGACACTGACAGCTGACACCTCCCCATTGGACTCTCTGGGCCTCTTCATAGTGGTTCATTTGGCCCTCTTGCTGGATTTACCGGGCCATTGTTCTCATTCCGGTCTTGGACTCGGGGTTGACCTTGGCCTTGCCAAGTTCTTTCCTTGTCTCCCTCTCCGGGTTGACAAGCCTGTCCACAGTTCCGTGAGATATGACCAGTCACCCCACACGTCCAACACACCACCACCCGCGCCGGGAGTCCATTCGGATTCCGGGGTCTGCCTCCTCCTTTCGGTCGTGGTTGCCACCCTCTCGGCCTCTGTTGTTGGTCCGGCGCATAACCCCCTTGTGTTCCCACTTGAGCCCGTCTCTGTCCCTGTGGTTCCCCTTCATAGCCTGTCCCATCTCTTGGTTGTGGGGCCTGGACTAAGGCTTGAAGGTATTCCACTACCTTTACTACCTCGGTTGGCTGTTGGTACATGATCTTACGTTGTTGCTCTGTATCCTTCTCCTTTGCTCTTTGCTCTTTCTTCCGATACAGTTCAACGTAATGCTCTATTTGATCTATATATAATTCCAGCGCCATCTTTGACAATGACACCACCTCGGCCAATTTCTGTCTTACCTCTATGGGGAGACCGTTTTCAATCTTGGTTCTTAACTGGGCTTCATGCATAGGGTCAAGTCCCGCCTCCCGACTAGTTGTGTTCTTCCACGTGGAGTAGGCTTGTTGTACGTATTGCCTGGGGTGCCCTGTTGTCTCCAAAGTACCAATCGGAATTTGGTCTGCGTGCAGTCTCATTGGATAGGCTTCTCGTAGGGCCGCCCACGTTACTCCCCTGTACGCTGTGAACAGGTCCGCATCATGCGCTCCAGTCCCCACATGGCCATGCAGGCGAGCCGTCTCCAGTATCCTTTCCATGCCGTCTTTTCCCATCATGGTTGTCAATATCTTCTTGACATCCCCCATTGCCATTTCTGTGCCAACCATCACCTCCTCCAGTTTGGCAATCCAAGGATTGGCCCCATTCTGGAGGGGCGGCAATTTCTCAGTCACCTGTGTCATGTCCGACACCTTCAGGGGGTGATATTCCAGGTCCTGTCCTCTTATTATTATAGGAGCCATGCGGATAGGGGCTTGCATGTTTCTCGTCTGTGATCTTGTCTGTCTTCTCTCCCTTACACGCTCTTGTACCTGCAAAAGGGCCTCTTGCTTCTCTCCTCTTTTGTCTTTCAGGGCCATTTGCTTTCCCTCAATGCCAGCCCGCGTCCTCATGAACGTATGATATTCCTCCCCCTCCGCTTCCATGGCCTTATGGTCGGGTTTTTGTCCCGCTAGGACTGTTTGATCTTGGTCCAAAGCCATGAGCCCCTGCTCTATCTCCGTCAGATCATCCTTTATCCGTGTTATCTGTACCCCAAGTATGATGTCGATAGTCTCCAGCTCCTCACCTACTGCATCTATAGTCACAAGTGGTGGTATTGTGAGACCAATCTTGTGACTGCCAGGTGCTACCCCCTTGTGGGCCTGGGGTTGGGGGGAGGTAAACTGCTGGGGGGGAATGGGCTCTCGATATATAGTACGGGGCGTAGGAGTTGGGGAGCTTTGGGGGTGCTCCAGCTGGTGGACAGGCTCTCTCTGGTAGTCTCTCTGGGGGTTATACTCTCTCTGAGGCTGACCGTGGGCCTTCTTCACCCTTTCCCACTCTTTCTTTTCCCACTCTTTCTCTTTTAACATGGCCTCATAGCCTTCCTTATTCTTTCTCTCAGCTGCTTGTATCACTCTTGTTCGCTCTGTCTGCTCTTCTATCCTATCCCTTGGTCGTGGGGTGGTTGCATACTCTCTGACTGACCCAGTCTGGGCTGACCTGTCTGGTCGCCGTGAGGCGTCCACACCCTCTCTGTCTGACCAATTCCAGTCTGACCTATCTGGTTGCCTAGCTGTCAGCTGAATAGATGTCTTTGCTTGTCCCTTCTCTAGGTTCCCCAGATCATCTGTCAACTGGTAAGGGCTTATCATCTCTAATAAAGGTAGGATGGGATATATTGGCTCCCCCTTCTCACTGGCATATGGCGGGGGTGCTAAAGCTTCCTCAATTCTTTCCTGTTGGGCCATAAGATAGGAGGCTGGGTTGGGTGAGGCTAACTGCACCGCACTTTGGGCGGTGACAGGCGTCGTCTCAGGGGCCTGGGGAGTTCTGGTGACCTGGACTACCCCCTCTACTGGTTTGTCTGCATCATTGCCATTTGCAACGGCCTTCCTTTCATTTTCCCTTTTCTCACCTTCCCGTCTATAAGCTTTTAAAAAGGTTGTCTCTTGCAACCTTTTCTTTGCTTTTTCCTCCTCGTTACCCTGATAGGTGTATGCCTCAATTAGTGTTCCTATTTTAGCTATTAACTCCAAATCAAAAGAACCATCGACTGGCCAACGTTTCCCTTCCTTCCATCTATCATTCCATCTTCCTGATACATAACTTGCTTTTCTCAAATAATATTTGTTACCTTTTGTCGTGTCGTGTTCATTTGCAATAATTTGTACTGGACTTTCTTCCATCCACCCAATTACGGTCGACTTACCTGCGTCGGTTTTGTCTTTTATCTTTCTATATGCGTTTAGATTGTCTCGTTTTCGCCCCATTTTTCTCTTGTCTCTTTTATCTTGTAACAATGGCAACAGGCAGAACAATAGCTTGTGTAATCCCTATCTAAGTGTAGGTGTCTATGCTTTTGTGACTATCTCCTGCTCGGACAGCCAATAGTGGCACTGTGGACCCTTCCTATTCTCTTCTGTCCCTTGTTCAGTTGAAATTCCTATTCTTACCTGATTTGTGGTGTTCCGCATGTCCAATCGAACTGCTGTAGATCAGAGCACACAATGACAACAGTTCTTGTTAATTTATCAACCGGACTTGTACTTTACTCTGTCTTTTTAATCAAATTCCTGAGAGGTTCCTATCATTCACTGTACGAGTATCTTTTTTACTTTCCTCATACACTCTTATACATGAGACAATTGTAATTGATACATGTGTGTGATACCACCCGTTTCTACTCCCTGTTTTTCTTCTCGTTCGATCTCTGTCAACACACTGGGTTCCTATGTTTCGAATTTCCGCTCTCCTTTACTTCCGCTTGATTCTGCTCCAATTCTGATACCCCTCGGAAAACAAAAACATCGTGATTAATATAGTTGCATTCATTTTTTCACATTCTTTTTCATTATTCAGTACCACACCCCCCAGGGGACACCTGTCACCCAGACACGTGTCCCCCAGAGGTAATCTAAAGAATGCCACAGACGCCGCGCCACGCACGCCGTGAGGTGTCGACCCTGTTTACTGAAGAGACCTTGACAGCCCCTCCACAGTGGCCTAAACCCACCTCACCACAGGTACACAGCAGACAGCACCCCGGCAACCTCTCCCGTCCTTCAGGCCAGTATCCCCAGAGTCCAGTGCCCTGCCGGACGGCCATGCATAGCCGACCAGACCCAACACCGAACCCCGGGCACACCGCCCCACATCATACAGTCACTCCAAACGTACCTACTATGGGGAAAAAAAACACAATTGTACACACAACCCTATCCCGTCAACTGCAACGCACGGTCGTCCAGGAACGTCCCCCGCCTCACACCCACACGCACGCCCCGGCCCTCCCACTCCCCAACCCTGAATGTCCACCACCCAGATCAGAGAATAGTCGCCAGCGCGGACGCCGGGCACCACGGCTTTATCGGAACGCCCACACCTACCCTGCCACCCTCCGCGCCATCCTTTATCACCATCATCGCATACGCAGGTGCAACCGAGCGGTGTGGGTCCCCAGACGCAGAACCAGCCGCGCCGAGAGTCTTGAACACGTACGTCACACACACCCTGATAACATTCACACAAACTACTATAACCGCAAACATCACCACAGCACACAGCAAATACTTAGCAATTGTCCATCCTATATATCCCATCAAACCTTGACCCCAGCCCTCCCACGAGTCCTCCCGCGTGGGCTGCATCTCCCTAGTAATATTCTTCAAATGCTCTATAACCTCCTGTATGCCCATGTCATTTTCTGGGACAAATGTGCAGCATTCCTGACCAATCAATGCACACGTGCCACCCGAACTCGCCAACAGGAAGTCTAAACCCGTCCTTGACTGCAGCTCAGTCTTAAGGACCGTAACTCTTGATTCTCCAGGGCCATACCTCTCGCGGTCGTAGCCGTCATATCCTCAAACACGCGAGCTAGATGGTCCAGTTCACCCATGTTTGCATACGTCCCCCACCAGGGAAACGCCACCCTGAAAAAGTGGTCCGCATCCATCATCCTCCTCCTCCTTGACTTGGGAATCGTCGGCAAAACATCTGACACCCTCATAGCTGGCACCAAATACCCCAACGCACACCTACCCCTCCACTTAATAGGCAACGCCGCGTACGCATACTCACCACAAATCCAAAACGTCCCCCTAGGGGCCGGCGCCTCCGAATTCTTACCCCATACTCCACTCTCACCCCTGCAGCCGTCCAAATATCCCACGTCCTTACCACCTGACTTCCCCTCTACGCACATCTCAAACCCAGCCGCCCTAAACGCCACTGGAATGGGGCTAGTGTCCTTCAGACCCCCATAACCTACTGCCTTATTCGACCCCTGTTCCCGGCCCAAATACCTCAACATCCTATCATGACCCACCCCGTCGCATAGGCCGAGCAGAGGCTCGTCCCTCAACACATTGGCATGACACTTCGTTAAGGGGTGTGCAATCAAGGGAAGACCTGCGTCGCCTGCTAGCGGGGCCAAGCCACACACGTAACAATCCGACCTATTGGCTGCCTTAGCCACAGTCCTCGCCATCCCCAAAAACAGATTACCGTGATGGTCTGGCTGCGACCTCCTACCCACTATCACCACCTCTGGCTGTTCAGGTCGCAGATATGGATCATACATTATAGTACCGATCAACACACACAACCAAATCATTGCCACGGCACACCCCCGAAGCACCCGCCTACTACTGTCACTCAAACCAGGAACCATGTTTGTCTGTTCCGTCCTCCTCTTCCTCCCTCCGTCACCGGCGCGTATCCTAATATGTCCTGCAATCCCCACAAACAACAACACAACTTTATAACCGAACATACCCTCAGTCTACTGACATGAAGACCCCAACCTAAACACAACACCAGGACATGTAAAAAAGGCCGCAACGTAACCGCCAACCGGCCAAGAGAGAACCAGGCCAGAGGGAAAACATGTAACCCCATGTCGGTCTTCAGAAGGAAGAGGGGGGAGGGTGGAGAGAGGCACAGCAAGTGGGGCAAAGGATGGAGTGGGGGGGGGGGGGGGGGAACGGGAGAGAGGAGGGAGAAAGAGAAAAGGAGGGGGGGGTTTGAAGGAACATCAGGGAAGTGGGGGGGGGGGGTTTGAAGGAACATCAGGGAAGTGGGGGGGGGGGGGGTTTGAAGGAACATCAGGGAAGTGGGGGGGGGGGGGGGTTCAAAGGAAAATCAAGAGAGGGGGGGGGAGGGGGTTTGAAGGAACATCAGGGAAGTTGGGGGGGGGGGGGGGGGGTTTGAAGGAACATCAGGGAAGTGGGGGGGGGGGGGGGGGGGTTTGAAGGAACATCAGGGAAGTGGGGGGGGGGGGGGGGTTGAAGGAACATCAGGGAAGTGGGGGGGGGGGGGGGTTGAAGGAACATCAGGGAAGTGGGGGGGGGGGGGGGGTTTCAAAGGAAAATCAAGAGAGGGGGGGGGGGGGTGGGGGGGCACGCAGTCCCGAACAGACCTGTTCCAAACCATAAAACACATTACACAATATGCCATACTCTGCACTGCCCAAACGTCTCCTATGGAGAAGGAGGGAGAGAGAGAGAAAAGAAAGAAAGTCAGAGAAGAGATAAAACGAGAAAGGGGGAGAGAGAGAGAGAGAGGGGGGAGAGAGGGAGAGCTCAGTGTGTGAGAACTCAGTGTGTGAGAGCTCAGCGGGTGAGAGCGGGAGAGGGGGAGAGAAGGGAGAGAGAGGAAGAGGGGAGAGAGAGAGAGAGGAGAGAGGAGGAGAGGAAGGGGAGGGGCTAGAGAGAGGAGGAAGGGGAGGAGCTAGAGAGAGGAGGAAGGGGAGGAGCTAGAGAGAGGAGGAAGGGGAGGAGCTAGAGAGAGGAGGAAGGGGAGGAGCTTGAGAGAGGAGGAAGGGGAAGAGCTAGAGAGAGGAGGAAGGGGAAGAGCTAGAGAGAGAGGAGGAAGGGGAGGAGGAGGAAGGGGAGGGGGGTAGAGAGAGGAGGAAGGGGAGGAGCTTGAGAGAGGAGGAAGGGGAAGAGCTAGAGAGAGGAGGAAGGGGAAGAGCTAGAGAGAGAGGAGGAAGGGGAGGAGGAGGAAGGGGAGGGGGGTAGAGAGAGGAGGAAGGGGAGGAGGAGGAAGGGGAGGGGGGTAGAGAGAGGAGGAAGGGGAAGAGCTAGAGAGAGGAGGAAGGGGAGGAGGAGGAAGGGGAGGGGGGTAGAGAGAGGAGGAAGGGGAGGAGCTAGAGAGAGGAGGAAGGAGAGGAGCTAGAGAGAGGAGGAAGGGGAGGAGCTAGAGAGAGGAGGAAGGGGAAGAGCTAGAGAGAGGAGGAAGGGGAGGGGGGGGAAGGGGAGGGGGGTAGAGAGAGGAGGAAGGGGAAGAGCTAGAGAGAGGAGGAAGGGGAAGAGCTAGAGAGAGAGGAGGAAGGGGAGGAGGAGGAAGGGGAGGGGGGTAGAGAGAGGAGGAAGGGGAGGAGGAGGAAGGGGAGGGGGGTAGAGAGAGGAGGAAGGGGAGGAGCTAGAGAGAGGAGGAAGGGGAGGAGCTAGAGAGAGGAGGAAGGGGAGGAGCTAGAGAGAGGAGGAAGGGGAGGAGGAGGAAGGGGAGGGGGGTAGAGAGAGGAGGAAGGGGAGGAGCTAGAGAGAGGAGGAAGGAGAGGAGCTAGAGAGAGGAGGAAGGGGAGGAGCTAGAGAGAGGAGGAAGGGGAAGAGCTAGAGAGAGGAGGAAGGGGAGGGGGGGGGAAGGGGAGGGGGGTAGAGAGAGGAGGAAGGGGAGGAGCTAGATAGAGGAGGAAGGGGAAGAGCTAGAGAGAGGAGGAAGGGGAAGAGCTAGAGAGAGAGGAGGAAGGGGAGGAGGAGGAAGGGGAGGGGGGTAGAGAGAGGAGGAAGGGGAGGAGGAGGAAGGGGAGGGGGGTAGAGAGAGGAGGAAGGGGAGGAGCTAGAGAGAGGAGGAAGGGGAGGAGCTAGATAGAGGAGGAAGGGGAGGAGGAGGAAGGGGAGGGGGGTAGAGAGAGGAGGAAGGGGAGGAGCTA
Organism: Notolepis coatsorum; assembly: GCF_963971535.1. Classification (NCBI taxonomy): domain Eukaryota; kingdom Metazoa; phylum Chordata; class Actinopteri; order Aulopiformes; family Paralepididae; genus Notolepis; species Notolepis coatsorum. The sequence goes on from NC_140168.1 coordinate 92,064,147, forward strand.
GAGAGAGGAGGAAGAGTAGGGGAGAGGAAGGGGAGGGGAGAGAAAAAGAGAGAGAGAGAGAATGGTGCGTGTAGGAGAAAGAGAGAGAGTGAGAGAGAGAGAGAGAGGAAGAAAAAGAGAGGAAGAGGAAGGGGAGGGGAGGGGACCTTGAGGGAGCACATCATGGCGAGAGGAATTGAAAGCACCCCGGACATTTACACCAGAGGGACTGTGTAAACAAATAGGCTATAACTAATCCTAAGACAACACCGCCCCCTGCTGCCCATTTCCGCACATCACGCCTATTGCACCACAGTACCCCCCAACATCCTGCAGGAGGCGCCCCCAACCTTTCAACAACACGCGCGTTATTACGCAACTACACCCCCTCTACGCCAGCCCACGTGCCCACTCAATTTTAACCCCAATCCCCAGAATCCCCTGCACCGAATTGTAGTTCGTCTCGCAGGCCGGCTTCCTGCTAGACCAGACCACCGAAATTACGTCACGTCCGCAATTCCGAGATCCCGTTGGTCTCAGACTAGCACAACGCGAGGCTTTGTCACGGGACTTTTCATATGTTTACAAATACATCCGTTCCTCTCATTCATTCCTAACCTCTCTAAAGCGGCCCACTCATTCATCATGCATCATTAAACATGTCTAAACAACCAGCCAATACTCTGTAAACATTAGCCCATTCCCTATTAAAGATAATACAGTTATACTGCAATAAAGCGAGCCACTACGAGCTATTATAGCTTGTAGCCGCGCGCTATGATACGCACGAGTTCTGACGAGAACGCGCTTCCCCGTATAGTTGAGTGGCGCTGTTGATATTTGCGTGCACCAGGTTCAACACTAAAACCGTTCTCAGTCATATTTTAAGTGCCAATTTACAGATTTAATCCATATACATCACACACGTTTAACATAACCATAAGTCCTTTCACTCATATCTAAATAAATGCCTAACCATAGCTGCAATATCATTCATAACCAACCTATTTTAGTCCCCGATGCCCGCGGCAGATTCCACATCCCGTCAACAACCACCGCGCGACTTCCTAAATGCAATATCAGGCATATTTACCCATTAAGTACTATCTTATGTTACAGCCTAACGCCGTCTAAATTTAACACGCCCGCCGTGCCCAAGGTTAAACTAGACCATATGTGCTCAATCTCTACTTTTAGAAAATACAACGCACGGTGTGCTTAAGCCCTTACTTTAAGACATACGACGCACACTTGTTTACCTTGGTTTTAACCTTGAGCACGAATCCAGACATGTTTCTAAATACTCCTTTACTTTCTTAAATGTTCCGACTGCCAGCGGCGCTCCGTTTATTGTGCTAAAATTTTACTTTAAAATGTACCACGCACGGTGTGCTTAAAACCCTGCTTCAGGACATACGATGCACGGTGTGCTTAAAATACTGCTTCAGGACATACAACGCACACTGAACCTAGAGCCGCCTCCTTCAGTCAGAACATTCAATTCAATATCTCTTTACAGTCATATCTTTAGCAACCCCCTCGTTGGTTCGAATAGAGCCCCCAAATATATCATCACACTCACCTCTTAGCAACCTCCTAGTCACTTGAAGACGATCGATCGATCAGTTGATTCCCCCGTTGACCGTCGTGAAGAAAGCGAAGAGAGAAAAAAAAAAAAAAAAAAATAACTTTTCTTTGTTGTGATGACAAAACGAGCGCTCTGATTCTTGGCTACGGCACCACAATGAAGTGGATTCCTAGCTTAATTTCCCTACTACTACTTCTGCGTTGTGATTTAAACCTTTTTACAAGCTCTTGGAATTGCCACTCTTTGCCAAATGCAGATAACCACTGTTTTAACCTGGTTACTGCTTACCCAGAGAGAAAATACGGCGCGGCCGTTTGAAATGAAGCGAGATCTGAGCAGTTTGAAAAGAACCCGTTTTTAATGAAAATGGATTTCAATCAGATGTTACAAAAGAAATATGTGCAATGAACCTACGAGATGCATCCAATATGCCGGAGGATCGTAGAAATTCAGACTAAATTCTCAATAAAAAAGCTTGTCTATAAACATTCTCGCGTCTCGGCTTCGATCTGCTGCGTCGATCTCTTCTCCTCGCTGGGTTCTAGTGGAGAAAAAGGGTGTGTTTGTTGCTTCCTGGGTCTGTGGGTTGGTTCTGTGTCTCTCCTGGCGAGGAGTTTTGGTTATATCCAATTTAGGCTCCGCCTCTAATTTTACGGCAAGCGGGCGTTTCCAAAACTCGCCTCGAGCGTTCCTATTGGAGAACACTTATTCTCAGCTCTTATTGGCTAACTCACTACCGTGACGTTTTGAACTGATTTAGGTCACGAAGTGGATTCAAATGGTCTTTTCTTTGATCAACTGGTCCTTTGTTTCAGAAGAGACTGTCTGGCGTCTCTCAAGGCAGTTTCTTTGTATTCAATTTGGTTGGACCATTTGCCTAGAGCCCTGGGTTGTAAAATCACCCATGTTTATTGACTTTCCCAGGAAGTTCAAACGAGACACTATCTCTCACTCAATCAGCATCTGCCTGCTTCAACACCCCTTTTAGGAGTCTTGAGCCAAGCAGCTGCGTTTTCAAATCAGCGATGCGTCTCGTTTCTTTTGTTCATAGAGGTAGAGGAGCAAGGAAAAATAGTGAATGTATTTTACCTGTCGGTGTTTTTGCCATTCTGCGATCCATGGTGTGCAGTACAATAAATACAGTTTGATGGAAATCTACCACATTGCACAATTACCTGAGGAGAAGATGCAACCGTTGCTCACGACGTGGTGCAGGCTCTGTCTGTATTGTAACGCGCTTCAATTCAAATTTCAAACCGGGATCCCCCACAATGCAACGCATCAGTGTTGCCAGATTTGAGAGTCTGCCTTCATCTGACAAACCTTTGATAATAATGGGCGGTTCGGATATTGTTAATCCGATCTGGCAACCATGCTCTTTGTTTCTCCGCACAGACTGACCACGGTTTTGATTGATTGATTGAAAACTTTGTTAACAGATTGCAGAATGGGTACAATACAGTACAGCTCAATACATACAATTGTTAAGGGCATGCAGACCAGAGAAAGACGTTCGTCTTGTTTACATCAGGGACCCCCATTTTCAATTTATCATAACATGACATGTGACATACAGATATAGACACTTCTATACATTTATGACATACCAGATTTGCAAATACAGTAGGCCTACTGTTTGTGATACAAAAAGAGTCTAGAAAAGAGAGTATATATTTGACGTAGAACCGTACATTATAGGTGGGGGGGTGGGGGGGGGTGGGGGGGGGGTGGGGGGGGGTGGGGGGGGGGACACTGTACAACTGCACAAGCACAACTGTACATTGGAATATTGACAAAACCATGTTTGGTACTTTACTGTATATTGGAGGGGGTTGGGTTAGGACATTTACAGGGGCCAGTTTCGAATTGCAGTCTCCCGTAGGTGTTCTTTGAGAGTGTTTTGAAAGTGGGTAGTGATTCACATTCCTTTACATCTTTAGGTAGGGCGTTCCACATTGATGTGGCATAATTGCGAAACGTGTTTAGTCCCTGTTTGAGCCGAATCTGGGTTTAACATGATTTGTGGAGCTCCCATGGTGTTGTGGTCGTGGTATTCACTGACCTTTGGGAAGTATTTTGACCTGTACACATATACCTTGGTCGTGTATGTATCTTGTAGACAGGCCCATTGCAAGTTGCTGTACTCTGTCGTCTACTCTAAGCCATCCTAGGTTGTCACGTGGGCAGGGGCGAGGTGGGTTCTAGAAGTAAGGTCAAGCAGTAGTCTGACCAGTTTGTTTTGAGATGTTTGTGTAGCAGGGTGGATTATCCCTACTTTATGAGATGTACACTGTCACCAGGTAGGGGGGAACGCAGCAGATCTGAGTCTAACTGAATCCCCGACTTTAGTGCAGGAGTGGAGCTTTAGCAGAGGGTCACAGCCTCTTCACCCTGCTCCCCTCTGGGAGAAGGCTGAGGATCCCAAAGGCTGTGAAAGCTCGACACAGACTGAGCTTCTTCCCCTCAGCCGCCAGGTCCTCAGGTCCCCCCCCCCCCCCCCATCGGTACCCCCCCCCCTCTGCCCCCAAGTGACACTGGCACAATGACACTGACTGCACTGCACTAGTCCGTACTGGATCCCTCACTTTATATATATATATGTATTTATTGATCAATCCCCCACTGCACTGTTTCGTTTCTTGTCTGTGTTGGTGTTGTTTTCTGTGAAAAAAGAAAGGAATTGCATACACTGTATTGCTGCAACAATTATGTTTTACACAAATGGCTAAATAAAGGAATCTGAATCTGAATCTGAATCTGGGGCCTAGGTTTACTAACCTAGGTGTAGTGTGCTGGTCCAGCTTTAACAAATTATCTCTGTATCTTTTCAATGTAAATAATAAATCAGTAACCAGTATTGTTATGTTAGCGTTCTGAGCTGCGGTTAAAGGCCTTAACCACAGGTTAAAGGCCTTAACCACAGTTGTTATGTTAGCTACTGAGCTGCTGGTTAAAGGCCTTAACCACAGTTGTTATGTTAGCTACTGAGCTGCTGGTTAAAGGCCTTAACTACAGTGTTGTTATGTTAGCTACTGAGCTGCTGCAGGCCTTAACCACAGTATTATGTTAGCTATGAGCTGCTAACTATAGAGGCCATAACCACAGTATTACATATACTCTTGTTAGCTTTATGAGGCTACATCAACACGCTCCTATGAGTGCAGCATATGCAGCTTTATGAGGCTACATCAACATCCTATGAGTGCAGCTATAATGTTAGCTTTATGAGGCTACATCAACATGCAGGCTCCTATGAGTGCAGCTATTTAAAGGCCTTAACCACAGTTGTTATGTTAGCTACTGAGCTGCTGGTTAAAGGCCTTAACTACAGTGTTGTTATGTTAGCTACTGAGCTGCTGCAGGCCTTAACCACAGTATTATGTTAGCTATGAGCTGCTAACTATAGAGGCCATAACCACAGTATTACATATACTCTTGTTAGCTTTATGAGGCTACATCAACACGCTCCTATGAGTGCAGCATATGCAGCTTTATGAGGCTACATCAACATCCTATGAGTGCAGCTATAATGTTAGCTTTATGAGGCTACAGCAACATGCAGGCTCCTATGAGTGCAGCTATTTAAAGGCCTTAACCACAGTTGTTATGTTAGCTACTGAGCTGCTGGTTAAAGGCCTTAACTACAGTGTTGTTATGTTAGCTACTGAGCTGCTGGTTAAAGGCCTTAACCACAGTGTTGTTATGTTAGCTACTGAGCTGCTGGTTAAAGGCCTTAACCACAGTGCTGTTATGTTAGCTACTGAGCTGCTGGTTAAAGGCCTTAACCACAGTTGTTATGTTACCTACTGAGCTGCTGGTTAAAGGCCTTAACCACAGTTGTTATGTTAGCTACTGAGCTGCTGGTTAAAGGCCTTAACCACAGTTCTGTATCGTTAGTGGCTTAGCTTGGCTTCGCCTTCTGCACTATCTCGCGTACGTGCACGCGTACTGAATAAACCACAAATGTACCTCTAATACCAGTATTAGTCTGACCACACCCCTCATCAGCTTACCTTCATAAGCAGGTGTGTGGTCACCTGCTCTCCTCCTTCTCGCTTTCACCACAAGGAAGAGGTGCCTCGGTAGATCCCCACACTTGACACCATGATGGAAGAAATTGGATTAGGAACAGCTTGGGAAACAAGGATACGTTGACATCATATCTTTATTTTCTCTCTCACTATTTTCGAGAAAATACGGCGATATTGTCTTCGTACTGGAGTGTCTAGAAGATGATGATCATTCTACAAACCCTCCACCGGTTTTCGTATTGGGAGCACGCCGCTGCATGCTTCTCAACTGCAGTTCCTTGCTGTGTTTGTTGGGGTGAAACCTGTCAGGCCACAGCTGAACTGTCGGACATGCCGCTGTTGTGAGGAGCGGTGCGTTCCAGGTTGGGTGAGTAGTGTTTGCTGGCGGGCTCCACTTGTCTGTTAGTGCTATGGGGGCTACTAGACAAAGTTTATGGAAACCGGCCCCAGGCTAGGGTCCTTTGTTTAGCCGTCTAGGCGACAGAAGGCCTTGGTCTGGCGACCATTATAGTTTTAACTAGTGGGCCGCGACCATTGACACTGGTGATCCCTGTGTGTTCTGGACGAGTGGATTCTCTCTGTCACCGTGTTAAGACCCCATCTTTCATATCCAAATGAGAGTATTCCTTCACGAGGGGATATGTGCATGTAATGTGCGATAGCGGCAGATTCATGTTCAAAGTCAGCTATACAGGCCAGTTGGTACTGTGCTGATTCCGCCGGACGTGTTAATGTCACCGTTGTGAAGCGGTGTTGACGTCTTGTTTTCTCTTTTCTCTTAAAAAGTGAGGAGGGTTCAGAACGGCGGCCTGTCTGGGTGAGTGTTATGTCATTGTTTACATGTTCATAGCTTACGGTTAGCCGGTCGGTGGCCTGGCGCGGGGTAGCTTGGCTTCTCGCGCGCCGCCGGGAGCTCGCTCCTGATCGCGTGCGTCGTAGATCGGCGTCTCGCGAGCGGAAGCGATAGCACCCGAACGGTTGGAGCAGCCGTTAGCTTGATGCTATTCTGTTGAACGTGCTTTGATTTTTAACATGTTTTACACTCTTGACCACGACGTCATCCTTGACAGGGGATGTTCGTCAACCCTGCCTGAGCCTAGACGGGGATTGCGTCAACAAAGAGGGCTGTGTTCTACGGTGGCTTATGACTGCACTTCGCTGATCTGCGTTCCGGGCAGGTACGGGGTTGGCCAGACCCTCATAACACGTCTTCTGGTTTTACCTTGCTAAATGTATTGTGAATGACGGTGTTTTTTCCCAAAACGTGTGTTGTTGCAATGCATTTGAGATACGTTGCGGGTTGTGTGTGAGCTGTTTTTGTCACTGGCAGTAGCTTCTCCGTGCAGGTCGTGATGTATTGATCTGGTTGTTGTGTGAGAAACATCATGGTGTTTATGTGTACCGTGTACTCACTACTAAGGCAACTAACCTATGAAGCTATGCTTGGTGACGAGTGAGTAAAAGAATGTTCTTTCTCAGACTGTAATGACAATGGACAGTGAGTTCACACATTAACAGGTTTTCCTGTTTTAACTGGCCGTATTGAGGGTAAAATAGGAGGATTGTGTTTTTCCCCCCCCGGTTCCCTGGGGACTTTATCACCTCCTATCAGACATGTTGTGCATTAATTGTGTCTTTTGTGTGGTAGGGATACGATGTAACTCTCAGCTTGATTGCTGAGGTTGTGCTAAATCTGCTGGAGAAACTTATTTCCTAAAGGGAAATTGGTTTGGTTGCGGTCATGTGTGCTTAGCAAGGCCTGTGGTCGATACTAATCAAGAATGATGTATTCTCTCATTGTGATGATGATGGGTTGTGTGTGTCATGTGACCTACAACTGGGTTGTACTGGCCACAGAAGCACATGTGTATGTTGGACCGGGGTTCTTAGAGCCCTCTCTATTCTGTGTTTTTCCTTAGTAAAAATCAGATAGCAGGTTAGCTCGTGCGCTGTGTGGAGCTGTGAAACGCTTCATAGAGCTGACTATGACTGTGTCATATTCTCTTTTTGTCGTTACGTCGTATCATGGGTGTGGGGTCGTAAAGGGGTGAACTGGTAACCTTTCCTCTCCCCATTGTTCTGTCGGTCAGGGGTACACCCCCTGTCCTTCAAGGTTCCCGTCACGTGGCGGTTCGGCACGTTACGGGGGGGGGGGGGGAGGGAGTTCCTGGTCCCACGGCCTGGTATATTGGGCGTGTGCACCGCAGGAATTCCCCCGCCATAGAGTACGTCACCGTGCGCGTCTCTGTTGGTAGGACTTCCGTGTGCTGTTCAGGTCCATGTGATGGATCTGTTTTCAGGGGGGGTGGTCAGGGCTCCTCCTCACCAAGCGCCTACTCAGGCCTTCTGTGAGTTCGGACTCCTTCTTCCATGTGATCCATGTGAGGAAGCCTCCATCAGAGTACAGAGCCTTCCTCCTCAGATTGTCAAAATGAGTGGACCCTCTAGAAGGGTCCTTTTCTATTGTATGTATATTCGATTCAATTCGTTTATTGAGTGTGTATGGGTTCGGTGCCTCTTCCCCGGAGGCCCTAAAACCAGTTTTTTACATGGCTCAAGGTGCAATATATTCTTTTCAATCTGTACAGCTCGCGTGGGAAGTCTCTCTGGGGATCCCCGTCTCTTTCCTATGGGAGGGTGGTGGGATGTAAAAATGTGAACATTTTTTACCCCGGCTGTGTAGACTGGGATACATACTGTTGATGCTTCCTTCTTTCTATTCCAGAAGTGTTGGAGTTAGGGAGTGTCACACCCCTCTTGTCGTTCCCCTGGGCGCCTTGGGGATTCAATGACAGGTCTAAATAGCCTGTTCATTGATGGGGGTGTGTCCCGACGCACGTATAGTGCTAGCTCGCTGTAAACAGGCGATTGACTGGCACGCCTTAGTTGCTTGTGGTTGAAACAGCGTTTTTATAAAGCAACTGGGATGGGGGTTTTTCCTCTTCCGGCGACCACATCCCATGACCTGGGTGGGTTGTCGACGGATCCTCGTTCATGTCTGGGGGATGATGACGGGATGGATCTGAACATATGTAGTGGGGTCTCACGCCCTTGGGGTGGGCCACCAGGCGCGGTTCGTCCCGACGTCTGGGTGGCGCCTTCTTTTCATGTTAAGATCAACACGCATATCTGCCCTTCTCCTGGAGTAGGCATGTCGGCGTGGTTAGGGCACGGGACTGGTTCTGGTCACGCTGGTCCAGATCAGTTGAACCCGTTGTCCGCCGGGGATGCAGATCTGCTGTTCTGGTACCCTGAGGGACTTGGGCTTTTTTCAGGGGGAAAAATGCCAGGTCGGTCTGGGTGTCACAGGGTTAAGCGCTATGGAGACCCTGGTTGGGTATGTTTTTACTCAGCACTGTCGTCATGGCTTACAGCCATGCCATTCTGTACGCGCTCGATCTCGTCGGATCTCGGCCGCTACACAGGTTGGTCCTGGTTAGTACTTGGTTGGGAGACCGCCGGGGAATACCAGGTACGGTGTGCTTAGGGGCTGGTTCTCCATTGTTTTTCGCTCCTCTCTCACGCATGGCGAAGAGGGGCCTGTGGGGGTGGTTTTTTGACCTCCTCTGGTGACCCTGTGCTTCCCGTACCGCCAGGCCCGGTCCGAAGTGATGTTTGCGACCCGTAGGCCTGGGTTAACCCTTTTTGGAAACTGAAACACTTGTACTGCGGTATAGCCGGTGTATACCCGCAGGTGTGTTTTGGAGTTTTTTCTTGAGGGGTTATAGGAACAACCACCGCATTGGGTAACACCGAGGTGGTTGATTCCCTGGTGTGTTGGAGCAGTGTCAACTCCCGGGTTCACCGGTTGAGGGTGCCCCTGCACGTTCATGACGTCTGCCAATCGTGTCAGCCTTCTCTGCCTCGACCCCTCTGGGTGGGGGTTGTTAAATGGAGGCTTGGTCATGCAACACCGCCAGCTTACGCTCCTTCCGCCGGGGCGGCTGTGTTCAGCTGTCCCCTCTGGCGCCTGTCTCGTCCGCAGTCTCCAGGCTAGGGTTAACAGCCTGTTGCCTGGTTTTTCCCCGGTGCGCTGCCTGCTTCCGTTGGTTAACCTTTTTTGTGTGCTTACGGCCATGCTGACTGCCTATTCTGCAGGGTCAGTGTGCCAGGCGGTGTACTATTGGGGGGACGGGGCCCGCTCGGCTTACTGGCCTGGTTGGTTCCGCCTGGGAATACCAGGTGCAGTAACTGAGGGGCCTTTGTCCGAATACGCTGGCGATGTGGGGGGCGGGGCACTACGTGCCCACCTGGTGGGGTCTTGATGCTGGCATCATGGACTTCTCCGGGCCCCCATTCCAGGGAGTCCAGTCCTTTTGGTGGGTCTGGGTCTTCCTTCGTGCTCCGCTGCTACGGCCTTGCCACGGGGTTGGGTTTGCCCTTGACCCCGTGATTCTGGGGGCAGTAACGAGGTTGTTCCTCCGTTCGTTCCCGGGTGGCATGCGGGTTGTGCGTGTGTGTAGTCGTGGGTCAAGCCACGGTCTGCTCACCCTGTGCGTTGAGTTGCTTGAGTGCCTCTTCGCACGGTCGGGTCCGTCGCCCTCCCGTGACGTCCCTAATAGGGGGGCTACCCTCCATTAGGGGGGGTCGGGGGGGCTCGGCCCTCCCTGTTCTGATGGTTTTGGGGGGCTGTCAGCGGGGTGTATTTGTCAGCCAAGTGGCTCCGCTTGGCCTCCCTTGTGCAGAAGGCGAAGCCAAGCTAAGCCACTAACGATACAGAACGTTAGGTTATGACTATAACCAAGTTCTGTTAGTTAGGGGCGATGCTTGGCTTCGGACGGCCGCTGCAGCCCTTGACCTCACCTTGTGGTGAAAGCTTGGGAAGGAGGAGAGCAGGTGACCACACACCTGCTTATGAAGGTAAGCTGATGAGGGGTGTGGTCAGACTAATACTGGTATTAGAGGTACATTTGTGGTTTATTCAGTACGCGTGCACGTACGCGAGATAGTGCAGAAGGCGAAGCCAAGCATCGCCCCTAACTAACAGAACTTGGTTATAGTCATAACCTAACGTTGTTATGTTAGCTACTGAGCTGCTGGTTAAAGGCCTTAACTACAGTGTTGTTATGTTAGCTACTGAGCTGCTGGTTAAAGGCCTTAACTACAGTGTTGTTATGTTAGCTACTGAGCTGCGGTTAAAGGCCTTAACTACAGTGTTCTTATGTTAGCTACTGAGCTGCTGGTTAAAGGCCTTAACCACAGTGTTGTTATAGCTACTGAGCTGCGGTTAAAGGCCTTAACTACAGTGTTGTTATGTTAGCTACTGAGCTGCTGGTTAAAGGCCTTAACCACAGTGTTGTTATGTTAGCTACTGAGCTGCTGGTTAAAGGCCTTAACCACAGTGTTGTTATGTTAGCTACTGAGCTGCTGGTTAAAGGCCTTAACCACAGTGTTGTTATGTTAGCTACTGAGCTGCTGGTTAAAGGCCTTAACCGCAGTTGTTATGTTAGCTACTGAGCTGCTGGTTAAAGGCCTTAACTACAGTGTTGTTATGTTAGCTACTGAGCTGCGGTTAAAGGCCTTAACTACAGTGTTGTTATGTTAGCTACTGAGCTGCTGGTTAAAGGCCTTAACCACAGTGTTGTTATGTTAGCTACTGAGCTGCTGGTTAAAGGCCTTAACTACAGTGTTGTTATGTTAGCTACTGAGCTGCTGGTTAAAGGCCTTAACTACAGTGTTGTTATGTTAGCTACTGAGCTGCGGTTAAAGGCCTTAACTACAGTGTTGTTATGTTAGCTACTGAGCTGCTGGTTAAAGGCCTTAACTACAGTGTTGTTATGTTAGCTACTGAGCTGCGGTTAAAGGCCTTAACTACAGTGTTGTTATGTTAGCTACTGAGCTGCTGGTTAAAGGCCTTAACCACAGTGTTGTTATAGCTACTGAGCTGCGGTTAAAGGCCTTAACTACAGTGTTGTTATGTTAGCTACTGAGCTGCTGTTTAAAGGCCTTAACCACAGTGTTGTTATGTTAGCTACTGAGCTGCTGGTTAAAGGCCTTAACCACAGTGTTGTTATGTTAGCTACTGAGCTGCTGGTTAAAGGCCTTAACCACAGTGTTGTTATGTTAGCTACTGAGCTGCTGGTTAAAGGCCTTAACCGCAGTTGTTATGTTAGCTACTGAGCTGCTGGTTAAAGGCCTTAACTACAGTGTTGTTATGTTAGCTACTGAGCTGCTGGTTAAAGGCCTTAACCACAGTTATGTTAGCTACTGAGCTGCTGGTTAAAGGCCTTAACTACAGTGTTGTTATGTTAGCTACTGAGCTGCTGGTTAAAGGCCTTAACCACAGTGTTGTTATGTTAGCTACTGAGCTGCTGGTTAAAGGCCTTAACCACAGTTGTTATGTTAGCTACTGAGCTGCTGGTTAAAGGCCTTAACTACAGTGTTGTTATGTTAGCTACTGAGCTGCTGCAGGCCTTAACCACAGTATTATGTTAGCTATGAGCTGCTAACTATAGAGGCCATAACCACAGTATTACATATACTCTTGTTAGCTTTATGAGGCTACATCAACACGCTCCTATGAGTGCAGCATGGTAGCTTTATGAGGCTACATCAACATCCTATGAGTGCAGCTATAATGTTAGCTTTATGAGGCTACATCAACATGCAGGCTCCTATGAGTGCAGCTAATGTTAGCTTTATGAGGCTCTGCCCCCCCCCTCCACTCCTCTAACACCCACCTCGCTCTGCCCCCCCCCCCCCCCTCCACTCAACATTTAATTTATTAATTTTATTATTATTATTTTATTTGTTGCCATTAAAATAATAGGCAAGCATAGGGCTAAAACATTTTCATAAACAATAATATAATTTTTTGTTATATGGTTATAATAAGGGCTTTTCTATGCATTTGTCTGATTGATTGATTGATTGAAAGCTTTATTGACAGACTGCAGAGTGGGTACAGTACAGCTGTATTCACTTGTTGCGGTGGTCTCAACGGAACAATTTTGATTGACAGTCGATTCTGCCAATCACACCGCTGTTGTGTGTGGGGGCGGCTTCGCTTGACTGAAACTTCGGCTCTGCCCCGGCAACCATTGCCGGGCCAGAGCCGGTTTATCTTTGGCGAGCCCGAGTCGGCTCTGCCCCGGCAAGCAGAGCCGGGCCAGAGCCGGTTTATCTTTGGCGAGCCCGAGTTGGCTCTGCCCCGGCAACCATTGCCGGGCCAGAGCCGGTTTATCTTTGGCGAGCCCAAGTCGGCTCTGCCCCGGCAACCATTGCCGGGCCAGAGCCGGTTTAGCTTTGGCGAGCCCGAGTCGGCTCTGCCCCGGCAACCAGAGCCGGGCCAGAGCCGGTTTATCTTTGGCGAGCCCGAGTCGTCTCTGCCCCGGCAACCATTACCGAGCCAGATCCGGCTCATCGTTGGCGTGCCGTGCCGGACATATGCCGAGTGTGCCGACCGGTAGCCGGAATTGGGCCGAGTATGCTGGCCACCTGGGTAACCACTTACTAGTCTAGTAGATAGAGGGGGGTATCATGCACCCCCCGGAAATATACTTCTTTTTTTAACAAGGTTTTTTTATTTGAATTTTTTGTTTTGTTTTAACAGGCGGTCCCACATGGGCCAAAATAAAATAAAAATAAAATAAGGCCCTCCCTCCCTCCCTCCCCTCACCCCTATACCAGACAAAATCATTCTACAATATCTTAGATCGTTTATTAATCATTGTTTTTCCTTTTAGCTTTTAAATCACCCGACAGCAGTCACATATCTCTTGCATTCTACAGATAGAGAAGAAGAAAAGTAAGAACATAATAGAAAAAATAAACAATAACAAGCTGAGAGACCAGGAAGGCCAGTCAGATCGCCTCTAAATGGCGTGTTTTTATCTATCAAAATGGCTGCTCCTCTGGCCCTTGTGTGGAAGTTGGAGTGATACATCTGTACATCTGCATACACACATTGTCCTATTGGGGCCAAAATTATACACTGTTCACATCACCTGTACATCATAAGTAGAGGGCAATGAATTTGCTGGAGATTGGTGAGTCACTTAGCTTGATAAATGGTGTCCAGTGGTGTCCTCTCAATGCTAGGCAGATGATGCTACACATAGATGATCACACAGTAGACATTACGGTAGCCTCTATACATATATTGTCCTGTTGAAGTTAATATGATACATTGTTCACATCACCTGCATATCACAAGCAGCACGTACACACCAATACATCTCTCTTTCTATGTGGTCTCACCCGCTGCTGTGTGTACAATGTTCTTTCTGACGTAGCTCATTGCTTCACCTGCATCAATGAATTCTTTATCTTTTCCCCCGTGCGTGATGCGAAGTCGGGCTGGAAAAAGAATGCCGTACCGGGTGCCCTCACGACCGCGTAGTAGCTTCCTCATTTCCGTAAACGCAGCCCTGGCCTTCGCGACGCCCGTGGCATAGTCGGGGAAGATTGCAATAGACATTCCGTTGACCTGTAATGGAGCCTGAGCGAGCGCCCGGCTCAACACCTCGACACAGTCCTGGTAGTAGTGGAGTTTAGCCACGATAGCACGAGGCTTCCCGTCTGTCCTCTTCGGCCCCAGTGTTCTGTGCGAGTGGTCTACCAGCACTTCATTATCCATTTGTAGCACGTCTTTCAGTGGTTTTGAGATCGACGCCGTGGAACTCGAGCCATCCGTCTCAGCCACTCCGAGTATCCTTACATTACACCTCCTCATTCTTCCTTCCATGTCATCACACTTTCCCCTGAAACCGGCCACCTCCATCTTTAAGTCTTTGACTGTGGTTTGTAGCGTTACCACCTCGTCCGACCACATCGAGAGACCACCCTCCACGTCTTTAACTGCAGCCTCCATTTTGTTCATGTCCACACGCAGTGTCGCTACACAGCTTCGCATTTCCTCATTCATCACTTTCAAATCATTTCTGATAAGGTCGAACTCTTTGGAAAGTGCACCTTTCAATTCCGATTGTATTATCTCTGCGAGTTCCGATTTCAGCGCGAGGAGAATCTCCGCCTTTAAGGCTGTGGTATCCACGCCGGACATCTTTGACGGTGTGGACGGTGGTGGCCCAGAAATGGAAGTCGAGGCTTTTTCAGGCCTACTTGTAGTCGGGACGTATCCGTATTTGCGTAGGTTTGATGCCATCTGTCCGTGTAAAAAATTACCATCGGTTTGAACAAATGTACCCTGAGTAAGATTCACTAAGTTTTGTAAATCCGTAAGCTTATTAAATTAAGATAAAATAAAAATAAATAGAGGCTCGACGGGAGCTAGAACAAACAGCGTGTTACTCCATTGCTCGCCTAGCCACGCCCCCCCCCCCCGGAAATATACTTCTAACCAGACTTTCTAGAATGGAAAAAAGGTGAAAAAAATTATAGGCTATGTTAACAAGTTGTCAGAGTGTCCCATGTATCATTTATATGCAAATTAAGGACATGATTATCAAAATATCGCAAAGAAATCTGTTTCATATCTCAGCCAATATTGCAGATAACTGAACAAATGAGGTGTCTAGACCCATGTTTTGAGGGTCAAAGATCACAATAACACTATCCCTAGAGTGATCACATGTTTCTATGTAATTTTGCCCATGCAAATCTGTGCCGTCAATACAAAATAATCACATTTTTACTAATTAGTTGAGTAGGAAAGCAAAGCGGATACTATCATGCACCCCCTGGAAATATATTGTTAACCAGTGTTTGTAGATAGGAAGAAATGTATAGAAAATGATAGGCTATGTTAAAAATCTGTCAGAGTGTCCCATATATCATTTATATGCAAATTAATGACGCCATCATCAAAAAATGAATGTTGCTATTTCAGCCAATATTGCAAATAACTGAACAAGTAGGTTGTCTAGACCCATATTTTGAGGGTCAGAGAAAAGTCATAGTATCCCAGCAGAGTGCTGCAGTACTTACAGCCCAGAGACTCAGCCAGTTCGGACACATGTATTAGCTTGCAGTGCCAGTGTCGTGGTCGGGGAGCCAGTGCCGTGGTCCAGGTATCTGGAGAGGTTGGTCATGCTGACATGGTAGATGAGGATCATCAGTATATAGAGGTTGGTCATGCTAACATGGTAGATGAGGATTTGTTTATTTGTTTATTTAAACGGATCCCCATTAGCTGATGCCTTAGCGGCAGCTAGTCTTCCTGGGGTCCAACAACATACATATACACAAGATAACATACACTGATAGAACATAAGAAAGCATATATCACAAAGAAAATGAATCATAGAATAGAGAAAAACATGTATCATAGATAAAAATAAATGTAAAACAGGAGATAAAAAGCAAGAGATGAAATCCAGTTAGAACCAAATAAAACTATTTATCAGGGTGTGCATGTATTCAAGCTGTGCTGTATCATGAATTGAAAATGGGGGACCCCGATGCAAACAAGACGAAAGTCCCCCTCCGGTCAGCATCCCCCCCAAGTAGATGGTAGATGAGGATCATCAGTACATAGAGGTTTGTCATGTTGGTAGAGGAGGTTCATCAAGGTATCTGGAGATGTTGGTCATGCTGACATGGTAGATGAGGATCATCAGTATAGAGGTTGGTCATGCTGGTAGATGAGGATCATCAAGGTATCTGGAGAGGTTGGTCATGCTGACATGGTAGGTGAGGATCATCAGAATATAGAGGTTGGTCATGCTGGTAGAGGAGGATCATCAGTATATGGAGAGGTTGGTCATGCTGACATGGTAGAGGAGGATTATCAGTATATGGAGAGGTTGGTCATGCTGACATGGTAGAGGAGGATTATCAGTATATGGAGAGGTTGGTCATGCTGACATGGTAGAGGAGGATCATCAGTATATGGTGAGGTTGGTCATGCTGACATGGTAGAGGAGGATCACCAGTATATGGAGAGGTTGGTCATGCTGGTAGAGGAGGATCATCAGTATATAGAGAGGTTGGTCATGCTGGCATGGTAGATGAGGATCATCAGTATATGGAGAGGTTGGTCATGCTGGTAGAGGAGGATCATCAGTATATAGAGAGGTTGGTCATGCTGGTAGAGGAGGATCATCAGTATATAGAGAGGTTGGTCATGCTGACATGGTAGAGGAGGATCATCAGTATATAGAGGTTTGTCATGCTGGTAGAGGGGGTTCATCAAGGTATCTGGAGAGGTTGGTCATGCTGACATGGTAGATGAGGATCATCAGTATATAGAGGTTGGTCATGCTGGTAGATGAGGATCATCAAGGTATCTGGAGAGGTTGGTCATGCTGACATGGTAGAGGAGGATCATCAGTATATGGAGAGGTTGGTCATGCTGACATGGTAGAGGAGGATCATCAGTATATGGTGTGGTTGGTCATGCTGACATGGTAGAGGAGGATCACCAGTATATGGAGAGGTTGGTCATGCTGGTAGAGGAGGATCATCAGTATATAGAGAGGTTGGTCATGCTGGCATGGTAGATGAGGATCATCAGTATATGGAGAGGTTGGTCATGCTGGTAGAGGAGGATCATCAGTACATGGAGAGGTTGGTCATGTTGACATGGTAGAGGAGGATCATCAGTATGTGTAGAGGTTGGTCATGCTGACATGGTAGAGGAGGATCATCAGAGAGGTTGGTCATGTTGACATGGTAGAGGAGGATCATCAGTATGTATAGAGGTTGGTCATGTTGACATGGTAGAGGAGGGTCATCAGTATATAGAGGTTGGTCATGCTGACATGGTAGAGGAGGATCATCAGTATGTGTAGAGGTTGGTCATGCTGACATGGTAGAGGAGGATCATCAGAGAGGTTGGTCATGTTGACATGGTAGAGGAGGATCATCAGTATATAGAGGTTGGTCATGCTGACATGGTAGAGGAGGATCATCAGTATGTGTAGAGGTTGGTCATGCTGACATGGTAGAGGAGGATCATCAGAGAGGCTGGTCATGTTGACATGGTAGAGGAGGATCATATGTGTAGAGGTTGGTCATGCTGACATAGTAGAGGAGGATCATCAGTATATAGATAGGTTGGTCATGCTGACATGGTAGAGGGGGATCATCAGTATATAGAGAGGTTGGTCATGCTGACATGGTAGAGGAGGATCATCAGTATATAGAGAGGTTGGTCATGCTGGTAGAGGAGGATCATCAGTATGTGGAGAGGTTGGTCATGCTGACATGGTAAAGGAGGATCATCAGTATATAGATGTTGGTCATGCTGACATGGTAGATGAGGATCATCAGTATGTATAGAGGTTGGTCATGTTGACATGGTAGAGGAGGGTCATCAGTATATAGATGTTGGTCATGCTGACATGGTAGAGGAGGATCATCAGTATATAGAGGTTGGTCATGCTGACATAGTAGAGGAGGATCATCAGAGGTTGGTCATGCTGACATGGTAGAGGAGGGTCACCAGTATGTGAGATGTTGGTCATGCTGGTAGAAGAGGATCATCAGTATATGGAGAGGTTGGTCATGCTGACATGGTAGATGAGGATCATCACTATATAGAGAGGTTGGTCATGCTGGTAGAGGAGGATCATCAGTATATAGAGAGGTTGGTCATGCTGACATGGTAGAGGAGGATCATCAGTATATAGAGGTTTGTCATGCTGGTAGAGGGGGTTCATCAAGGTATCTGGAGAGGTTGGTCATGCTGACATGGTAGATGAGGATCATCAGTATATAGAGGTTGGTCATGCTGGTAGATGAGGATCATCAAGGTATCTGGAGAGGTTGGTCATGCTGACATGGTAGAGGAGGATCATCAGTATATGGAGAGGTTGGTCATGCTGACATGGTAGAGGAGGATCATCAGTATATGGTGTGGTTGGTCATGCTGACATGGTAGAGGAGGATCACCAGTATATGGAGAGGTTGGTCATGCTGGTAGAGGAGGATCATCAGTATATAGAGAGGTTGGTCATGCTGGCATGGTAGATGAGGATCATCAGTATATGGAGAGGTTGGTCATGTTGACATGGTAGAGGAGGATCATCAGTATGTGTAGAGGTTGGTCATGCTGACATGGTAGAGGAGGATCATCAGTATGTGTAGAGGTTGGTCATGCTGACATGGTAGAGGAGGATCATCAGAGAGGTTGGTCATGTTGACATGGTAGAGGAGGATCATCAGTATGTGTAGAGGTTGGTCATGTTGACATGGTAGAGGAGGATCATATGTGTAGAGGTTGGTCATGCTGACATAGTAGAGGAGGATCATCAGTATATAGAGAGGTTGGTCATGCTGACATGGTAGAGGGGGATCATCAGTATATAGAGAGGTTGGTCATGCTGACATGGTAGAGGAGGATCATCAGTATATAGAGAGGTTGGTCATGCTGACATAGTAGAGGAGGATCATCAGAGGTTGGTCATGCTGACATGGTAGAGGAGGGTCACCAGTATGTGAGATGTTGGTCATGCTGGTAGAAGAGGATCATCAGTATATGGAGAGGTTGGTCATGCTGACATGGTAGATGAGGATCATCACTATATAGAGAGGTTGGTCATGCTGGTAGAGGAGGATCATCAGTATATATATAACAAAAAATAACATGGATGAGGAGGATGGAGAGTACGAGTGTGATGAGGCGGAGGAAGAGATGGAGATCGAAAAGATATACTTTGACAATTGTTTTAGTGATGATGATGATTAGTAGTTTAGGGCACAAAATACAAATAGAAAAAAATACTTGAATGCTGTGTCAACAAAGAAGATATCCAGAACAGAGGACGTATTTACCGTATTACATACATGTAGACCTACGTAAGAAATGGCATTGAAAGCAGCACTCTTGTATAAGCATGCCAGAGATATGTGACCACTTCAGAAATTGTATTACTATCTTTAACCCTCAAAATATGAGTCCACATTTTTTTTTTTCAGTCATCTACAATATGATGTGTCTTTATTGGTAAAAATTTGCCACTAATTTGCATACTAGCTTGCCACAAACAGGTGATCATTCTGGCAATAGTTTTATTATGATTTTCGACCTTCAAAATATGGGTCTAGACAACCTACTTGTTCAGTTATTTGCAATATTGGCTGAAATAGCGGCATTCGTTTTTTGACGATGGCGTCATTAATTTGCATATAAATGATAAATGGGACACTCTGACAGATTTTTAACATAGCCTATCATTTTCTACAAATTTTTTCCAATCTAGAAACACTGGTTAACAATATATGTCCAGGGGGTGCATGCTAGTATCCGCTTTCCTACTCAACTAATTGGTAAAAATGTGATTATTTTGTATTGACGGCACATATTTGCATAGGCTACTTACATAGAAACATGTGATCACTCTAGGGATATTGTTATTGTGATCTTTGACACTCAAAACATGGGTCTAGACACCTCATTTGTTCAGTTATCTGCAATATTGGCTGAGTTATATTAAACTGATCTTTTTGTGATTTTTTTATAATCGCGTCCTTAATTTGCATATAAATGATACATGGGACACTCTTATCATTGTCTACACATTGTTTCCAATCTAGAAACACTGGTTAACAATATATTTCCAGGGGGTGCATGATAGTATCCGCTTTACTCAACTAATTAGTAAAAATGTGATTATTTTGTATTGACGGCACAGATTTGCATAGGTAAATTACATAGAAACATGTGATCACTCTATAGGGATAGTGTTATTGTGATCTTTGACCCTCAAAACATGGGTCTAGACACCTCATTTGTTCAGTTATCTGCAATATTGGCTGAGATATATGAAACTGATTTTTTAGCGTTTTTTTGAGAATCGCCTCATTAATTTGCATATAAATGATACATGGGACACTCTGACAACTTGTTAACATAGCCTATCATTTGTCACCTTTTTTCCATTCTATAAAGTCTGGTTAGAATTATATTTCCAGGGGGTGCATGATACCTCCCTCTATCTACTAGACCAGTGGTTCTCAACTGGTCAGCCTCTGGACCCAACATTCCTATTTTTGAACCACTATGATTTATTTCAATTTTTTTTGCAGTAATACACAATCTTTCATGCACTGTTCAAAACATGAAATACACACAAAAAAATTCAACAAAAGTGCAACTAGGGCTAAAAACCCAATGAAATAAAATAATAATAAATATTATGCTTCTTAGCTGATTTCTTAGCTTAACATAACAGACCTACAGTAAGTTTGGGGGAACTAATGGGATAACTGGGGTTGCAACAAAAGTACAACTAGGGCTAAAAACACAATGAAATAAAATAATAAAAATAATAATAAATAATATAATGCTTCTTAGCAGACTTCTTAGCTTAACATCCCAGGGAACTAATGGGATAACTGGGGATGTTGTTTGCTCCTGACAAGAGTCTCAAAGTCTGGGGTGATGGTAGACAAAGCAACTCTGAGGTCATGCTCAATGTCCAATCTGGTCCTCTGATTTGTCTTCAGCTGGACCAGAGCTGAGAAGCCACTTTCACAAAGATAGGTGGTAAAAAAGATTTTTTATTTTATTTTTACACACACATCCGCGGGCGACCCACTCAAAATGGCCCCGCGAGTCGCGACCCACTTTTGGGTTGCGACCCACCAGTTGAGAAACTGTTTAGACGTTCATTCATTTTACCCCCCCCCCCCCCCCCCCCCCTCGCTCTCTCCTCCAAGAGCAACGCGGAAGTGCAGTGGTCACCATAGATAGATATTTGCACAATCTGAAAGTAGCCACTTCCGGCTGACTTCCGGTTGCCAATGGCACTTCCTGTCCCATCCAAATACATTGGTTTTAGCTACTTTTCTCCCCTTATTTAAACAACTTTGTCGTCACAGAGAGGCAATGAAACGTTTGTATTATTATAGTATAGAATGTATTTAATAAGCAAACGTTTGTCAGCAGGGTTTTTGGGCTGTATTTCATGTAAAAACGTTTACTGTTAGTTTCCTTGCTCAGCCAGCATTAGCTAACAGAAGCTAGTGGTTAAACAGGCCGGATTAGCTTTGAGCTAACTATCTTTCCCGACCCATGTATTCATTCCATTCTAAACATAACGTTAGTTTACAAAACATGACCTGTCTATATAACGTTGAGGAACAAATTATAAGTGTGTGGGTGTGTGTTTTGGTGAACATTGGACTGCAAACAGAAAATGCATCACAGTTACAGACAGTAGCTACTGTTAGCTGCACTCAGGCTGGCTGCACTCAGGCGGCGCGATCAGCCTGTTGGACAGGGAATGAAGATCTCCAGCGAACACTTCATTGCCTCGGATTATGTTGTTGGGGGTGGAAGGTTTGTCCAGAAGACCACTAATCAGCTGAAGCCTGATGCGGTTCCCTCGGTCTTCGACAGACAGACCGGCGCAGGCTCCCGGGAGCGATGGCTAGCTAGTTAGCACCAGTCGGTTGGTCCCCGGCTGGTGCTAACTAGCTAGCCATCGCTCCCGGCAGCTAACGCCGGTCCCCGACTGGTGATAACTAGCTAGCCATCGCTCCCGGCAGCTGACGCCGGTCCCCGACTGGTGCTAACTAGCTAGCCATCGCTCCCGGCAGCTAACGCCGGTCCCCGACTGGTGCTAACTAGCTAGCCATCGCTCCAGGTCCCCGGCTGGTGCTAACTAGCTAGCCATCGCTCCCGGCAGCTAACGCCGGTCCCCGACTGGTGCTAACTAGCTAGCCATCGCTCCCGGCAGCTGACGCCGGTCCCCGACTGGTGCTAACTAGCTAGCCATCGCTCCCGGCAGCTAACGCCGGTCCCCGACTGGTGCTAACTAGCTAGCCATCGCTCCAGGTCCCCGGCTGGTGCTAACTAGCTAGCCATCGCTCCCGGCAGCTAACGCCGGTCCCCGACTGGTGCTAACTAGCTAGCCATCGCTCCAGGTCGCCGGCTGGTGCTAACTAGCTAGCCATCGCTCCCGGCAGCTAACGCCGGTCCCCGACTGGTGCTAACTAGCTAGCCATCGCTCCCGGCAGCTGACGCCGGTCCCCGACTGGTGCTAACTAGCTAGCCATCGCTCCCGGCAGCTGACGCCGGTCCCCGACTGGTGCTAACTAGCTAGCCATCGCTCCCGGCAGCTAACGCCGGTCCCCGACTGGTGCTAACTAGCTAGCCATCGCTCCAGGTCCCCGGCTGGTGCTAACTAGCTAGCCATCGCTCCCGGCAGCTAACGCCGGTCCCCGACTGGTGCTAACTAGCTAGCCATCGCTCCCGGCAGCTGACGCCGGTCCCCAACTGGTGCTAACTAGCTAGCCATCGCTCCCGGCAGCTAACGCCGGTCCCCGAGTGGTGCTAACTAGCTAGCCATCGCTCCAGGTCCCCGGCTGGTGCTAACTAGCTAGCCATCGCTCCCGGCAGCTAACGCCGGTCCCCGACTGGTGCTAACTAGCTAGCCATCGCTCCCGGCAGCTGACGCCGGTCCCCGACTGGTGCTAACTAGCTAGCCATCGCTCCCGGCAGCTAACGCCGGTCCCCGACTGGTGCTAACTAGCTAGCCATCGCTCCAGGTCCCCGGCTGGTGCTAACTAGCTAGCCATCGCTCCCGGCAGCTAACGCCGGTCCTCGGCTGGTGCTAACTAGCTAGCCATCGCTCCCGGGAGCCTGCGCCGGTCTGTGTTGAAGACCGAGGGAACCGCATCAGGCTTCAGCTGATTAGTGGTCTTCTGGACAAACCTTCCACCCCCAACAACATAATCCGAGGCAATGAAGTGTTCGCTGGAGATCTTCATTCCCTGTCCAACAGGCTGATCGCGCCGCCTGAGTGCAGCCAGCCTGAGTGCAGCTAACAGTAGCTACAGTCTGTAACTGTGATGCATTTTCTGTTTGAATGATGAATGAATGAAAACTTTATTTAACAGATTGCAGAATGGGTACAATACAGTACGGCTCAATACATACAATTGTTAAGGGGATGCAGACCTGAGAAAGACGTTTGTCTTGTTTCCATCAGGGTCCCCCATTTTCAATTCATATAGAATTTGCAGTCCAATGTTCACCAAAACACACACCCACACACTTATAATTTGTTCCTCAACGTTATATAGACAGGTCATGTTTTGTAAACTAACGTTATGTTTAGAATGGAATGAATACATGGGTCGGGAAA
Source organism: Notolepis coatsorum (assembly GCF_963971535.1). Lineage (NCBI taxonomy): Eukaryota > Metazoa > Chordata > Actinopteri > Aulopiformes > Paralepididae > Notolepis > Notolepis coatsorum. The sequence goes on from NC_140168.1 coordinate 92,087,741, forward strand.
GATAGTTAGCTCAAAGCTAATCCGGCCTGTTTAACCACTAGCTTCTGTTAGCTAATGCTGGCTGAGCAAGGAAACTAACAGTAAACGTTTTTACATGAAATACAGCCCAAAAACCCTGCTGACAAACGTTTGCTTATTAAATACATTCTATACTATAATAATACAAACGTTTCATTGCCTCTCTGTGACGACAAAGTTGTTTAAATAAGGGGAGAAAAGTAGCTAAAACCAATGTATTTGGATGGGACAGGAAGTGCCATTGGCAACCGGAAGTCAGCCGGAAGTGGCTACTTTCAGATTGTGCAAGTGGAGAATGGTGGTCACAGCTGGGGAGAGAAACTCCAATTCCCAGAAATCGTTGCACTCGTTCATTTGAGGACACGAGATAACCAAGGCGTGCATTATCGTGGGAAAAAACCCGAAACAACATTTAATAAAGACGAGTGTTAGTTGTGTTTCCCATCTGCCGTCAACATAAAATCACCCACCACCCGTCGGAGTAGTGGGGGAGAAGAAGAAGAGGAATATTTTTAAATAGCAAGAATTATTATCAACTGTGTGCCCCGTCAGAGCTGCAGCTGCTGGTACTGTATGGAGAGAGGCGGGGGGGGTCTCATCTCCGAACCTAAGAAGACACATAACAACAGACAGACAGCTCAGTGATTGAAACCTACGTGTTTGTGCGACCATGTCGACCTAAAAAATGGGGGATAATAATAAGAACGAGCCGCCTCGGGGGCCTGGAGGATACCGCAGGCGGAAGACGGCCGCTGCTGCTGGAGCTGGACCGAGTCATGTGAGACAAGCCGGCGGCAGCAAGGCGCACGGAGCCGGGGAGAAACCACCGCCTCGCCCCGCTGAAGTACGACCACCAGCATCATCATATTACCTGCAGCAGGTCTCCGGTCAGACCGGTACTGCTGCTGGACCAGACGCCGACAGGCTGGAGGAACTCTCCCAGAGACTCAGGTGACTAGTGTAGAGACAATTAACATGCAAATGGATTTTAATAGATTGTTTTAACCTTCTGTGTGTTGTCGCAGTGAAAGGGTGAAACAAGATGTGTGTTTGTTAGGTAACGTGACGTCAAGTCAGTTTGTTTATAATGTCGGTTATAATAATAACATGCCTGCTGCTACTTCTTCTGCTAGACTAGCACTGCGAGGCTCGCTCGCAGTCACGAAAGGGGCTACTGCTAGACGTGCTGAACACATTGCTGTCCCTTCTCATTGAATTCTGCCAAGTCCGACTTTTATTGATTGATTGATTGAAAACTTTATTAACAGATTGCAGAATGGGTACAGTACAGTTAAGGGGATGCAGACCAGAGAAAGACTTTCGTCTTGTTTACATCAGGGTCCCCCATTTTCAATTCATCGTAACATATAATCCATACATGACATACAGATAGACAGTACTGCTACATCTATACATTTATGACATACCAGATTTGCTAATACAGTACTGTTTGTGATACGAAAAGAGTCCAGAAAAAAGAGTATATATACATTTGACGTAGAACTGTACATTGGAGGAGGTTGGGGGGGGGGGGGGGGGGGTTGGGTAGGAGGGGTGGGTGGGGGACACTGTACAACTGTACAAGCAAAACTGTACATTGGAATATTGACAAGACCATACTTGGTAATTTACTGTACATTGGAGGGGGTTGTGTTAGGACATTTACAGGGGCCAGTTTCGAATTGCAGTCTCCCGTAGGTGTTTATTGAGTGTTTTTGAAAGTGGGTAGTGATTCACATTCCTTTACAGCTTTGGGTAGGGCGTTCCACATTGATGTGGCATAATTGCGAAAAGTGTTTAGTCCCTTGTTTGAGCCGAATCTGGGTTTAACATGATTTGTGGAGCTCCCTCTGGTGTTGTGATCGTGGTATTCACTGACCTTTGGGAAGTATTTTGACATGTACATGGGTACCTTGGTCGTGTAGTGTATCTTGTAGACCAGGCCCATTGCAAGTTGCTGTACTCTGTCGTCTACTCTAAGCCATCCTAGGTTGTCAAAGTGGGCAGGGGTAAGGTCAAGCAGTAGTCTGACCAGTTTGTTTTGAGATGTTTGTAATTTAGTTTTTAGCGCCTTTGAGGTGCTTTGGTACCATGAGGTGCAAGGATAGTCGTAGTACCCTTGAATGAGTGCTCCTGCCAGAGTCTTCAGGGTATTCTTGTTTACCAGAGAGGAGATCCGGTCATCAGATATGTGGGTATATCAGATGGGGCCAAAGGGACATTATATTACCCTTTACAGCTTCAGAGAAATCTAGGTCACTTATTATGGTCATAAATGGTTAGTTGACTAGCTAACAGCTCGGAACTAGGCAAAATCTGCATATGGCTCGCTGATAACAAACTATCATTACACATGGGCAAAACAGAGTCCATTCTCTTCGGTTCAAATAACAAACTCGGCAAGACCGATGGCTTCTCAGTTACAGTGGGTGACAATATTGTCACAAGGAAAGATGAAATTACCTGCCTGGGTTCTATCCTAGAGGCTAATCTCTCCTGTGACAAAATGGCATCCAATGTAATAAAAAAAGTCAACCAACAAACTCGATTCTTGTACTGGATCTCCTCTCTGGTAAACAAGAATACCCTGAAGACTCTGGCAGGAGCACTCATTCAAGGGTACTACGACTACGTTTGCACCTCATGGTACCAAAGCACCTCAAAGGCGCTAAAAACAAAATTACAAACATCTCAAATAAACTGGTCAGACTACTGCTTGACCTTACTCCTAGAACCCACCTCACCCCTGCCCACTTTGACAACCTAGGATGGCTTAGAGTAGACGACAGAGTACAGCAACTTGCAATGGGCCTGGTCTACAAGATACACTACACGACCAAGGTACCCATGTACATGTCAAAATACTTCCCAAAGGTCGGTGAATACCATGATCACAACACCAGAGGGAGCTCCACAAATCATGTTAAACCCAGATTCGGTTCAAACAAGGGACTAAACACGTTTCGCAATTATGCCACATCAATGTGGAACGCCCTACCCAAAGCTGTAAAGGAATGTGAATCACTACCCACTTTCAAAAACACTCTCAAAAAACACCTACGGGAGACTGCAATTCGAAACTGGCCCCTGTAAATGTCCTAACACAACCCCCTCCAATGTACAGTAAATTACCAAGTATGGTCTTGTCAATATTCCAATGTACAGTTTTGCTTGTACAGTTGTACAGTGTCCCCCCCCCCACCCCTCCTACCTATCTTTTTTTCGCAGTGATCACAACGTGTCTGTGTGTGCGTGCCGTTGGCTGCGACCAAAGCACGGAGGGGCGACTTTTCCTCCCCCGCTTTCGTGCATGCATGATGAAACATAATACCGATAATCTAGCGTTTATTTCAGGATGATTCATAAATCAAGCGAGAAATGGCACGATTTCTAAGGAAATGCATTGAAGCGCGGTTTGCTGGAGTTTCTTGAGATTAGACAGGATCACTCTAAAACTATACTCACCACCAGTGTTGGGACTAACGCGCTACAAAGTAACGCGTTACAGAAACGAAGTTACTTTTTGCCGCAACTAGTACTCTAACGCATTACTTTTGAAATTCAGTAACGCTACTTACGTTACTGAATGGTTCGTCACTGCGTTATTTGCGTTATATACGGCGTAGATTGATAGCGAGCGGTAGTGATTATTATTATTATTATTATTATCCTCATCCCCACCCGCGTAGAATGATACGAGGCGAGTCTGGCCACTGGCCAATCAGAAGTGCGCAAGAAATGCGGCTACGGAAAGAAATAGACCCTCTCTATTGTAAACAAAACAAACGCTCGCTATGAATCTACATACAAAGAATGCAGTAACAAACTAACAAACCATTTAGCAACTACTTGGAGAGATAATTAATATACAACATGGAAACGAGATAAAGAACATGTTTGAGGCGCTGCTGGAGTCAACTGGACTAACGTTACGTAACGTTACTACATCTCAACCACCGCAGACTTTGGTGAGTGAACCTCAAGTTGATCAACGGATTTTGACTGTACGAAATCTGCCAGGGAATCTCATATAATACTAACCAAACAATATAAATATAGTCCTTTCATGCACAATTGATATCCTAACTATTCTAACGTTGCAATGCTTTGATTGATATCTTAAACAACGTTGCAACTTGCAAGATGGTGAATGAATGAATGAATGAAAACTTTATTTAACAGATTGCAGAATGGGTACAATACAGTACGGCTCAATACATACAATTGTTAAGGGGATGCAGACCAGAGAAAGACGTTTGTCTTGTTTCCATCAGGGTCCCCCATTTTCAATTCATATAGACATTTATGACATACACAACATACATGACATTTATGGCATAGGGACATATAGGTATTTAGTACTGATACATTTGTGACATAAACGGTATTCAAATATACAGTACTGTTACCGCTAGCTTTGGGTAGGGCGTTCCACATTGTTGTGGCATAATTGCGAAACGTGTTTAGTCCCTTGTTTGAGCCGAATCTGGGTTTTACATGATTTGTTGAGCTTCCTCTGGTGTAGTGGTTGTGGTATTCACTGACCTTTGGGAAGTATTTTGACATGTACATGGGTACCCCGGTCGTATAGTGTATCTTGTAGACCAGGCCCATTGCAAGTTGCTGTACTCTGTCGTCTACTCTAAGCCATCCTAGGTTGTCAAAGTGGGCAGGGGTGAGGTGGGTTCTGGGGTTCAGGTCAAGTAGTAGTCTGACCAGTTTGTTTTGTGATGTTTGTAATTTTGTTTTAAGCGCCTTTGAGGTGCTTTGGTACCATGAGGTGCAAGCATAGTCGTAGTACCCTTGAATTATAATGGTTATAATGAAACGCTCCGGCGACATCAAGGCTGTTCCTTCAACCGGCGCACTTCTTATTATATGACTCGGGACAACATTTGTTTGTGTCAGATTTGTGTTTGTATCTAGACCACATTGCTTAGCAGAGTTCGGTGATGTGAATGGAAACTGTCAAGTTGATCAACCGATTTTGAGTACTATAGGGCATGGGACTCGGGAGCAATCTTTTTTTTTAATCTTTTTTTTAAATAACTAAATAGTTACTTTTCACAGTAACTCATTACTTTTGGGTGTAAGTAACTAGTACAGTAACGAAGTTACTTTGAAATGAAGTAACTAGTAAAGTAACTGAGTTACTATTTTTCAGTAACTAGCACAACACTGCTCACCACGGTATAAAACGGAAATGTATGTTTTTTGCATGTTGACTGGAAGAAACTCACTGACAATCGACATGTTTATTAGATCCATAGCTATAATATTTAATATAGTTTTTAGCCCTGCAAACACCGCCATCTATCCCTATTCTTTAAAGCGCTGGCCTTCTTACCACAAGGTAAACGGCGACCTCTAGGCACTGACTGAGTTAATGTATCACGTAATTTCAACGTGGAATTAGGGAATATCAAAATAAAAGCACACGTTGTTGAACTTGATCAGGGGAGGAAACTAACTTTTTGGCTTACCAGCCAACTGGCGAGTATCTGATTTTTTTTACCAGCCAAACAGATTTTTTACCAGACAAAAAAATTCGCTAATTGTGATAATTACTTCTTTGTATGTCAAGCCGCGTCAATGTTGTGTATGCATCTGGGTAGGCACACTGTGCCTTTAAGACAGCACGGTGGTCTTACGACAGTGCTGTGAAGTACCGTCAAGTGTTGTGGTAACGTCAGTTGGGTTGGTGTGCTGTTGTGCACAGTGCACTGGTTGAGCTAGCCCCTTTCGTGACTGCGATGTGCAAGCCAGGGGCTTTTGAGCATGAAATAAAATGTCTAACCTTACGTCGTAGTCCGGTGCTTTTTTGGAAACATTATAGTCATAACAGATACACCTAGCTGGCTGCTTTGAGCACACGGGGCTAACGTTAGCTAGCAAGCAGCTATAGCTAAAACGCTAACTAGAAGCTAACCACTGTATACAGTTCCAGTAGACTAACATTACACCTCTGTGATTTAAATGTGTCCTTAGTAACTTATACTCGAGGGTTGTACTAGGGTTGGATGCAGTTCCCCGTTGGTCAGTCTGTCTGTTTTCCATCTTCTGCTGTGTTTAACGTTATCTGTTTGCGAGTGCTCCTGATGGCTAGCCTAGTACCGCAGGACTTTTATTATTATATGTCCGCGGGTTTGCCAGTACTGCGCAAACGTTTATTAAACATTATATGTCCGCGGGTGGTCTTGTGCAGTGCTCTCGTGGCACTGTCAACTAAAGCGAACACTCAGAAGACGCGCACCGTTTGCCAGTGCAGTGATTGCAGAATGTTTTTTATTTTTTTGTATACTCGCCAGCAGGGGAGGAAACTAACTTTTTGGCTTACCAGCCAACTGGCGGGTATCTGATTTTTTTTACCAGCCAAACGTAAAAAATACTAGCATTTGGCCCAGGGTTAGAAATTAACATTTTTTTTCAAGGGCTTTTTTTGCCCCCCTTAATTGATTTTCGGGGACTTTTTTTTGTATTTCGGGGGCACTGAATTTTTATGATGAAAATTAACAAGGATTATAAAACATTGTTGACACTTTTTTTTACAGTCTTCGTCCCTATGTTTGATAATGTAATGTTAATGTCTCCATATATAGGGCTCTACGCTAACCTTTTTCCCAAGGAGCACATGTGCTCCTAAATAAAATGTTAATAAATAAAATCTAAATAAAAATTTAGGAGCACACAAAGAAATTTAGGAGCACAGTGAAAATTGTTCAAGTAACACAGAGTTTATTAACTATTTATCTCATGCATTATTATACTGTGCGTGTGCACACTATGAATTGAAAATGGGGGACCCTGATGTAAACAAGACGAAAGTCTTTCTCTGGTCTGCATCCCCTTAACTTGTGTGTATTGAGCTGTACTGTATTGTACCCATTCTGCAATCTGTTAATAAAGTTTTCAATCAATCAAACGCAAAGGATATCGGTTGTCAAGCTGCTTTTGTATGTTGTAGTGTTGTTATGATACCAACATTTTGACTTTGATACAGATAGGAAAGGTAATGGAATATATTATTAGATGACAGAACATTGAAAATTCTTTATACAATTATTTAATTCATTATGAAATAGAAATTCCGTTTTTGGGTGGAACGTTTGTTGCAAGGAGGGAGGAGGCGGGGACCGCTGCGTGTTACACACAACACGGAGAAATGGTCTAGCTGCTTCGGTGCGTCGTTAACGTTAACGTCGGAAGAAATTCCCCACTAAGCCCTAAATTCAGAGCAGAGCAGTATCCTAATGACTTGTATGCTTCAGTCGATAAGGTGTTTTGCGAATTCTGTCAACATACCGTGGGGACTGGACCCGCAAAAACACGTGCAAATATCACTTCAAAAGCCATGTCAGCCGGATTCCTCTCTTTCTCCTCGTCTCTCTTTTGCTCAAAATAAAAATGAATGGGCTTCATGGCTGGCTGATTTTTTTGCGTTGTCTGATTCTGAATGTATAACTTGCCTAAGCCGGTACCGTGACTTTGTTTTCGGGCGCTACTGTGATTGGACGTTTATGCGCCTTGTGTAATGTGGGACTATTATAACAGCGGAGCTGTTTTGTAATCGTCACTCGTCTCGAGTAAATAATTTTTCCGGGTGGCGCACACACACATATTATTAGGGCCAAATACAAGGGAAATGCTCGCACTGTAGATCATATATATAATTATATATATAATTAGTAAACTGTCGGGGGCATTTTCTGCCCCCCTTAACTGATATTCGGGGGCATTTTGTCCATTTTCAAGGGCATTTTGCCCCGAGCCCCCGTTAATTTCGAACCCTGATTTGGCCAGTAAAGTGGCCTAATTTCCTCCCCTGAACTTGATCATGCATATTTATTAGAAACTGTAATTACAGCACTATGTTATCGATACACATTTATAAAACAAGGCATATTTAGCCAAAATATGCTGCCAGAAGATTAAATATATATATATTTTTAATTTTTATATATACATTTTTTTACGCGACCCAACTGTCACCTACCCGCGACGGCGCGACCCCAATTTCGGTCGCAACCTGTAGTTTGAGAACCACTGTAGTAGACGTACGGGGAACGGGGCCCTGTTCCCGGGCCGTTCCCATTCCCGGCCGCCTGTTACTGTTCCGCAACTGTAAGTTACTTCCGGGGTAGGCCTGATTGGCCCCGACAGGCACGTGACAGGCGCGGCCACGCCCCGTGGCAGCCTCAGGACGCGCAACGAGGCTGCTGAGAGCTGTCGCGCGGAAATAGGCTGTCTATTGCCTCGCGCTGCAACGCGGAAATAGGCTGTCTATTGCCATTCTCTAAGACAAACTCTAACCTTAACCAGCTCCTTAACAGCGCCTAAACTTAACCCTTTAACCTTAAGCAACTCCGAAACTATGCCTAACCTTAACCTTAACCTTAACCATGCCTAACCTTAACCATAAGGCATAACCAACTCCGAAAGAATATTGCCATTCTCTAAGACAAACTCTAACCTTAACCAGCTCCTTAACAGCGCCTAAACTTAACCCTTTAACCTTAAGCAACTCCGAAACTATGCCTAACCTTAACCTTAACCTTAACCATGCCTAACCTTAACCATAAGGCATAACCAACTCCGAAAGAATATTGCCATTCTCTAAGACAAACTCTAACCTTAACCAGCTCCTTAACAGCGCCTAAACTTAACCTTTCTAACCATAACCAACTCCGAAACAATGCCTAACCTTAACCAACTCCGAAACAATGCTTAAAGTTAACATGCCTAAACTTAACGGCGAACGAATGCACGTAAAAAAAAAAAAAAAAAAATTGAAGGGAATCGAACTTGCCAGCAACAGACGGTAGGATCCACACCAATGCAGCGCTGCCAATTGAGCTATTTCTGGATAGTGAAAAAGGACGTATTACTGCTACATAATGCTGCCGTGGAGCGTGCCGCGCGGCAGAGAAAGTTGCGTGTCCTGAGGCTGCCGCGGGGCGTGGCCGCGCCTGTCACGTGCCTGTCGGGGCCAATCAGGCCTACCCCGGAAGTAACTTACAGTTGCGGAACAGTAACAGGCTTCCCGGCCAGTGTCTTCAGACTGAAAATAAATAAATAAATAGGTTTTGAACCTGAAAAGTTGGTTCTCAGCTGGAACCAAAACATTTGAGTTTTCCCCCTCCTTGTGAACCATGACATCATCAGTGGGCGTGTCATATATTCTAGGCTGTGAAGATGAGAGGAAGAAGGAAGGAGACGAAGGCAGCGACTGACAACAACGTCAACAATGTTGACATCACATGTTAATACCACCTGTAAATATTGTCCATGACACACGCATACATAATAAACTGTCTCTGTCTGTCTGTCTGTCTGTCTGTGTCTGTCTGTTTGTTTGTTTGTATTTCTCTCTAGTTGTCATGAGTTCCAGGAGTCTCTTCTCAGTTCAACTAGTGGTTACAATAACTACAGAGGAATCCTCAACTGGTGTATCGTCATGCTGGTCAGTACAAAGTGTGTGTGATGTGGAGAGAGAGAGTGAGAGAGAATTTGGCTTCACTCTGAAGTGTTTTTTAGGGTTAGTCTTTGTATGGATTTGGCTTCACTCTGAACGAATAACAAACATGCAGATATGGTTATGACGTCAAGTTAGTGGTGGACGGTATGGTCTAAAATTTATATCACGGTATAATTTGAAGCATAGACGGTAACGGTATATATCACGGTATCAGTGTTTCCGTTAGAATAAATTTTTTTGCCTGATAGGCAGGCTCTTTAAGAATGACATCCTCAAGGCATGTAGATTTATAATATTTTAACTTAAAACTAGGCTACTTTTGCGTATAAAGTCATTATATTCCAAATAAAATAAGTCCCGAGTCCGTGCTGCTCCCATTGCAAACAGCCGGGCTGGATGCTGGATTTTGCTAGAAGCATATGTAGCTGCAGAGCCGCAGAGCCAGCGGCGCTTTCAGGTCTGGTCACAGCTTTCAGCCGTTGGGTGGGGGGGCGCTGTTGAGCGGACCTGACCTGAAAGCGCCGCTGGCTCTGCGGCTCTGCAGCTGCATGCTATTCGCAAATCCACTGCTGCCGCCGTCCTCCCGGCTCATAACACTACACACATATCATAATGTTTACAGCAAACTGTAGTTGATCACCAGGTATGTTTTATTAACGTAGAATAATTCATATAAGAAAAACGATAGGGACATCTCTTACCTTTCTCCACTGGTTAAAAATGCCAGGAACTGAAATTGAAACTTGCTGTGCGCCGCGGTGATATGTGTTTATTATGAAATGACAATTGCGTGTTGACACGCCCACTGCGCGAAGCCTCCTAAATAACTTTTTCCATTTTGCACATATCTATTATCTATGACTAATTCTATCTATTTTTAGGGGCAAATGCGATTGAAATAGTCGCGCTGTGGTTACATGACGTCATTGCTATTTTAGAGCTACTCTACCGGTTACACGGTATAGTCAAAATCCATACCGTAGAGCAAATTAATACCGTTTATACCGTATACCGTTTATACCGTCCACCCCTACAAGGGGTGGACGGTATGGTCTAAAATTTATATCATATAATTTGAAGCATAGACAGTAACGGTATATATCACGGTATCAGTGTTTCCGTTAGAATAATTTTTTTTGCCTGATACCGTATACCGTTTATACCGTCCACCCCTACTACTATCTCACAAAAGCATGTAGAATGTAAAACGTTAGGTTGGCAATAGGTTAGCAATAGGTTAAAAGTGTCCTTATATCGTTTTAAGTTTTCTATTTGCGATCGTCTATCCGACCCGGAACCGGAAATGGAAATTTTGAACCATGGGAATTGTATTTTTTTGCGGCCATTTTGTAGAGGAGATTCATAGCTGTCGGCCAGCGTTGAAATTTCTCCGATCTACACTTCCTGTCACATACTATGGTGGTTCAAAGTTCAGCGTTCTGAATGAATCATATCAATAATTGTTATGATTCGCGATAATAAGCCACAAAAGGTAACGTTTTTGACAAATATTGAAACGCAGTCAGTTTCTCCTCACTATTGTTAGCATGTAGGAACAATTCGATTTGAAATTAGTTTCAAAACAGTTACACTGTGGGGGAAATAAAAAAGTACAGTCGATTACAGTAAATATCAGTATCTGTTATTATGCACGCCTGGTGATACTAAATCCAAATTGAACTCGGGCATTTGAAAGATACTATATGTATATATATATATAAATGTGCGAATTGGCTATAATAAGATAATGTATAAGCATATATTCTATATTCTATAATAATATTTCAAATTGCATTGGTCCGGATGGGAGAATTCAGTACTGTATATACAGAACCTTCGGTTTTATCATCTTCCCTTTATTAATTTCCTTAGATCTTTTGTACACATGATCTCAAGAGGGTACTGAAGAGGGTTTTTTAAGTCTGGTCATTATTATCATGGTGTTATTCACTGTCAAAGATGAAAAGAAAAATCATAATTCATATTTTCCTTTGTTTCATCACAATTTAAGCAAGCCTAGTAATAGACACAATATTTCTGACACTGAGAATACATTCACTGAGGTCCATAGATGTACCTAGATACCAAGAATATGCAAACAGCCCTTGTAGAAGTGGAGCAATATTCCATTTACCTAGGTATACATTTTATGCAGATTTTCACCTGGGGTGGAACAGGCTAAGTATCTATTAATTCGTATCAATTAGATACTCTTTGGGCTTGTTTTTATCTACTTATTCTGAAAGAGTTGAACTAATTATTTTCGCTAGCAAGATCTCATTTGATTATTCATTCCATTAAGCGTACTGCCCTTCAGGCACATTTAATTAAATATAATCTGATTGATTGGGGTAATGAGGGACTTAAAATTAACCTATAGATATACATTGAACTTGTCTGCGATATCTTCCCGTTAGAAAATCATGGTTTTCGGGGATCGACACCTCACCCTTTTCAGGTAAAACGGCCACACGCAATTATCCTGATTACTGAAGTCTGGTTCGAATTAACGAGATTGTTTGAGACCGAATCAGCCTTCGAGAAACCGAGATAGCCTGACTTTAATCATCTGGTTAATTTAAGCTCGCTAATGGGACTTTTGATCGACTTAGTTGAACCACGTACAGGGAACGGGCCCAGGAGATAGTGATAGTATTGATTAAATGGGTATGTGATTGATTCTGTTAATCCACTGTGTTTATCATAATATATGCATGGTATGTTCAAATTACCACCGGACAGGTTTCACACATAGACACACATCTTTTATGGGATTTCCCCTCTTACTACTATACAGAGGGTTTTGCCCATATATATAAAGTAATAATTTACAAATATAGTTAATATAGTTTAGTCTTGGTATGGATTTGGCTTCAGTCTGAAGTGTTATTTAGGCAATGGAGGAAAATTACATTTGTACTTCTTGCCGTTTTGGTCAGATGTTTAAAGTCTTTAGATTAACAAGCCTAATTATTAGGGCTGGGTATCGCCACTGATTTCCCAATACAATTCGATTCCCATTCACAAGGTCCCGAATCGATTCGATTTCCGATTAAATTAGAATCCAATTCACAATGTCCCAAATCGGTTCGATTTCCGATTTAAATTCGATTCAATGCTATAAAATGTTAATGGTTCAAGGAACCCTCTAACATGTTGCATTGTAAAAAATATCAATGTTTACATTAAGAATTGACTCTCAAGCTGTTACATGAATGTACTTTTTATCGGAACATTGGCTTTTGCATATGTCACGTCTGGGTAGGGCTGGGCGATTAATCGATTTTATCGATTAATTCGAATTGATTTAGGACGATTTTCAAAAAATATTTTAAGAGTCACCTTTTATTTTACAAAAAGTTATGTTTGGTGAAAGTTATATTTGCACTTTATTAACTCATTCAGAGCCACGCCCATATATGACCAAATTAGGGCTTGTAGGCCAGCGCTTTAATCAATGGGAGGACGGGGATATTTGCGAACGCTTAAACTATATCTTAAATTATGGCTATGGGTCTAATACACCCGTCGCTTATCAATGACTTGCTTGCAGTCAACATGTACGAAACGGATTGTTTTTTCATCTGTACATTTCCGTTTTATACCGTTTTGAATATGAGTATAGTTTTGGAGATTTCTAGTAATTCCAGAGAAAGACACGATAATAGCCCTTTAGTGGAATACACAAAACACATTGTCATTTTTCGGCTGATTTATTAATCATTTTCAAATAAACGCTAGATTATCGATAGTATATGTGTCCTCATGCGGGGTCTGAAAAATCGCTTCTCCGTACTTTGGTCGGTGCGAACCTCGCACACACACACTCTCCGATGGCGGAGAAAGGAACATCTGATTACCCCAAGATTTGTAACATAAAGGCCTTACCTCACATCTGATGTCATGCAAAAAGAGTAATCCAATTCCTGATCGCCATTCCAAATATTGATCCAACGTTATAGTCCAAAACACATAATCCACGATGCTCCCAGTCCCCCCAGTCAATGCAATAGTATCCAGCTGCATGCCCGAGAAGTAAAACCTGGACCGGACTTATTTTTTCGATGCACAGTCCCAGCCAATCCAATCCAATGTGCAATACCATCCGGGAGACGATAGGCGGTGGTATTTGCCCTTTGCGAGCTCAGACCCATTCCCAATGATAACGTCAGGCTGGATGGATGAAAAATGAATGGATATTGCTAATAAAAGAAATAACGATTAAAACTCGACTATACTCGTGATTGGCACTCAAGCGATGGCGAGTTAACCCGACTATACTCGTGGTTGTCACTGAATGGGTTAAGTTCATTTGAGGCGGCCCGGTAGCGCAGCGGACTAAGCGTCTGTCTACCACCGCAGAGACACTGGTATCGAATCCGGCTGTTGCGGTCCCTCCGGCTTGGCCGGTCGTCATACTGACACAATTGGCAGTGTCAGCAGGTGGGAAGCCGGTGGGTGGTATTCTGGTCGTTGTAAACAGCGACTCCTACAGGTCGGTCAGGGCGCCTGCACAGCGAGGGAAGGAACTGGGTAAGGTAGTGTGATCCTCCCACGTGTTACACTTCCCTGGTGAGAGTCCTCGCTGTCAGGTGAAAAGAGGCTGCTGGCTGTCTCCTATGTATCGGAGGAAGCATCTGATGGACTTCAGGGCTCCCTAGACGACCAGTGGGGGGCACATGCGAGCAACGACCAGGAAGGGGAGGGGGGAATTGGCATAACAACTAAATTGGGATGGGGGGAAAATACAGAAAAATAGGAGGATAAAAAGTGGATAGAAAAGATTCAAATTCATTCTTGTTTGATGATCAAGAGGCACCTTTTATTTGTTTTAAGTGAAGTTTGGTGAAAAAGCAAGTTATTGCACTATTAATCCCAATAGGGACCTTCATCTTTGTTTGATCGAGAGTAACCTTTTATATATATGTAAGGGATAATATAGCTACGAGGTCATTGTCGCAAAATAATTGACCGACACGGAGTTTAAAATACCGAGGCGCCTTGCCGAGGTGTTTTAAACTTCAGTGAAGGTCAATTATTTTGCGACAATGATCGAGTATAGCTATACATTATCCCGCTTATTACATGGCTAACTTACTAACAATATACCTAATTCATTTTACATCGACAAGATGAGATCAAATGCAGACGCAGTTCTGTTCTGGCTCCGCTGTCATCGTCACACACACTCCGCTGTCAGTGCAGCCAGCAGGTGTGTCTGATTGGCTGCACTGATGCAGTGTGTCAGTGGCCTTGATTGCGAACAGCTGCGCACAGCGGTCATTATTGTTCGGCAGAGGTCCGTTATCGAGTAATAACGGACCTCTGACGAGCGCTATTGACCAATCTCAAGCAAGCATTTCGGCGAATGTGAAAACGCCATGTAATAAATATATATATTTATTTTTATTTAAAATATATATATATATTTTTTTAAGTGAAGATTGGTGAAAGTTAGGTTTGCACTTCAATCCCAATAGGGAAATTCATCTTGGTTTGATAATCTTTTTAAAACAAAGCTTATTTGAATGATTTCCTTGGCGTTTCTAGTTTTTAAGAGACATTTTTTGATTAAATCGTAAATCGGATGTGGTGTGAAAAAATCGGTGATGTCTCAGTAAGTGGTTTCGTAGATTTGTTGTATTTCCACTAGGGGTGGACGGTATGGTCTAAAATGTATATCGCGGTATAATTTGAAGCATAGACGGTAACAGTATATATCACGGTATCAGTGTTTCGTTAGAATTATTTTTTTTGCCTGATAGGCAGGCTATATAAATAATGACATCCTCAAGGCATGTAGATTTATAATATTTTAACTTAAAACTAGGCTATAGTCATTATATTCCAAATAAAATAAGTCCCGAGATTCCGTGCTGCTGCCGACTTTAAATCAAATGGGTGTCTGTGGGCAGTCGCCCGACATTAACACTTTAACTGCTGGGAAACGCTTTACAGCGTCATTCCCGGCCATGCTCAAGTTGCCGAAGGACGCTTTACAGCGTCTTTAATATCAATATTTCAAAAATCTGTGATCGGATTCATATTTCCCCTCCGCTGGCCTGAGATCCACCAGGAGGACCCACTGAGCTCTCTGGCGGTTCAGGAGCGCCATCTGGTGGCCGATCGGCGCAATCGCCAAACAGGAAGTGCTGTGGAGGTTGTGCTGGTCGGCCATATTACTTCCGGGCACTCGGTTTGGCTGCCGGCACTCTGGCTCGGCACAATATATAGCGATCCATTGCCAATAACTTGATAAACAACATGATTTGGATGTATATAGTATTATACAAGCTGGAAATGGTTCATCAGGATAAACATCCCATAATCGAAAACGGTCTACACCACGCTGATCGTCCAACGGCGCGAGGAATATCCGGTAAGATTCAGCGTTATTGTTGAACGTGTTCCATATAAACTGTTATGATGAACATATGACCCACACTAGATGAATGATATAACGCTGCCCACGGAATTATAAACGATCCCCCGCCCATCCGGTCATCATCAGATCATACGTAGATCATTCTAGAAGTACGTCCAATTGAAATTTTTTATATCGCCCCGATTGCCATCAAACTGTATTTCATCATCAATATAATGCATTTGGGGCTATAGATCACGTTCTGGAGAAAGCTGCAGAAAGAGATGAAAACATACTTATACATTAGACCATACTTTACTATGAATATGTGAATGAAAAAGTTTAACGTTGCTACACAATGAACAATACATATAGGACTTTGAATGGGCCCTAATAATGGCAATGTAGCAATAGAATTTAAAAAGTTATAGCCATGCAAAGAAGGGGTACTTCTCCATAGACAAATAGAGCCGGCAACCTATGGTATATAATGAATTTAACCCATGGCACCCAAAGTGTTAATAAACAGCAGTCTGTTATAATCACATTTTTATGAGCTAACGAATTACGTTATATTGGACATTTGTATTAATTATATCAAGCGAAGAACTGAGAAATTTGGCAGAGAGAGACGGCAACATTATCGTGGGTTTGCGTGATGACTCTCTCCACCTCGCAACGACTTATTTGCAAAGAGTATGTCGCTGCAGAGCAGCAGATTCAGCTGTTTTAAGGCTCTATCTGGGGACCGCTCAACAGCGCCCCCCACCCAACAGCTGAATTGCCAATGGCTGAATTGGAGTACTGCACGGTGCCGGTACAGATGGGTGGGTTATGGTGGATTCTGCGGCTCTGCAGCTGCATAATGCTTCTCGCAAAATCCAACATCCAGCTTGCGCTGCCCAGCCGTCAGAACACTACACATCATAATGTTCACAGCAAACTGTAGTTGATCACCAGGTACAGCATTCTGTTATAATCACATTTTTATGAGCTAACGAATTACGTTATATTGGACATTTGTATTAATTATATCAAGCGAAGAACTGAGAAATTTGGCAGAGAGAGACGGCAACATTATCGTGGGTTTGCGTGATGACTCTCTCCACCTCGCAACGACTTATTTGCAAAGAGTATGTCGCTGCAGAGCAGCAGATTCAGCTGTTTTAAGGCTCTATCTGGGGACCGCTCAACAGCGCCCCCCACCCAACAGCTGAATTGCCAATGGCTGAATTGGAGTACTGCACGGTGCCGGTACAGATGGGTGGGTTATGGTGGATTCTGCAGCTCTGCAGCTGCATAATGCTTCTCGCAAAATCCAACATCCAGCTTGCGCTGCCCAGCCGTCAGAACACTACACATCATAATGTTCACAGCAAACTGTAGTTGATCACCAGGTATGTTTTATTAACGTAGAATAATTCATATAAGAAAAACGATAGGGAAATATCTTACCTTTCTCCACTGGTTAAAAATGCCAGGAACTGAAATTGAAACTTGCTGTAGCCTGTGCGCCGCGGTGATATGTGTTTATTATGAAATGACAATTGCGTGTTGACACGCCCACTGCGCGAAGCCTCCTAAATAACTTTTTCCAGTTTGCACATATCTATTATCTATGACTAATTCTATCTATTTTTAGGGGCAAATGCGAGTGAAATAGTCACGCTGTGGTTACATGACGTCATTGCTATTTTAGAGCTGCTCTACCGGTTACAAGGTATAGTCAAAATCCATACCGTTGAGCAAATTCATACCGTTTATACCGTATACCGTTTATACCGTCCACCCCTAATTTATATTATCTATGTCTGTCACTATAGCCAATGGGAATGCTAGAAATTGTGGGCTGGGAGAACCAATGGAAAATGCCTATCCTGAGGCCAAACTTAATTGCCAACCCCTGGTCAACACCCTCCCCAGACCGACAGTAGGGCAATGCACGCAACGACCAGGAAGGGAATTGGCATAACGACTAAATTGGGGGATGACAAATATATATCTATATATATTATAATTATTATTATATATATATTTTTTTAAGATCGATCTTGGGATTTTATTAACTCATTCACGGCCAGGGACTTTCCTCATCCTGTTCTAGCTAGGCCACGCTTTAAAGATAGGAGTGCGTCACCTTGTTTGTAGAGCTATATCTATATTCTATATTACAGCTATGGATACAATACTATGGTCATTTGACAGTAACTATTAGGGGTGGGAATCGCCAGAGACCTCGCGATACGATACTTGAGCCGCGATACGATAGTATTGCGATACTCGATATATATCGCGAATATTGCGATATATGTATATTTTCTATCACTTTTTTTAATTTTTTTTACTGCAAAGTAAAACTGTCAACATGTTTTATCTAATAAAATAAAGTTCAGTCTGTTCATCTCACTTCAATAATTTTTATTGCAGAACATGGTATTTTCTCAAGCAGACAGATGTAAACACTGTAATCTGTGTTGCATGTACCTGACAAACTGAACTGTTTGTATTACAGTCATATTCCAACTTAACTGAATGCACATGTGTGTGTGTGGACTACTGTACTATTACAGGTATTGAAATGAACAATGCAACTTCCTTATACAAAAAAAAATAATTAAAAAAATTTATAATTATGAATAATTAAATATCGATACTTGGCGTCCCTGTATCGATACAGTATCGCCACGCAAAGTATCGCGATACTACTACGTATCGATTCCCCCCCCACCCCTAGTAACTATCTTCTGTCCAAGATGCAAAAAAGGAATAAATTTTTTCATGTATACGTTCGTGCGTTATCCCGTGGTGAATATAAGTATAGTTTCGGGGTGATCCGGGGGAATTCCTGGGAAACGGAGTTATAGGGCGCTACCTGAATTCTACTAAAAGCATTGGCGTTTCATCCCTGGACATGCTATTTCCAAATCAAATGTATATAATAGGTATTATGTTTCATCATGAATGCATGAAAGGGGGGTGGGGGGGTCGTTTCTGATGCTTTGATTGCCAATTATTATCACAAGGTATTCCAAAAAGAATATTCCAATTGTTTGATCGCCATCTGGTCCATCTGATGTCCATCTGGTCCACGACATAATACGGCACAACACATGCATCGAGTGTCCCGAAAACGGTTCAATGCGATCGAGTTAAGCCCTAGGCTTCCCTGTACTAAAAAACTGCACCCGGATCGGTTTAAACGTAACACCCGGTCTGGAACAGGGTTTAATGCACTCTCGATACTGCCGCCTAGCAGTATCTGGCCGGTACTGCACCCTCTGGGTCCCAGTATGCCTTTTAATGGCAACATACAGGTCCGTGACATTGAATCGAATATTAAAAACGATCCAAAAACGTATAGTGTATATACGTTTTTTGGCCCTTAGCGGTTGGCGCGCGAAAGCCGTGTAAATGTTAATCGATAATTCAAATGAAGATCGATTCAGAATCGGGAATTTTTTTTTTTTAACCCAGCCCTACTAATTATGCTGTTCAGAACTTTGACATGTAAACAGTTTTTAACTCTTGTGTCTGGGGTTGCAGGCAGGGAAGGAAATAATTAATATAAAAACACTGTTCAATACAAAGGAAGGAAGAGAGGCTTGAAAATATTATAATATTATGATATGATTACAATTGTATTTAATTTGGTCACAAAAACGTCAGACAACTCGCGTATTGAAGTAAGAATTTTACTTGAGAATGTATGTAAACATTCTCACTATTTTGGTGTCGAGGCTCTTTTTCTAAATCACTCCCTGCTGAGTTTAAAGCCAGACAAATATATATAAAATATACATAATATGTTCCCTTTAAAGCTTGAATTTTTTATGTATTCTCTAAACTTCTGATATAATCATATTTTGTTCTATACTGTCAGGCCTTGTATCAATCCATTTAAATTTTAAACTCATGTTTAGCTGTCTGTCAGGCCTTGTATCAATCCATTTAAACTCATGTTTAGCTGTCTGTCAGGCCTTGTATCAATCCATTTAAACTCATGTTTAGCTGTCTGTCAGGCCTTGTATCAAAGTTTCAGACAATCAACTTTAGAATAAAAAAAACCCCACCTTTTTAGCGATACTGCCAGCAGGAGATGAGATAACAAGACATTACATAAACCATAAAGAGTCAAGTTGGACTTAAAAGAAAATTTGTGTTGGTTAGTTTTCTGCTGACCAATTATCTTCTGGTACAGGTGCTGAGTAACGCACGCCTCTTCTTAGAGAACCTGATAAAGTGAGTGTACACACACAGTCACACACACACACACACACACACACACACACACACACATACACATACACATACACATACACACAGACAGACAGACACATACTGAGGCAAATTCTGAGGCAAATTCTAATGAAATTCATTGGTGTTCTCTTGACATCATCTCCTCTCTCTCCTCCCCTCTTATTCTCTCATCTTCACCTCTTCTCTCCTCGCCTCTCACCTTTCCCCTCTTCTCCTCCTCCTGTCTAGATATGGTATACTGGTAGATCCTATCCAGGTGGTGTCTTTGTTTCTGAAGGACCCCTACAGCTGGCCAGCAGCCTGCCTGATCATCGGTGTGAAACATTTCTATCACTCTCTCTGTACATCAGGCTGCATGCAGAGCAACAACTGACTGGGTTTATTCAGCATGTCTTTCAGCTGCTAGCTGGGTTATTCTTCCACAATATAAAACAAATATACATGCAAATCATGTATATGTACTGAATGCAAATCATGTATATGTACTGAATGCACTCAAATGAAGTAGAAGAAGAAGAAGTCTTTATTTGTCATGCAGATTTAACACACATGCGATGGGCGACCCACAGGAACACACACACACATGCACTGAGTCGCTGAATGAAATGTTCTCTGCACCTCCCATCCCGTCGTCCTTCCCCCCCCCCCCCAAAGGGCAGCCGGGAGCAGACGAGGGCTGCGGCGAGCGCCACGACCGGGGACCAATCCAAGTGGCTCCTGTCCGTCTTCATCAGGGACGCGACGGCGTTAGCGATCTGTTGTGCATGTTTTCCGATTGGGTTTATCTCATCGGGAGGGGAAACCCTTGCGAGCACGGGGAGAACATGCAAACTCCACACAGAAGGGCCTGAAAATGATGTTCATGTAGTGTAACTTATTGTTGAGGGGACACCAGTAGGGCTGGGTATCGCCACTGATTTCCCGAATCGATTCGATTTCCGATTTAAATTGGATTCCGATTCACAAGGTCCCGAATAGATTCGATTTCCGATTCAATTCGATTCAATGCTATACAATTTCAATGGTTCAAGGAACCCTCTAACATGTTGCATTGTTAAAAATATCAATGTTTACATTAAGAATTGACTCTCAAGCAGTTACATGAATGGACTTTTTATTGGAACATTGGCTTTTACATACGTCACGTCTGGGTGATGTCTCAATAAGTGGTTTCGTAGATTTGTTGTATTTCCACGATCATTATCTCTGTCTGTCACTATAGCCAATGGAAATGGTCACGTGGGCTGGGAGAACCAATGGAAAATGCCTATCCCGAGGCCAAACTTAATTGCGACCCCTGGTCTACAACGCATTTTTATTATACATTTTTTGTTTGTTTTAAGATCGATCTTGGGATTTTATGAATCGCTAATTCAATTGAAGATCGGTTCAGAATCGGGAAATAGATTTTTTTTAACCCAGCCCTACTAGGGAACGGGTATTGTGGAGAGCAAACCTAGCCATTCTGTAATGTGTTGATGATGATGATGAATCTCTGCTGTGTTGCAGCCTCCAATGTGTTCATTGTAGCAGCCCTGCACACAGAGAGGAGACTGGCGCTGGTGAGTTTGGACTCCCGGGGGGAAACTTCAGCTTAACCCTTTCACTCCCACACGACAGAAGGTTAACCCTTTACTATCACACTACAGACGGTTAACCGTCTGTAGTGTGATAGTAAAGGGTTAACCTTCTGCCGTGTGGCAGTGAAAGGGTTAACATTCTGTATTGTCGCAGTAAAAGGGTTAACCCTTTGGTAGTGCGGTAGTGAAAGGGTTAATCACTTCATGTAATTTGTCACTTGAGCTAAGCAATATTGCCGGGCTTACTTGATTCCATCCACATATTCAAAATGATCACATAATACAATGATTACATCCACAGCAGTGATGCCACAGATTACTTGTAAAAGTAATCCGATTACTGATTACTGATTACTCCTTTAAAAAGTAATCCAAGTTACTTTACTGATTACTTGATTATCAGAGTAACTTAGTTACTTTGAAAGTAACTAGGTTACGAAGTCGTCGTCGTTCCCCCAACCGTTTTTTTTAAACGCTTTATTGAAAGTGCATAAATTGTTTTTAACTTGTTTCTCTGCACATAACGTAAATTGTTAAACTAGTGCTTCAGCTTCTGTACCATCAAGTATGGTAAAGCAACAGTCTATGATGCTCACAGCATTAGAGCAGCCAGCCAGTGGTTTTACAAAACCAGTGTATCCATTCACATCTAACAAATGCAGGCTGAACTATTCAATTATATCAACTGTAACTATTAAATTGTTTTTATAAATGTCTCTCTATAAACATACAATCAGTCTCTCTTTAACATGTAAATTAACTGTAAATCTGGCAAATAAGAGCTTTTGCTCTTCCACCATCAAATATACATGAATCAAAAGGGAAAGAAACAATCTCTCTCTTTTGCTGTTTGGCTGGCCTCCGAGTCCTCCTGTACCTAGTCGAAGCGTCGGCTAGTGTTGTGATTCCAGATGCTTTCAATGCAATTGGATGTGCTGTTTTTAGCGGTAGACAGTATTTTGTTTCCTCCGCATATGAACGTGAAGTAGTGACTGAGGCCCCGTTTAGACAAGCGTTTTTGGGATGGAAGTCTGAACAGAAACTCACTTTTAATTTTGCCAAGCGTTTTGGGGTGGAATTCTCAGACGACGGAGCCCTGCTGTCACACGATTGGCGCATATGTCACATGACGTGCTGTGAAGACCCGCCCTACTCTGCCTCTGATTCGCAGACTGTGGATGGGGAATGTGATTGTACCAAAGCAGAGTCACTCACAGACAGTGTCCAGTCACGCCGCGGGACACATTCTTGTGTAACCCTTTCACTGCCACACTACGTCACTCCCAAAAGAAAAACAGCTCAAAATGTATTTTTGACTGTCGAAAACGAAATAAAATACTGCATTCCGCCTGCATTATGAATTTATGATGAGATAGTAACGAAATAGTAACGCACAGCCACTTGGACAAGTAACTGCAATCAGATTACTGGCTTTTAAAGATTAACGCGTTAGATTACCATTTTCGGGGGAAAGTAATCTGATTACAATAACGCGTTACTTAGTAACGCGTTACCGGCATCACTGATCCACAGTGATTTAGAAATATTCTAAAACCATTAAGTCATTCTCCCTCTGCATGCATGCGTGTTTGTGTGTGTGTGTAATTTTCTCCCCCCCCCCCCCCCCCCCCCCCTCTCTCTCTCTCTCTCTCTCTCTAGGGGACAATCTCAGAAAACACAGGATTGGTTCTTCATATTTTTTACCTGGTGGCCATGTTGATTTCCCCTGCACTCACTGTCCTCACTCTCAGCTCCATGACACCAGGTGTGAACACGTGCACACACACATCTATAGTGGACACTAGGGCTGTCGCGATAACCGCATCACCGCAATGTGGGTGTGTCAAGTCACCCGCGGGTGTAGAACAGACAACCACGACAACCGCGGGTAAAATAAAAGGGGCGTCATCATTTTTAACTTCATTTAATGACGAGGCGTCCGTTTTCCAGTAGCATGAGCTAACTTCCCGTTTCCATACAGTTTACAACTCACAGATGAAATCAGGATTTATTTTCATATCCCGGACTTGAGCCCCCAATGTATACCTTTTCCTGTATTAATCTGAACCGTAGTAGAGTACAGGGGAGTACACTCTAGGGCCGAAGTGCTGGTCATGTAACGTGCTTGTTATAACTAGCCGGACTTCGGGGTAATTCCCTCTGTAAGGTGGTGATTGGTGACAATAAACCAGGAAACCGTTCTCTCAAGGACTGGGTGTTTATTTCCGTTTGCAGCTCTCTATTCTTCATGTTAGTGACTAACGTTACACGCAGATTGGGTGCTGAGTAGGGCTGCAACTAACGCTTATTTTGGTAGTCTACTAATCTGTCGATTATTTTTTCGATTAGTCGACTAATCTAACGATTATTTTTGTCACACCCTCCATCTCTGTTTCCTGTGGGTTCGGCTCCTTTTCCGGGCTCCAGTGCATGTTTTACCTCACATGCTCAAGTCTGCACACCTGTGAATGTCACCCTGTTGTCCAGTCCCTCTGCCTTAACAGTTAACTTAACATAACATGATCCCATAGCAAATTTAAATAATGACTCATGAAACATTTGAATTTGGATCTTAACATGCTCAAGTCTGCACACCTGTGAATGTCACCCTGTTGTCCAGTCCCTCTGCCTTAACAGTTAACATAACATGATCCCATAGCAAATTAAAATAATGACTCATGAAACATTTGAATTTGGATCTTAAGCCACTTGCTTAAATCAAAATGTATTTGAATAACATAAATACAATACAACAATCAATCATAACAAAATAAATAAATAAAATACTACAAATTAAAATGCAAGTGTTTAAATGTAAACAAAGAAAGAAAATAAGTAGCAGCATCTGCCCCCAGCACCGCGGCTGATGGGGATGTAACTTGGTCCAGGAGGGTGACTTGGAACAGCTGTAGGGGGAGAGGAGAGGAGGATGACAGATCAGACAGACTTCTAGGTCTTTTGTTTGTGTGTGAGGAGTGTGTGTTTATGTGTGAAACTTTATTTTAGATGATGTACTGCATAATGCCATTAACGTTAAACCATGGGAAAGCTAGTTGGAACTTGGCTCGCTAGGCTACAGACAGCTCACATTAGCACAGACTGTCGTGTTTTTGGAGACTGACTAGCTAAGTAAGATTGTGACACACACTGCCACATTGAGTATATGTGTATATAAAAGCAGCAACGCTGTAAGCTTGGCGCTGTTGTTTAGCTAACGTTACGTTACATACAACATACCGCATCCTCGGTATAACTGAAATAGCGTGCAGCAACGCTGTAGCTTGGCGCTGTTTAATGTTACATACAACATAGAACATACCGCAGCCTCTATAAGCCCCAGCAATAGAGTTCGCTTAGCAAGCATTATCCATATCCATGAGTCGTTCTGTTTTCCAACATGTAAGCTAACGTAAAAAATACAATACTATGGCTAACTATCTAAAACGTACCCATGTTCCGAAGCTCCGGGGTGCATTCTTTCTTCTTACCCGGGCCGTTACTACAGAATGCAGTCAGACAATGGAAACGATACTGCCCCCAGCACTTCCTGTAGTGCATTGCAGTTACAAATGAACATTTGCGTCTCTGATTTCTTTATACGACGCATCGACGCAAAAATTCCCTGTCGACGATTTTTTTTATGATTGACGTTGTCGATTATGTCGACTAATCGTTGCAGCCCTAGTTCAGAGGCTCCAGAACTGAGCCGGAGCTTGAACCGGAGCCCTGCCGGTGTGAAAGCGTCCTATGTGACAGTAATGAGTAAGGTTCAGTGTTCCAACCACCACTGAATCTCACATGACTACTGTGGGTGAATACAATATGAGTAAGGATGTACTCGGACAAAAAGTAGACGTATAGTTTACAAGGTTTATTAAGCTTTACAACCCAGGAGAAATGGCTTGAGAGACCCGGCGAGTCCCTGGCCGGGGGGGGGGGGGGGTGGTGTCTCTCGTAACGGGCTATAATGTCCAAACCCACCCCCTCCTAATGTACAGTCTCCCCATCATATGTATATATTATCTGTTAGGATTCTGGGTAACAATACTGTATTTGCATATCGTATATGTCACAAATGTAACAGTACTATATACCATAGTATGTCATGTATGTTGTGTATGTCATAAATGTCATTATGAAATGAAAATGGGGGACCCTGATGTAAACAAGACAAACGTCTTTCTCTGGTCTGCATCCCCTTAACAATTGTGTGTATTGAGCCGTACTCTATTTTTTTAATAATGGAATATTCTCTGCGACGCATCCGTACGGATTCCAGCTTCTAAAATATGTCGCTAGAATCCTGAAGAAATTCCCTCTCTCTGCCGATTTCCCAGTAGACCTAACACCTGATTCTCTCACACATTGGATAGAAACGCAGCTTTGCTTCATCCGTGAGACAATACAACCAGCGTTGCGCGCCTCTGGGACAGAGACACATCGGCAGAAAAGAAAAGTTTCCAGGACCAAGCTGGCATACCTCTGGCAACACCGCAAATCAAAGGCAATCAATATAATTTTGAATAATAGCTGTTTTCCCAAACCCCCCCCCCCCACTGTTAGTGATACAACCAATGTGTATAACTACTATAAAGCCAAATGTCAAACTGCACCAAGCGCTGCCACTCCCCTGGCCACGCCCCCTTGGTACAATTTCATTGACAAAATAGAGCCAGGCTATTTCCCAGATACCCATGATTTTACAACAGTAGAGGTGGATGCAGTTCTGACTTCTCTTCCCAATAACAAGGCTAGCGGATCTGATGCGGTCATCTATGAGACGTTGAGAGCTACCAGGCCCACGTCAACACAGACACTCACACATATCTTCAATGCCTGCCTGATCAATGAGAAGGTGCCTGATTCATGGAAAGGGGCCCTCATCCATAGAATACCAAAAAAGGAAAATATCCCAGATGATCCTTCCACTTGGCGTGACATTTCACTATTGCCCACTATATATAACGTTTTTATGAAGTGCCTACTCACCCGCATCTTACCCTGGCTGGTGGACACAGGGATTCTCTCCCCCCATCAGAAAGCTTATATCAATAGACGGGGAATGAACGAACAAGTGTTTTGCTTAAAAACCGGAATCGACGATTTCAAACATGAATCATCCAAATTCTACACAGTGTTTTTGGACTTATTTGGTACACTCTCCCATGAGGTGATGTTAAAAACATTAGAGGAAATACACCTGCCTCAGCCTTTTGTGAATATTGTATCCAGTGTATACCAAGGTTCATTTATCCAAGTTATCTGTGGGCAGCAGCTCACAGAGCCGATTGCACTGAAGGTGGGAATACAAACTGGCTGTCCCTGGAGTGCCGTGAACTTCATCCTAGCACTCAACCAGTGGATGAAGTGGATTTACCAGTGCGCTCCTCTGCATGTCCGATCCCCAAATCCTGTTCAGGGATACGCGGACGAGCAGGTGTCATCACGACAGGAAGATGTCATCATTAACATGCTGGCACGCACTGATGAGTTCCTCCAGTGGTCAGGGCTGGAGGTGAAGCAAGCCAAGTGCGCCGTACTCCATGAGCGCCGCAGTGGAGGCAACCGCTGGTATAAGGCCAAGAACGACAAGCCCCCCTCCTTTCTTGTAATGGGCCAACCCATCAAGGTGTATTCCCGTAATGAGACCTACCCATACCTTGGCCACAGGTTTAACATCGTTGGAGAGTGGTCGGAGCAGGTCGAGGAGCTCACTACAGAGTTTCTCCATCGTCTACACCTGATTGACCTGTCCCCCCTCCCCGTCATCATGAAGTTCCAGGCTGTGAGAGAGGTGGCTCTGGCTAAAATCCAACACCTTTTTGCCAATGTACACATCCCTCTCAAGGCACTGAGAGAAATGACAAACAAAACTGTTCAGCTGGTCAGTAAGTGGGTAGGCCTCAACACACACTCCACACGGGGCATGATCTTTCTCCCATGTGGAGAGGGAGGGCTGGGAGTCCCCAATGTCGAGTGGACCTACATAGCCACCAGGCTAGCCCACCTGCTCCACATGCTTAACAATGATGATGTCACCGTCAGAGAAATGGCCAGGTCCTCTCTCCTGCTGGATCTACACAGAAGGAAGATCCCCCTGGCCACCGCAGACCAGAATAACTTCCTCTGCTTCAGGAAGAAAGACTCTGGGAAACTGGACTCTTGGGCCAAGGGCTTCGAGGTCTGGTCTGACTGGCAAGATCTCAAGATCGCAACCAGACTGGAGTTCAGCTGAAATGGACAAGACCCAACACACAGACTGAAGTCCCTGTCTCTGATGAACTTATCACAGACCCCTGTGTGGTTGTGAAGGCCAACATCACAACACCGCAGGAAGAGAGTGTCGAACTGCACAGAAACTCTGCAAGGAGGGTTCTGCTTAGCATGAAGCAGTCTGAGATCAGGCAGCACTGGTGTGGACTCAGATTACAGAGAAAGCTAGCTTGTTTGGAGTTTGCTGACCACTCGGTCTCACACTCGGGGCGGAATCCACAGAGAATGGATTGCGCGAAGCAAATTGCATTCACGGAGCCTGCTCTGCGTCTGCGAGGTATCCACAAAGCACATTGCTCGATGAGATACCATGCGCAGACACGCCCAATGTGTGTAGCTTGCGAGCAGTCCGCACTCTGCCCCGCTGACAGCGCTCTTGGCAGAAATGTGTGTCGAAATAGCGTGCTGTCAAGTTTAGCGCGCTGTCCAAAAAAAGAAAATAAATTGGAAATCAAGAAATCACTCCATCCATTAACTCAACTGGACTGTCATACTATTCATTTGCACTAGCACTATTGCACTTGGGACATTGATATAATATTATTGATGTTATTATTTATACATGCTATAATATTCAGTATGTTTGTATGTGGTGATGCTCTAAACTCAATTTCGTTGGACCAACAATGACAATAAAGATTATATTCTTTTGCACTCCTCTATACATTACGAAGTAAACGAAATACAAAATGAACGGAATACTAAAGAAAATAGATCTTATGAGTTATGAACAGTATCTAACTTGTTCGAGAAATATAATGCCAATAGCCTTCGCAACGCTGATTTAGAAATAAGGCTATAGCACTGACATTTCAAATGCTTGCTTCTGAGATGATGATCAATACAGTAAACATTTATTTCTGATATAGGTGCTGGTCAGCAGTAATGCAATGTCATGATTACCGTACTTTTCGGACTATAAGTCGCGGCTTTTCCCCCCATTTTTCGACCCTGCGGCTTATATAACGGTGCGGCTTATATGTGACTCGACGTGACCAAACCCGAAAATGTAAAAATCTAAATATTGCTTTTTTGACTCCATTGAAATGTTATTTATCTGTTCCCTTATTTGCTAAACTTAATACAACTTGTAAATGAGTTAATTCTTGTTATTTGTCCGACAGTATTGTGTCCCAATGCTAATTACATATGGTAATTAAACATTAAAACACCTGCGGCTTATAGTCCAGTGCGGCTTATATATGTACACATCATTCAATTTAGCTGCTGCGGCTTATAGTCAGGTGCGGCTTATAGTGCGAAAAGTACGGTATTATTATTCTCAAGTTATTATTATTATTATTAAATTAAAAATTAATTAATAATTAATTAATAATAACTCGTCTCCTTCACTATAATCTAAATAAAATCAGGGGCGTAGTGGGCAAGGCGCTCGCCACGAATGCGGAGACGCTGGGATCGCCTGTTCGATCCCAGCGCTCCACATTGCTTTCAGTTTAGCTGGTCGTTCATACTAATACACATTGGCCGTATTAGGGGGTGGGAAACTGATGGGTGGGGATCAGGGGCGTTTTTAGGGTTAGAAAACATTGGGGGCTTCAGCCCAGGGGGGTGGAGGGGGGGGGTCACCCCCCCCCCCCCTTTTTTTTTTTTTTTTTTTTTTTTTTTAAGCACAGAAATACGCAATTTTAGATTAATTAGAGATGAATACTGAATAACTAGAATCATTAGAGGTTCTCAAAGTGAGGTCCAGGTCCATGAGAGGGATATGGGCAGTCCCTAGAAAATTCAAAGTTAACAGGACCAAATCATCAGTTTCTTATTTATTTAGCCAGATAAAACATTGATCTGGTCCAAGAAGCCCCAACAGGAGTACAAATATACATATATACACATATATATATACATATAATATATATACATATACTGTACATACATACACATATACACCAATAACAAAATAAAAACACAGTTAATTGTAGATACACAATCAGGTTTAAGCACTATAAAAATGCAGCAGGTGAGTTCACCTGTCTTCAACCAAAATGGAAGGAGAGTGAAGTACTGTACACAGAGAACATGAAAATATACAATACATTCACCAAACACTACACAAGACAACCAATGATGCAGACTGATGAAAATATACATTTTCTCCCATTTTCCCAAATCAGTCAACATGGAGAATCACAACAAAAAATTATCTTGCCAGGTCCAGCTAGGCAAAGAGATAATGTCTAGTATTTTCTGTTTACATTTTTTCAAAAAAAATAATTGTGTTACTGTAATTTTAACCTGTACTGGATACAGTATTTTATGTTTGTCTGATATTTGCTGAGCTTACAGTGTTATGCACATAGTAGCATGAAAACTGGGACATGTATTGTTGTGATTCTCCATGTTGAAATGTTGACTGATTTGGTTATATGGAGAGAAAATGTTATTTTTTTCATCAGTCTGCATCATTGATTTGGGTATATGTAGATAAATAAATTATATTTTCATCAGTCTACAGCATTGGTCTTGTGTAGTGTTTGGTGAATTTATTGTATATTTGCACATTATCTGCGTACTTCACTTACAGTACTCTAATCACTGAGAAGTAGAATTGCTAAATGTGTTTTAGGTTAAGCACAGCAGTGTGTGTAACTGGTTCAAACAGAATTAAGTCATTATGTAACGTGTGTTTCATATGGTAACAAAATTAGTGTATGGTTTTGACAAGTGTTTAATTTAGCAAAGGATCTGAGGTGTTCTGATAATTGTGTGTGTGGTTGTGCTAATTGTGTGTTTTGAAACACCGGGCCCCGTTTTCAAAATCATGCTTAGGCAATCGAAAAAAAACTATTGTGTGTTTCATTATATACATATGTTTCAGTCTTCTCATTAAAAAAAGATTCGATTTTTGGGTCTTTTCCTGCCTTTGGTCCGCTTTGCATTCACATCACAAATGAACCGCAGCAGGGTTCACTTGCAAGAGTGAATGAGCTTTCACACCACCCCAAACCAACCGGACTATCCGAGGTTCGATTAACGCTTATTATAGGACACTGGACATGGGTATGGATGGCTCCAGGTGCTGCTGCGTTAAAGTGCACATCTTCAATATCTGTACTATTTAAAAGCACAGTGCAGGACACACTCAAAGGTTATCGCACATCAGAGATGGCAGTGGACATGTATGACAGGACAAAGGCCATATGTAATGGCCTTTGGATTGAGGAACATACTACCAGCCAAAGGAGGAAGCAGAAAAGGATGGACGAGTATGTAGTTGAGTCATCTTGTGGCACAAGCTCAGACCTCAGCTCAGGAGATCAGCTGAGACAGAGACTGTTCTATCCAGTCGTCGACAGAATGCTGCAAGAGCTTGAGAGCAGGTTCTCATGAGTTGGATAACAATTTATGAGAGGCATACAGGCATGTTATCCAGCCTCAGACCAGTTTCTCTCAGTGGAATTGCTGCAACCCCTCGCCACACATTACAATATCCAACTATTGCCAGAGGAGATCACAGTTGCAAAGTGTTTCCTGGTCAGGACAGGCAGAGATGCAGTCCCTACTATCCAAAGTGTCTTTTCCCTCCTGGATGATAATAATAATAATAATGCATTTGATTTATAAGGCGCCTTTCAGGACACTAAAAAAAAAGTCCACAAATCGGTGAATGAAAGAATTATAGGATCAAATGAAAACTACTTACTAAAAATGTTTAAAAGTACTAAAAACCAACAAAAAATACCAAACACTAACAAACATTCAGCACAGACAATGGGGATGCTGACAAAAAAAAAAAAAAAAAAGTAAAAAAAAAAAAAAATGATTTTTTTTTTTTTTTTTTTTTTTTTTTTTTAGATCCGGGGCTAGGAGAAAAACATCCGGGGCTAAAGCCCCGGAAGCCCAGGGCTAACGACGCCACTGGTGGGGATCGGGCGTTGTGGACAGCGACTCCTACAGGTCGGTTTGTGCGCCTGTGCAGTAGAATCAGGAAGTGTCGGGGGCAGCGTGGGCCTCCCACACGTTACTCCTCGCCACTGAGAGATTGAGCTGCGCAGGTGAAAAAATGTGACTGCTGTTACCTCAAGTACCGGAGGGGACTTGTGCTATGTATGACTTAGTCCACATTGCAGCCGGCTTGTGGGAGGCAAGAAACAGCGTTCGTGACAGGGGAGGGTTGAATTGGATGATACAAAAATTGGGATGGGAGAAAATATAGAAAATGGGAGAAAAAGTGGATCATTTCTAAGCAAAGTGTGGGACTTATTAATTTGAACTTGTGCTTGACTTCATTATAGTTCATTGTAAAATAGCAACAGTAGTGTAATTATGGTCAAAACCCTATAAATAGCATTTGGAATAATGGGTCTTTCTCTGCGAATGAATGCAGCATGGTTTATATAGCGTTATCGGAATATACGGGGTGCACTGCGCTCCATGTAACTCAACTCGTTATTATTTTGCGCATAGATTGCAGAAATACGGGAACGTTTTGATTATATTTTAAAGGCTTTGCCATTGTTAAACGTAATAAGTGGAACCCCGAAGATGTAAGCAGAATACAAGTCATATGAACACCCACGATATAGTGTTCTTCCCCTTCCTATAAGAAAGAATAAAAAACGCATTGCAACGAGAACAGAGGTTATTTGTTGAGTTTATGTGTATACTAAACCCTTGCAATAAATGTGTCTTAAATGAATGAAAAGCATACATGCTCTGGATACAGAGCATATATCATGTGGGTGATATGACTTGTATTCTGCTTACAGAATTCCATTTAGTTTTACAATGTCAAAGCCTTTTAATATAAATCAAAACTTTCCCATATTTCTGCAATCTATGCGCAAAATAATAACGAGTTGAGTTCTAACAAAGAACGTATTACATGCTGGGTAGGCTGATAGAGTAAACTATGATATGAATATGATATAAAGGTATACTGGTCCGTCCGCGAGGATAGCGAGGAGTCGGATAGCCATTAAATGCCATTTGAGAATATAGGCTATTAATTAGGGATGTCCGATATTATCGGCCGACCGATATTATCGGCCGATATCGGCAGTAAAATGTGATATCGGAAAATATCTGTATCTGTAAAAAAAAAAAAAAAAAACAATAACAATATTTGTTATATATATATCCAGTGAAATTATTAGTTACCTGCAATTATTCAGTTTTTGGGGGGGGGGGGGAACCCTGCATATATCGGTATCGGTTGATATCGGTATCGGAAATTAAGAGTTGGACAATATCGGAATATCGGTATCTGTAAAAAAGCCAATATCGAGCATCCCTACTGTAACTGAGGGGTACAATTCCCTGACTGTATTACTAGATATGATACTTACTACCACTACCTTTGTACTTAATATTCGGCCACCCAGTACACGGCATAAATATATTATCATAAACACTCTCACGTAGATGAAACGGATCCAACACAAATGTACGAAGTCGAAACAGGTCTTTATTTCTACACAGCGATGGTGTGTAGAACAAGCACTTAATCACTTAATTACATTTATGAATTGAAATAGTATGCACTTTTATGGCAAAGAGTATTCGTCGGTATATCAATAGAGAATGTCCAATCTCTGAAGGCGCAGGTGGTAAATATACGACCTGGAATAGTTAAGGAATAACAGCAATGATACTTTAATGATTATATACTAGATACACTAGAGGGGGTTAATCCGGTCGCTTGTAAGCCGACAGGAGTAGGAGGGGGGGGGGGGGGTAGAATCCGGCTGCCTCGTCCGGCCAAGGGTATCCCAGGTGAACCCACTGTAGTGCCGTTCAATGCGCCGGCGATCCTTGGACCACAGATGAAAGCAGGTGGACTCTTTGTGGGCCGGCTCTCTCCGGTCCACGGGGGAGAGACGTGAAGCGACCTTGCGTCCTCTCCAGGGGGGGGGGTTCCAACACACGGCAGTGGCTTGTCACCGATTCGGAGGCGACATGGAGGAAGGTCAGCCATCCTTGGTATGCTGGGCTGCGCGCGCCACTTGCGGCAGTCTAGACATGTTCGCTGGAAGCGTCGTACCGCCTCTCTTCCTTGTAGGATCCAGTAACGACGTCTGATTTCCGCGAAGACTCTTTCTGCTCCTGCGTGATGTACATCCTCATCGTATTTCTTTATAATCAGCTCTGTGACCTTGTGTCGGCTGTTCAATACGATCGGGTATTTAATGTCATCCGGTAGATTGGGGGCTCTGCGTAGGCGACCACCCACTCTGATGAGGGTATGAGCATCGCTCTCGGGGGCCAGGTGAATTAATCTGCTGTCGGATGGGACGGGCTTTCCTCCCTGTAGACAGGCCAATTCATCGGGGAACGAGTCTCTCTGGGCTCGCTGCAGTAGAAGCAATTCTGCTTCCTCGTAATTAGCTGCTGACATATCAGCGGGGGACTTGCACTCCGGGTGGTACCGCAGGAATGTTCTTTGTTGTGCACTCTCTATGGACGTGCAATCGTCTATGTTAGGGTCGGTGGAGGCTACGGTGCTCAATCCACAGAACACAGACTTCTTATTTTCCACCTCCTCTGGACTTGCTTCCCTCGGGATAGGCATGGGCCACTGTCCTTCCGGGAGTCTTAGGAATGCGGGGCCGTCACTGTAGACATTGCGACGGGTGAGGTCATCCAGGGGCATCCCCCGGGTGATGACGTCAGCTGGGTTCTGTTTTGTATCAACGTAGCGCCACTCTGTTTCTCCGGTTAACTCTTCGGTTAAGTCTTGAATTGATTGATTGATTGATTGATTGAAAAGTTTATTAACAGATTGCAGAATGGGTACAGTACAGTACAGCTCAATACATACAATTGTTAAGGGGATGCAGACCAGAGAAAGACTTTCGACTTGTTTACATCAGGGTCCCCCATTTTCAATTCATCATAACATATATGACATACATGACATACAGATAGACAGTACTGCTACATCTATACATTTATGACATATCAGATTTGCAAATACAGTACTGTTTGTGATACAAAAGTGTCCAGAAAAGGAGTGTATATACATTTGGCATAGAAACTGTACATTGGAGGAGGTTGGTTGGGTGGGGTGGGGTTGGGTGGGTTGGGTGAGGGCTGTACATTGGAGGTGGGGGGGGGGGGGGGGGGTTGGGAAGGGGACACACACACATTTTACACTGTACATTTGAATATTGACAAAGCCTTACTTGGTCATTTACTGTACAACTAGGTTAGGACATTTGTAGGGGCCAGTTTCGAATTGCAGTCTCACGTAGGTGTTTTTTGAGAGTGTTTTTGAAGGTGGGTAGTGATTCACATTCCTTTACAGCTTTAGGCAGGGCGTTCCACATTGATGTGGCATAATTGCGAAACGTGTTTAGTCCCTTGTTTGATCCGAATCTGGGTTTTACATGATTTGTGGAGCTCCCTCTGGTGTTGTGATCGTGGTATTCACTGACCTTTGGGAAGTATTTTGACATGTACATGGGTACCTTGGTCGCGTAGTGTATCTTGTAGACCAGGCCCATTGCAAGTTGCTGTACTCTGTCGTCTACTCTAAGCCATCCTAGGTTGTCAAAGTGGGCAGGGGTGAGGTGGGTTCTAGGAGTCAGGTCAAGTAGTAGTCTGACTAGCTTGTTTTGAGATGTTTGTAATTTGTTTTTTAGTGCCTTTGAGGTGCTTTGGTACCATGAGGTGCAAGCATAGTCGTAGTACCCTTGAATGAGTGCTCCTGCTAGAGTCTTCAGGGTATTCTTGTTTACCAGAGAGGAGATCCGGTACAAGAATCGCGTTCGTTGGTTGACTTTTTTTATTACATTGGATGCCATTTTGTCACAGGAAAGATTAGCCTCTAGGATGGAACCCAGGTAGGTAATTTCATCTTTCCTTGTGATAATATTGTCACCCACTGTAACCGAGAAGCCGTCGGTCTTGCTGAGTTTGTTATTTGAACCGAAGAGAATGGACTCTGTT
Source organism: Notolepis coatsorum (assembly GCF_963971535.1). Classification (NCBI taxonomy): domain Eukaryota; kingdom Metazoa; phylum Chordata; class Actinopteri; order Aulopiformes; family Paralepididae; genus Notolepis; species Notolepis coatsorum. Next base: position 92,123,619 of record NC_140168.1, read on the forward strand.
TTGCCCATGTGTAATGATAGTTTGTTGTCGGCGAGCCATATGCAGATTTTGCCTAGTTCCGAGCTGAGGGCTTTTTCGACCTGTAACTTGTTCTTGTCAGAGACCAGCAGGGCTGAGTCGTCCGCAAACAGGAACAAGTTGCAGTCACAAGCTGACGACATGTCATTTGCATAAATTAGGAATAGTAGCGGTCCTAGTATGCTTCCTTGTGGAACACCACAGCTCACTGTGAGGGGGGGGGATAGTGTACCGTTTACTTCCACCATCTGTTCCCTCCCCTCCAGGTAGTTTCAAGTTTCAAGTTTCTTTAATAGTTGTCATACAGAAGTACAGAATACTTTTGTACAAAATGCTTCTTACTGTTGCGCTCCAGAGACTGCATGACAAGATAAGTATGAAATAAAAACATAGTAAAAATTAGAAGTAAAAAAAAAGAGGTCACAGTGTTCAGTTTAGACATATGTACAATGTTCGTAGACGTAGTTACCATACAATATACAATACTGTGTAGTGTACTAATATACAATACTATATAGTGCAAGGCATAAATGGACGAGGTGCAGTTTAGGTACAATTCACAGTAGGTGTACGAGTTGTAGTGCAAATCCTTTATCAATAAATATAAAGTGTAAGTGTGTTTGTGTGATCTAAAGTGTGGAGAGTGGGTGCTGCAGTGAGTTGTTTGTTTGAGTGAGTGTGTGCGTGTGGGTGTGTGTGCTGTGTGCATTTGATGGTTGTTGCATAGTGATTATTGTTCGTTTAGCGATTATTGTTCGTTTAGCAGCCTGATGGCCTGGGGATAGAAGCTCCTTCTGAGTCTTTCTGTGCTCGCCATAAGACTCCGGTATCGCTTGCCTGACGGCAGCAGTTCAAAGAGGCAGTTGTTCGGGTGGCTCGAGTCCTTAATAATTCTCTTAGCCTTCCCCTTGCACCGCTTGTTGTAAATGTTCTGGAGGGTGGGAAGCCCCCCTCTAATTGTGCGTTCGGCTGAACGTGTCACTCTTTGTAGTCTGCTACGGTCTTGTGCAGTGCTATTCCCAAACCAGGAGGTGATGTTGCCGGTCAGGATGCTCTCTATTGTACATGAGTAGAAGTTCCTAAGGATCTTCTGACTGACTTGGAACTTCCTTAGGCGCCTGAGGAAGTAGAGGCGTTGTCGTGCCTTCTTCACAACACTGTCAATGTGTGTGGTCCATGTCAAGTCCTCGGATATGTGGGCTCCGAGGTACTTGAAACTGTTCACTCTCTCAACTGGTGCCCCGTCGATGCTGAGGGGGCTGTAGTCCTTGACCCCCGACCTCCTGAAGTCCACAATCATCTCTTTTGTTTTGCTGACGTTCAGGGAGAGGCAGTTCTCCTGACACCACTGTGACAGGTTCTCTACCTCTTCCAGGTAGGCCCTTTCGTCGTTGGCAGAGATCAGGCCCACCACTACTGTGTCATCAGCAAATTTGATGATGGTGTTGTTGTTCCGCTGTGCTACGCAGTCATGTGTGTACAGGGAGTAGAGGAGGGGGCTCAGAACACAGCCCTGGGGGGCCCCTATGTTGAGCGTGATGGATGAGGAGGTGCAGTTGCCGGCTCTTACCACCTGGGGTCTGCCCGTCAGGAAGTCCAGGACCCACTGGCACAGGTCATAGTTCAAGCCCAGGTCCCTGAGCTTGGCTATGAGTTTGGAGGGGACTATGGTATTGAATGCTGAGCTGTAGTCGATGAACAGCATTCTCACATAGTTCCCCTGCCTCTTGTCCAGATGTGATGCTGCTGTGTGCAGCACATGGGCTATGGCGTCCTCCGTGGACCTGTTGGGGCGATATGCAAATTGCAGAGGGTCCAGGTTGATGGGGAGGGAGGAACAGATGTAGCCCTTCACTAGCTTCTCAAAGCACTTCATGGCTATGGAGGTGAGGGCTACAGGGCGGTAGTCGTTGAGGCAAGCGGGCGTAGATTTTTTGGGTACAGGGATGATGGTGGACTTCTTCAGACAGGTGGGGATGACGGCCTGTTCCAAGGACAGGTTGAAGATGTCAGTGAATACCGGGGCCAGTTGGTCGGCACAGACTTTTAGGACGCGGCCGGGGATGCCGTCCGGTCCTGCTGCCTTCCTGATATCCACTTTTTTAAAGATCCGTCTCACCTCATGCTCTGTTACCCTGAACACTGAGTCTCCATCAGCAGACCCCCCCCCCCCCATTGCTGTGGTTTGTAGGCTGGTGTTGTTATTCACAGCCTCAAACCTCGCATAGAAGGAGTTGAGATCATTTGCTAAGGAGATGTCACTGTTCAGTTTGAGGGGGGTTCCTTTGTAGTCTGTCATTGTTCTGAGGCCCTGCCACATGCCTCTAGAGTCAGCCTGTTCAAACTGAAGTTCAACTTTATCCCTGTAACGCCGTTTTGCCTCTATTACTGCTCTCCTGACGTTGTATCTTGCCATCTTGTGTTCTTCCATGTTGCCTGTCACCAGCCCGGTGTTGTATGCTGATGTGCGCACTTTCAGAGCCTCACGGACGGATTTGTCTACCCAGGGCTTTTGATTTGGGTAGATATTAATTTTGGTGGTGGGGATTATTACTTCTACCTGAGTACAGACATAGTCAATCACCGTTTCGGTGTATTCGTTAATATTGGCTGTGTTATCACGGAATACACTCCATTCTGTGCTTCCCAGCACTGCTTGGAGTGACTCCACTGACGTCACGGCCCAACGCTTAACCTCTCGCGAGACCACCGGCGTTCGCTTGAGACTTTGTCTGTACTTTGGCAAAAGAAAGATGGCGGCGTGATCGCTTTTACCGAATGGACTAAGAGCCTGTGACTTGTACCCATTCTTAAATTGCGAGTATACATGGTCTAATATGTTCTCGCCTCTGGTGGGACAGGTCACATGCTGATAGAAATTCGGCAGCACCTTTTTAAGACGCGCGCTGTTGAAATCCCCCAAGACCAAAATGGCAGCGTCAACATTAGCTGCCTGGAGTTTGTTTACCTCGTCGTGAAGTTTTGAAAGTGCGACCCCAGTGTTCGCGTGTGGTGGAATGTACACTCCGATGAGGATGATGGACGTTAACTCTCTTGGGAGGAAGAAGGGTCGACATTTTATCGTGATAAACTCCAGGTCTGGGGAGCAGTGGTTAGACAGTTCCTTTGTGTTGCCTAAATCGCACCACTCCTTGTTTATCATGAAGGCAATGCCGCCTCCTCTCGTGGTAGGATTGTATCCAGCTCACTGATAAACTATCAAAATCTCGGTGACTCTGACTCCCACGAAGACTTTGTACTTGCATGAGTCCGATTTGATCCAGGCGAGTACCGTCGTGGAATCTGACCACAGGATTGTTCTAGACACCGGTATGGTGAGCTCACGTTGGATGAGCGTGGCTAGGTGCGCTCCGGCTAGGGCTGCGCAGAGCTCTAGACGTGGGATAGATTGTTGCTTGCGTGGGGCTATTCTCGAGCGGGCGAGGACAAATGCTGTGTAGATCTCTCCCCCCTGGTCTTGGGCCCGCAAGTAGGCTACTGATCCGTATGCGACCTCTGAGGCGTCACTGAAGACGTGTAAGTCCGTTTTACATGTCTCTGGCCTCACCGTGGGTGGGAAGTAGCTTCGGCGCATATTAACGCCTGGGAGTGAGTGGAGCTCCATCTCCCACTCTCTCCAGGTGGATGCAAGGTGTGCGGGAATGGGGTCGTCCCAGCCCTGGTCCTTGTCCCACAATGCTCGTACAATCATTTTTGCCCTGGTGGTGTACGGTAGAATACATCCTAGCGGGTCATATTGTCGGGTGAGTGTTGTGTACACACTCCGTCTGGTGGTCGGCGCCGCCGCCGGCCTTCCCTGCTCCGTAGTCAGGGGCTTGTGTCTGTAGTGAAGCGAATCTGTTTTGAATCGCCACACCAATCCCAGGGTCGTCTCCTGGGCTTCTCCCGGGATTGTAGCCATCCAGGTCTCGCTGCTGGCTGCCTTGTCCTCGGAGGAGAGGCTGCGCAGTACTTGCGGATCGCTGCTGGCCCACTGCCTGAGATCAAAGCCGCCTTTGATCAATGAGGCGTGGAGCAGCGTTTCCGTTAGCCGGTAATTACCGGTATTTGACTGGCAAAATCTGTTGAAGTCCGACAAATTTAATCTCTCCGGTCATAGTGTCCGGTGAAAATAGTTCCCTCTGGGCACAGTTTGATTATTTGAATTGTATTTGGATGGGCTGGAGTTGGGTGGCCTATGCGATGAACGAAACAATCATTGCGTTTGTTGTCGTTGCTTCGCTCAGCGAGAGCTTGCTGCTGGATTTGCGGAAGGCATGCAGCTGCAGACCCACAGAACCCACCAGCTTTGCTGGCACAGTGCGGTCCCCAGACCTGGAAAGCTGCTCTGCGGGTCTGCAGCTGGATGCTTCTTGCAAACTAACTGCGGCGCTCGCGCTGATATTGTTGGACCGGCTGCTTGGTGGACCAACGATGAAACGAATGTAATGAATCGTTCGTCGCATGGGCTATTTAATTTTGGCCTGTTTTGGTACGGTTCGGGTGGTCAAGTTGTGCTTGGAGGGAGTTGTTTTCACCGGACATTATGACCAGCACCAAGTCGTTGGGACTAGGTGGAGATATACATCACGCAAACCCACGATAATGTTGCCGTCTCTCTGCCAAATTTCTCAGTTCTTCGCTTGATATAATTAATACAAATGTCCAATATAACGGAATTCGTTAGCTCATAAATGTGATTATAACAGACTGCTGTTTATTAATGTCGGGCCGACTGCCCACAGACACAGGTCTATTTGATTTAAAGTCGGCAGCAGCACGGAGTCTCTGGACTTATTTTATTTGGAATATAATGACTGTATACGCAAAAGTAGCCTAGCTTTAAGTTAAAATATTATAAATCTACATGCCTTGAGGATGTCATTCTTTATATAGCCTGTTGTTTTTAAGCTCAATAAACTCTGACCGGAATTTCTCTCATTTGACCGGTAGATAAAAATCTACCGGACCCTGAGACCGGCAACAATTTTTTCTAACGGAAACCCTGGCGTGGAGTTTAATCAGGAGAGCCTCGGCTCCTTCCTGGGTTGAAAGGCTTTGTAGACAGTTGTCTACGTAGAAGCTGTTCTTTACGCTGTGTCGGACCTCTTCGTCCGCTGCTGGGTCCTCTGCTACATGTTTCTGTAGTGCAAATGTCGCACAGCAGGGGCTGCACGTCGTTCCGAAGGGGAGGACTTCCCATTGGTAGATGGCTGGGTGCTCATCTCCTGGCTTCTCTCTCCATAGGAACCGTAACAGGGGCTTGTCCGCCTCTACTAATCTCACCTGCAGGAACATTCCTTTAATGTCCCCGCTGATGGCCACCTTTTCCTGGCGGAAGCGGAGTAGAACGCCGAGTAGGGAGGGGCCGAGTGTGGGACCGGGCAGTAACTCTTTATTTAGATTTTGGGATCCGATCTGGTAGCTGCAGTTAAATACTATGCGGTCTTTACCGTTGTGATGGACCTTGTGGTGGGGCACGTACCACGATTCAGTGGTCTGGTCAGCCTCTTTAATGTCCATCTTTGTGACGTGTCCCGCTGTGATGAGCTTCTCAATCTCAGCGCGGTATACACTCTCTTGGGCGGGGTTCTTGGCTAAGCGCCGCTCCGTGTTCAGCAGGTACCGTTCTGTGGTGTCTGTCTTGGCGTGGAAAGTAGGCATTCCTTCTCGCCGCAGGAGTGGCGTGGCGTATCTCAACACGCCGTTGACCGGGACTCTCTTGGTCCCTGTCTCGAGGAGGTGAATGGCGTAAATGTCATCTTTAGAGCGAATGTCTTTCTTTCCGTTCTTAAAGGGCATTTGTTCCAAGGTCCATAGCCGCTCTACGTGTTGCAGGAGTGCGGTTTCTCCCTCTGTGACTCGGGAGTGGAGACATCTAGTGGCTGTACTTCGGTTGAGAGATTTGGCGAGCGGGCCTTGGAGAGTCCATCCCAAACGGGTCTCGACTGCTGCAGGACAGCCTCGGGGTCCGGTATGAACTCGGTCTATCGGGACAATGAGGTCTGCATGGTCGGAGCCTATCAACAGGTCGGCATAGCATTGTCTATGAGCGGGATCGGTAACTTGCGCAGATGTGCATATTTCTCCATCAGCTTGGCGACGGGGTATGTGTACCGCAACAGTCCTATTTCTTGGCTGGTGAAAGCGTCTGCAATCTGGTACCGTCGCTCAGGCTGGCCGCTTGCTGCGATAGAGAATGAGACATTCTCGCCCTTTATCGTCTTCAAATCTCGTCTTATTGTCCGAATTGTCATTTGGGTTTCGCTTCCCCGCAGCCCTAGCTGGGCCGCAGCGGAGGCGAGCAGCAGGGTCTTCTCTGACCCGTCATCGAGGACGGCGTAAGTGTCCAGGACTTTATTCTGGTAGCTTAGTGTCACACGCACTACTTTTAGGAGTACTCGGGCTCCACTGCTGCTGGCGGGATCGATGTACATGACGCTCGCTTTGCGGCTGGATGGTGCAGGTGAAGGGCGCCGTCTGTTACTGTCGTGAAGTATGTCCAGATGGGCTCCATCGCACTTGGTGCACCTTTTCTTTAAGCGGCATTCGGCTGCCATGTGTGAGCGCGCACAGCGAAAACAGCGCTTGTTGGACTTTATCCATTGACCTGCTTCCTCCGCGTTCAGCTTGGGGAAGGAGTCACATTGCGCTAGCCAGTGTTCTTTCTCACAGTAGGGGCACACTATCTTCCACTTCTCCGTTCTGGAGGGGGTACTGTGGCTCCTGCTGCTCGGTACTGACTCCGATTGGTGCATCACAGTCACCGATCTTCTTCCATCATTTAGTCGTCTGGTTCCTTCTCTGGAGCCAGGGGTGCTCCGTCCGAATGTATCTAGCAGTAGGCTGCTGACGTCTCTCGCCAGGAAGTCTGCTAGATCGAGGAGGTTCGGTTCGGGGCCATTCGGGTCTCTGTGGTCCCTCTGCCGCCTAAAGCGCTCCTGACGAGCGGGCGGCAGCTTCTCCAGGATCCTTTCCACATTTGAGTTGGCGTAAAGTTCATGCCTCCCCTTCTCTCTTTGCGCTCCCAACATCCCTACCAGGGACTGCACTCTGATGGACAGGTCGTCCAGTGCTCGATTGTCTATTGCTGGGGGTAAGCGGTCGATGTGTCGGATCTCCTGGATCACGTAATCCCATATGCGCCCATACCTCTGGTCCAATGCTACCAGCGCTGCTGTGTATGGGGTGGTGGAAGTCGCGTAGGCGAGCGCTATATTATGTGCGCGGGGTACCTTTAAGTGCTTCAGTAGGATGGCGTATTTGTGGCGTTCATCCAATACATCCACCAACATGGTCTCCAGACACATGCGGAGTTCTGTATACTGGGCCCGGTTCTCTTGGGTGAAGTCGGGTACCATAGGCGTGCCAATGTATGACGCTGACTGTGGATACATCGGCGAGCGTTGGGGGAGAGGCCTCCTAGGCGAGTCTCCTCCCGCTCCTTGGTATGGGCTGGTACCGGCAGTGTACCATGGCCCGCTTGTCCAGGTGCTGTTCCTCGGTGCGGGTCGTGCGTCGTGCTCACCCGGGTATAGAGTCGGGGGTCTGTAGCGCAGCTCCGCGGGAGTATAGCCTGGGCTGTACCGGGCCTCCTGGTCCGGTAGAGTACTGTGCTGTCTTCGGGCGTGGTTCTCCTCCTCTTCCTCTTCGTCTTCAGTTAGGTCATCCAGTGCTTGTAGTCTCTGGTTTAGCCTCTCCACAGGATGTGCTGCTCCTTCCCGGTTGCTAGGTCTCGCTTGGACCGGTGGGGGGAGGTGGTCTGTGGGGGGTATAGACCTCGTCTGTTGGTCAAGTTCAGGGTTGTTTACTCGGCTAGGGGATGCCGCCCTGGAGGTGTGTCTAGACGAGTTCCTGGAGCCTCTGGCGGAGGGAGAGGGTGTTGTCCGTCTGATCAGCTGTTCTATTAGTTGCGACTGCTGTCTGTCGCGCGCTGCGTCCCGTTGAGCACCGGCTCGTTCTCGGGCCACATTCTCTTCCATCTGAATGCGTCTTATTTCTAGACGTATCTGCTCGTGTTCGCTTCGCTGCTGGATCTGCAGTCGGTCGCGTTCAGCAGCGGCGTTCAGGCTGATGAGGAAGGCCTGCTGTAGGGTCCTCTCTGCCTCGCTGGGAGAAGGCGGTTGTATAGGGGAGCCTTCCCTCGGGGTACTCCTTGCGGAGCCTTGGAGCTCTATCTCCACGGTGCTCTCCCCGTCTTCTTCCGTGCCGAGTTCTCTCTCGGTAGCGTTGTATTCCTCCCGGGACTCATCGGGGACTACTTCTTCAGTACTGGCGGGGTGTGAAGTCATGTCTGGTTCCCACTGGTCCCCACCGTGAACTTGGTCAGTTACATTAGAGCCCGTAGGGGCCTCTATGGTCGGGGTAGTCTGGGCGTTGGGGTTAGACATACTTTTACTTTCTAGTTTTACCGCGTTTACTGTTAGTAGAAGACTAGGTTGTTGACTGACAGCGTAAGCCTCTAAGTACTGAGGGAGCCGTCGTTCGCGCTGCGGGCGTTGGTTAGGAGGATCGTTTCGTGGAGTGTTCATCATAGGCCATTTCAATATTAATAACACTATATTAATATTACACTAATTACCATCCGGCTCGAAGGACCAATTGTAACTGAGGGGTACAATTCCCTGACTGTATTACTAGATATGATACTTACTACCACTACCTTTGTACTTAATATTCGGCCACCCAGTACACGGCATAAATATATTATCATAAACACTCTCACGTAGATGAAACGGATCCAACACAAATGTACGAAGTCGAAACAGGTCTTTATTTCTACACAGCGATGGTGTGTAGAACAAGCACTTAATCACTTAATTACATTTATGAATTGAAATAGTATGCACTTTTATGGCAAAGAGTATTCGTCGGTATATCAATAGAGAATGTCCAATCTCTGAAGGCGCAGGTGGTAAATATACGACCTGGAATAGTTAAGGAATAACAGCAATGATACTTTAATGATTATATACTAGATACACTAGAGGGGGTTAATCCGGTCGCTTGTAAGCCGACAGGAGTAGGAGGGGGGGGTGGGTAGAATCCGGCTGCCTCGTCCGGCCAAGGGTATCCCAGGTGAACCCACTGTAGTGCCGTTCAATGCGCCGGCGATCCTTGGACCACAGATGAAAGCAGGTGGACTCTTTGTGGGCCGGCTCTCTCCGGTCCACGGGGGAGAGACGTGAAGCGACCTCGTCTTGCAGAGCGTCTCCTCACCTTGCGTCCTCTCCAGGGGGGGGGGTTCCAACACACGGCAGTGTCGGGGGTCTTTATCCATGGAATAATCAAAGTATACAAAGCATAATCCGTGCCTGGGAAGGCGGGCTGTCGTCGGTAGAATAATCCGGTATACAGGTCCACTCGCTCGTCGGCTCTGGGGCTCCTCGGGTGCAGCTTCACATGGGGTCAACCACCCTGGGTAAGCAGCCAGTTCTCTGCCCGAAACGATGGGGTACTGACTACGGTAGTATTCTCACCGCACGAAGCACTATATATTAACAGACTATTATTAGCTTAATAGACTACGTCCAACTCGACGATATAGTGCCAAATATGACTATTCAAATATTAATATACACGATGTCTCAATACCGATGGTAGGCGAACTTGGCCTTACTCCCACACGTGGCGTCGCGGGGAGGCTTTACGTCTGTGACTCTATTGGAGGGTAAGAAACTGGACTGAAAAGAAAGTCCTACTTTAGTAGCGCAGTATATATACGCACTATGAACAAATAGTCCCATTAGTGGTGCGGTAGCCAGATTCCTACGCGGAACTAGGACTTGTTCGTACATGTGGAGCGGTACGTTTGAACTGGGTCTGAGGGGTATGGCAGCCTGGCACCAAGGTCTCGACCAATAGTAGAATGGAGACTATTATGGGATGTTCAGTAGGCTAGAATGGATATTCAATGCATATTGTACAAGGAATATACAAGGGATATCAGGGAATATTAGAGAATATACAAATACAATTAAATATATATATATAAATAAATATATATATTCGGTTTAATCTGGCCCTTCACAACACCTACTATTAATGCAAAGCGACGGCCTATAGCCTATACATATTATTTAATGTTTTCATAAGCGTAAAGATACAACAGCTAGATTAATGATCAAGTTAGTTACTGTATGCAGGCTTCGCAGGGCTGTGTGTTATTATAATATATTATATGTGCAAGTTACTGTTGCATAATGTAGGCTATGGCTGCTATTATGTAATTCATATAGGCTACCTAATACCGACAACAAAATAGATTGTATGCCTCTAGTACAAATCATATTATACCCGGTAGCCAATCGAACAAAATGAATAAAGGCATTCATATTCCAGCATGGTTATAATGACACACCAACGGCAAACAGTGGTTAACGAACGGTCTTTATTAGTATTTTGAGCTGTCCAGGCAGAATTGCAGCAATGGTCTTAGGGAGTCTTTGATATCTGACATCACCATGTACAAGTCCGCCAGCCTTTTATTTATCCCATAACACGGGTTGTGTCTTCTTGGTTCCGTGAACAATCTTGCTCGTGGAGTTTCTCATAGTTTGCTCGGGTCAGTCCATTATTTCACATCCCATGGGGGGTGTTTCATGACCATATATGGATAATCATGCACGAGCATTGATGGTAGAACAAAGAGGTATTTATCAACACGGAGTGTGCGTACGACCCGTGTACGCACGTGTGATGAATCCCGATTTTTTCTGTGCGTACACACATTCTAAATTCTGTGCTTAAGAACAAAGATAGAACACTTTCTAAGAATTGTTGATAAATGAGGGCCCAGGGCTTTACAACTTAATAAAGAATATCGGATAGGAACTAAATTAAATGTACCATATACAATGAAATAATATAATCATATTGGGCTATATTCCGTTTATATCCCATTTAATTGTATTCAATCTCTTTATTAAGTTGTAAAGCCCTGGCCTATATTTGATTTCATAATTAAATTATATTCTAGTGAAGGTTATTATTAATTAATTATACATTTTATAATAATAACAATAACTTCGTTTTATATAGCGCCTTCCATAAAACCTAAGGTCACTTATATAGGGAAGAAATAACAAACAGACTGTAGCTAAGGGGCTACACAACCCTGACTGTATTTAAATAATGAGCTTGGCAAATACTAAATGATATATTAACCAATATTAAATGTACACAAAGTGGCGGACACTCTTATTAACTAGAGGGGACAGGGGTACAGAGTTGAATTATTACATTTAATGTGTAACATTAAACTGGGGCTAATAAAATGTACATGCAACCAGTCGGGTAGTCGCTGGATAGAGGGGGCCTCGTACGGAAGGTTCCTATAGTCCAAAACGCTGGTCTTCGGTGTTGGAGTATGTCACTGCACTTCTCCTGGCTTTGGCGATATTACGATACCGTTTTTTAACTGGTAATTCACTTCACCAACGTTACCATACAGCGTTGTAGCAAAAAACAACTCTCTCCTCTCTCTCACTTTTTTCTTCCCCAACAAACGGTATCTTTCTCTCCGTTCCAATACGTAACGTGGGTGAGACTGGCTCGCAAACTATAACGGTAACTCTTCTCCGTCCCAATACGTGCAGGTGCGCGCTGTATACAGCCACTATAGCGATATATCTCTGCATGTGGCTTTATATTTGTCGCTCAAATTGGATTATGTTTATACAAGCATTAAGCCAAAGCCCATAACGTTATATAACGATATTTAAATAAGTACGATGCTCAATATCTTGATTTGATATTGTCGTTCGAGATATTCTATATTCTTTCACGGTCTGCTACAATTACTGCTGCCATGATCACCTGTTTAGGGGCTCATTTACATAGAAAGGGGAGATTTTCCACCCATATTACCTCATTTAAATATACGCCAATTGCACGGACGCAAAGCCATATGTTACGCATGAGCAACCTAATTTCATTCATTTGAGAGCGAGATGCGTCGGAAAACGCCTCAGTGTTTAAGAACGCCGCTGTTGGTGAGGATGTTTTTAAAATTTACCATCAAAGCAAGACTGCAGGTATTACCCACTCAATACAATCTGTCCACTTGGTATCCTCAAACTCAGTCCATTCTGTTTAAACCATCAGGATTCACAACACCTAGAATCCATTGCACACATAACAAACGGATGTAATGCATACAAACACCTGTACATCGCTCGTCATGACCGTATTGTGGACATTGTGTCTGATGTGGTATGGAACATATCACCATCTAGTGCAGCAATGTACAAACATGCCAGAGTGAAACCAGAGTGGTTTGGCCTTACCAACGATGTCTTTGCTAACATACCCAATACACCGGACGTTGTTTTTGTTGACACCAGCCACAGGGAGGTGCTGGTCATAGAAGTAGGCTGTACCTTTGATCTGTACATGGACCAGGCCTTCCGGGACAAGTATATCAAATACCAACCACTGCTCAGTGTGATGGCTGACCTTGGGTATAGGTGTAGATATAGTGTACTTGTGTTCGGAAGTCTTGGCCATGTATACAAATGCACCATGACCGGTCTGAGAATTGCTGCAATGTCTAAAAGAAAAGCCAAACAAATTGCCAAATATTGCTCTGTCTTAGCTATTATCGGCAGCTTAGCCACGTGGAGAAGGAGGTGCTATGTGTACCCTTAAGTGTTCAGTGCTGCTTGGCCCCGATACATTTGATTCCCTGTTTATGTAATATAATTTGTGGAACCAAATAAAGTATTAAAATGTGTGTCTCTCTCTCTCTCTCTCTCTCGCTCTCTCTCTCTCTCTCTCTCAGTGGGGGGGGTGGTGTCTCTATTGGTCTACTCGGTTCTGTTCCTGAAGCTGTTTTCTTATAGAGACACCAACCGCTGGTGCAGAGAGATCCACCAGGCTAAAGCCGCCACTATGACCAGATCCCACTCCTGTAAGTAGAGCAAAAACACACCAGAGCTCTCCCTCTCTTTATCTCTCTCCATCTCTTTGTCTCTCTCCATATCTCTCCACAGCCTTCCTGACAAGATACAGAAATTGTTCTGTGAGAGAGCTGGGCTCCAAAGATATAACCTTAGAGGGAAACTCAAACTGGAACAGCAATCTTCAAGAACAACCAGGAAGGCTATGTGTATTTCTCTGTGTGGAGTCACCTTGTGGAATAATCTGGAGGAGGAGATCAAAGCGAGTCAATCTATAAATATATTAAAGAGGAAGTTCAAAAAGATGGTGTTCACAAATTATACCAGGGAGGAAGACCAACGTATTGTATGAGAATGATTTGAAGGGTGACATGAGAGTATAGTCTAGTGTGTGTGTGTGTGTATGTGTATGTGTATGTGTGTGTGTGCATGTATGATTGTGTTGTGTGTAGTTGAAGTATTTGCAAATTGTATTGTATCATATGTATTGGTAATCGTGTCATATACTTGCTGAAGTATATATAATATTATATATAATATAGTTATTGATGAATGAATGAATGAATGATGGGGGATGGAAACAGATAAGCTTTGTTTCTTCCATCTCCTTTTCAAACAGTGTATAGTTTCTGGCAGTTTTATATTTAAATTTTTTTTGGGGGGGGGCGTTCCTCTTTAATTTATTTTCAAATGTTTTGCCGGACAATGGCAAATGTAGCCAAACTAACACTGTGGTTTGAAATACAATTATTTAATCTTGAATCTTGAATCTCTCTGTCTCTCGCTTAAGGCTGAGACGACTGAGATTACTGTGAAATCAGGGTTTTTAATACTTTATACTATACTGAAATACTAGCTGTTGTGGCATGTTTTAGTCAAAACATCCCCATTTCATGTAAATTCAGTTGAATTGCAACTCTGCACTGTGCATTCAATATGCAGTGCACTCCTCCATCACATCCAGAGACCACCGACTATAAAATGAGAAGGATCACTGTGGTAGTTTTGAATGGGGAAATCTGTAACACTAAAGATGGCGGCAACGAAAAATAATTGCTGCAAAATAAACATAAATTTGTTGTTTAAATTACTAATACAAATATCGATATTTATCCATAATTTGGTCCCGATTTATCAATTCTTCCAAATGTCATATTGTCTCAGCCTTACTCTCCCTCTCTCCATATCTCTCTCTCCATATCTCTCTCTGTCTCTCCATATCTCTCTCTCCATATATCTCTCCCTCCATATCTCTCCCGCTCTCCATCTCTGTCTCCCTCTCTCCATATCTCTCTCCCTCTCTCCATAGCTCTCTCTCCATATATATATACCTCTCTCTCTCTCCATATCTCTCTCTCTTCTCTCTCCCCATCTCTTTTTCCATATCTCTCCATATCTCTCCATCTCTGTATATATATATATATATATATATATATATATATATATATATATATATATATATATATCCATCTCTCTCTCTCTCCATATCTATCACTCTCTCCATATCTATCTCCATATCTCTCTCTGTCTCATATAGCTTGCTGTCTCTCTCAATTCAAGTCAATTAAAATAAATACAGAAAATACATTACAGTAGAAGTAGAAAATGGAAAATCTGATTGTCAATGAAAAAAATTAAATAACTCATCAAATATAACAGCGTCAACGTGTGTCAGATGACTGTCACTCACTGTCCCTTGGTTTATGGCAGGCAGCAACATAGACTGCTGTTAGCTCACAGCTCTGTATAGCAGGCAGCAACATAGACTGATGCTAGCTCACATCTCTTTATAGCAGGCAGCAACATAGACTGATGCTAGCTCACAGCTCTGTATAGCAAGCAGCAACATAGACTTCTGCTAGCTCACAGCTCTGTATAGCAAGCAGCAACATAGACCGATGCTAGCTCTCAGCTCTGTATAGCAAGCAGCAACATAGACTGATGCTAGCTCACAGCTCTTTATAGCAGGCAGCAACATAGACTGCTGCTAGCTCACAGCTCTGTATAGCAAGCAGCAACATAGACTGATGCTAGCTCACAGCTCTGTATAGCAAGCAGCAACATAGACTGATGCTAGCTCACATCTCTTTATAGCAGGCAGCAACATAGACTGATGCTAGCTCACATCTCTTTATAGCAGGCAGCAACATAGACTGATGCTAGCTCACAGCTCTTTATAGCAGGCAGCAACATAGACCGCTGCTAGCTCACAGCTCTTTATAGCAGGCAGCAACATAGACCGCTGCTACCTCACAGCTCTTTATAGCAGGCAGCAACATAGACTGCTGCTAGCTCACAGCTCTTTATAGCAGGCAGCAACATAGACTGCTGCTAGCTCACAGCTCTTTATAGCAGGCAGCAACAGAGTACAGCAACTTGCAATGGGCCTGGTCTACAAGATACACTATACGACCGGGGTGCCCATGTACATGTCAAAATACTTCCCAAAGGTCAGTGAATACCACAACCACTACACCAGAGGAAGCTCAACAAATCATGTTAAACCCAGATTCGGCTCAAACAAGGGACTAAACACGTTTCGCAATTATGCCACAACAATGTGGAACGCCCTACCCAAAGCTGTAAAGTAATGTGAATCCCTGCCCACATTCAAAACCGCCCTTAAAGGGCACCTACGGGAGGCTGCAATTCGAAACTGGCCACCGTAAATGCCCAAAACCCCCACCACCTCCTAATAGACAGTCTCCTCCCCACCGCATGTATATATTCCCTCCCCGCCGTATGTATATTTCCCTCCCACCCACCCACCCCCTCCTAATGTACAGTCCCCTCCCCATCATATGTATATACTCTGTCAGGATCTAGGGGTAACAGTACTGTATATTTGAATACCGCCTAGGTCACAAATGTATCAGTACTAAATACCTATATGTCCCTATGCCATAAATGTCATGTATGTTGTGTATGTCATAAATGTCTATATGAATTGAAAATGGGGGACCCTGATGGAAACAAGACAAACGTCTTTCTCAGGTCTGCATCCCCTTAACAATTGTATGTATTGAGCCGTACTGTATTGTACCCATTCTGCAATCTGTTAAATAAAGTTTTCATTCATTCAACATAGACCGCTGCTAGCTCACAGCTCTGTATAGCAGGCAGCAACATAGACCGCTGCTAGCTCACAGCTCTTTATAGCAGGCAGCAACATAGACCGCTGCTAGCTCACAGCTCTTTATAGCAGGCAGCAACATAGACCGCTGCTAGCTCACAGCTCTTTATAGCAGGCAGCAACATAGACCGCTGCTAGCTCACAGCTCTTTATAGCAGGCAGCAACATAGACTGCTGCTAGCTCACAGCTCTTTATAGCAGGCAGCAACATAGACCGCTGCTAGCTCACAGCTCTCGTTAAGTCCTCCCCTATTAGGACTGCTAGTCTTTCTTTACCTTTTATTATTTTGTTATCTCACTCTGACTCATTTCCAGTTCAGGTCTTAGCTGCAATCAGCACCTCTCTCTCTATCCATCCAGAGAGCCTGCAAAATTATGAAAGACCCTCACCACCCCAACAACAGCCTGTTTAAGCTGCTGCGGTCAGGCAAGCGCCTACGGTCACACGCTGCAAGAACAGAGACGGCATGTCTTTTTACCATGCATATCTTGTGTCTTATCTATTTCTTTTTTTTCAATGCCTATTTTATTCTATTTTATTATTGTATTTGCACAATCAATGCGGGCAAGACCACCCGCATTTCACTGTATGCCCTGGTATGTATGTCACAAATAAACCTCTTGATTCTCACCTCTATAGTGTTGTATACATTTTACCAAAAAAAATAATAATCTAACCCAAACTAACCTTACTGTCATGCACTAAACTAACGTAGTGCACCCCCGTCCCATGAAGAACGCATGCCTGCCTACACTGTAACACGCAACACTTTGATGAACATTGTTACTCAGCTGATAGAGTTGTACCCTTCCTGATGACTTGTCATACAGAACCTGTAAGCCGCTTTTGGAGCTAAATGACAAAATGTAAATGTGAAAGTACCAGAGCTTTATTAGCTTGTTGCATCATACAGCATGAACAGGAAGTACTAGTCATCTGTTTACAAGCAGAGGTGGTATTTAGCAATAGTGCCATCCATTGGTAAAAGTACTCTATTACAACATATAGGTCACTCAGTCGGTCGGTTGATCTACAAATTATTACAGCTACAGCTGAAATTGGGCCTGGAAGTCAACTCTCTCAACTTTGTGCTTTGTTTTTTGTGGTACTGTCTCCCTCTGCTGGCCTCTGTTAGTATTGCAGTCTATTGGAAGCAATGGAACATAATTTGCTCCAAATCTTGGATCTACGCTTGTATAGATGTCTATCTGTCTGTCTCTCACTTTCTCCCCCTCTCTTTCCCTCTTTCTCTCTCTCTTTTTCTTTCTTTGTCTCTCTGTCTGTCTCTCTATATATGTCTCTCTCTCTGCCCCTGTCTCTCTCTGTCGCTATGTCTCTATCTTTCTCTGTCTCTCTGTCTGTCTTTCCTTCTGTCTCTCTCTCCCTCTCTCTGTCTATCTCTCTCCATCTCTGTCTGTCTGTTGTTTCTTCTCTCTCTCTCTCTCTCTCTCTCTCTCTCTCCCCCTCTCTCTCTCTCTCAGGTCCATCTGTATCTCAGAATGGTTCAGCTGTACACACTCACATCTCGTACCCAGGCAACCTGACCCTCAGAGGTAACCATGACAACAGATGCTAACCACATTGTACGGCTGAATCTTAATGCTACAACACTAATAGTGGCATATGAAAGAGATCACAAGGAATCCATAGATCCCATTTCATGGTTATTGAATCCATAGATCCCATTTCATGGTTAAGTAAACCATACATCCTATTTCATGGTTACATAACCCATATATCCCATTTCATGGTTATTGAACCCATTGATCTCACTATTTCATGGTTAAGTAACCTATTGATCTCATTATTTCATGGTTAAGTAACCTATTGATCTCATTATTTCATGGTTAAGGAACCCATAGATAGAAATCTGTTTTTTCCCCCCTGCATTTTTTTATTAGATATGAATGCACTCATAAGAGCATAAGAGGATCTTAAACATGCCATGTAATGTTTAAAGTGTGTGTGTGTATGTCTTTGTGTCTTCTAGATATGTACTATTTTGTGTTTGCTCCAACTCTCTGCTATGAGCTCAACTTCCCTCGGTCACCACGGATACGGATTAGGTTCCTAATGAGGAGGCTGCTTGAGATGGTGAGAGAGACACACACATTTGAAATGTTTATTCATGTCCACATGAACAGAAGTACAAGGAAGCCTCATACAGAAAGTATGAAAGAACAGCCAGTTACAAAGTGCATGGACGGCAGAACGCTGTTACATACAGTATGGCTGAACTACTCGTCGGACACATCGGACATGAATCATGGGTAAAGGAAACAACTCCTCCAAATTGAGCGACTTCCTATAATAGCTGATACTGAGCAGTACCTTGCTAACGGCTTGGCCTTCCTTTTGGGGAGACCGGCTATTTGTAGGCCCCTCACAACCAACTTGTGCACATGCCCTAGGCTGTCAAAGATAAAAAACTAGAAGTTTACATCTGTAGCCTAGCTGTGAGATGGTCTGCTGTAGCTGTTGGTATTTCAACACTTTGGTTAGAAAGGCTTCTTCTAAGCTGTAATCAAAAGTACAGCCAACCTCAAGAATGGACACCTCCCTAACACACACACACACACACACACACACACACACACACACACACACACACACACACACACACACACACACACACACACACACACACACACACACACACACACACACACACACACACGCTGTTGGTGTTTTGAAGATAAATCCCTTTTTGTTGCAGCTCTTCATCATGCAGCTGCTCGTGGGTTTGATACAACAGGTAAAACACACACACACACACACACACTCATACATACAGTCATGTAAACATAATTCATACAGTAACTATGAATTCTATTGACTCCATTAATCTGTGGTGTGTGATTAATATGGAAATCAATCCAATCAATTTCATTGCTTCTCAATAACAAGGTGCACCAATCTTCCTTTATGTCCAACAAGCACCTGGAATATATATACTGTAATACACTTTGATTTAAAGTGAACCTGGAGTATATTTACTGTAATACACTTTGATTTAAAGTGAACCTGGAGTATATTTACTGTAATACACTTTGATTTAAAGTTACTGTAATACACTTTGATTTAAAGTGAACCTGGAATATATTTACTGTAATACACTTCGATTTAAAGTGAACCTGGAGTATATTTACTGTAATACACTTTGATTTAAAGTGAACCTGGAGTATATTTACTATAATACACTTTGATTTAAAGTGAACCTGGAGTATATTTACTGTAATACACTTTGATTTAAAGTGAACCTGGAATATATTTACTGTAATACACTTTGATTTAAAGTGAACCTGGAGTATATTTACTGTAATACACTTTGATTTAAAGTGAACCTGGAGTATATTTACTGTAATACACTTTGATTTAAAGTGAACCTGGAGTATATTTACTATAATACACTTTGATTTAAAGTGAACCTGGAGTATATTTACTGTAATACACTTTAATTTAAAGTGAACCTGGAATATATTTACTGTAATACACTTTGATTTAAAGTGAACCTGGAGTATATTTACTATAATACACTTTGATTTAAAGTGAACCTGGAGTATATTTACTATAATACACTTTGATTTAAAGTGAACATGGAGTATATTTACTGTAATACACTTTGATTTAAAGTGAACCTGGAGTATATTTACTGTAATACACTTTGATTTAAAGTGAACCTGGAGTATATCTACTGTAATACACTTTGATTTAAAGTGAACCTGGAATATATTTACTGCAATACACTTTGATTTAAAGTGAACCTGGAATATATTTACTGCAATACACTTTGATTTAAAGTGAACCTGGAGTATATTTACTATAATACACTTTGATTTAAAGTGAACCTGGAATATATTTACTGTAATACACGTTGATTTATTTGAACCTGGAGTATATTTACTGTAATACACATTGATTTAAAGTGAACCTAGAGTATATTTACTGTAATACACTTTGATTTAAAGTGAACCTGGAGTATATTTACTATAATGCACTTTGATTTAAAGAGAACCTGGAATATATTTACTATAATACACTTTGATTTAAAGTGAACCTGGAGTATATTTACTATAATACACTTTGATTTAAAGAGAACCTGGAATATATTTACTATAATACATTTTGATTTAAAGTGAACCTGGAGTATATTTACTATAATACACTTTGATTTAAAGTGAACCTGGAATATATTTACTATAATACACTTTGATTTAAAGAGAACCTGGAATATATTTACTATAATACACTTTGATTTAAAGTGAACCTGGAGTATATTTACTATAATACACTTTGATTTAAAGTGAACCTGGAATATATTTACTATAATGCACTTTGATTTAAAGAGAACCTGGAATATATTTACTATAATACACTTTGATTTAAAGTGAACCTGGAGTATATTTACTATAATACACTTTGATTTAAAGAGAACCTGGAATATATTTACTATAATACATTTTGATTTAAAGTGAACCTGGAGTATATTTACTATAATACACTTTGATTTAAAGTGAACCTGGAATATATTTACTATAATACACTTTGATTTAAAGAGAACCTGGAATATATTTACTGTAATACACTTTGATTTAAAGAGAACCTGGAATATATTTACTATAATACACTTTGATTTAAAGTGAACCTGGAGTATATTTACTATAATACACTTTGATTTAAAGTGAACCTGGAGTATATTTACTGTAATACACTTTGATTTAAAGTGAACCTGGAGTATATTTACTGTAATACACTTTGATTTAAAGTGAACCTGGAGTATATTTACTGTAATACACTTTGATTTAAAGTGAACCTGGAGTATATTTACTGTAATGCACTTTGATTTAAAGTGAACCTGGAATATATTTACTGCAATACACTTTGATTTAAAGTGAACCTGGAATATATTTACTGCAATACACTTTGATTTAAAGTGAACCTGGAGTATATTTACCATAATACACTTTGATTTAAAGTGAACCTGGAATATATTTACTGTAATACACTTTGATTTAAAGTGAACCTGGAGTATATTTACTATAATGCACTTTGATTTAAAGAGAACCTGGAATATATTTACTATAATACACTTTGATTTAAAGTGAACCTGGAGTATATTTACTATAATACACTTTGATTTAAAGAGAACCTGGAATATATTTACTATAATACACTTTGATTTAAAGTGAACCTGGAGTATATTTACTATAATACACTTTGATTTAAAGTGAACCTGGAATATATTTACTATAATACACTTTGATTTAAAGAGAACCTGGAATATATTTACTATAATACACTTTGATTTAAAGTGAACCTGGAGTATATTTACTATAATACACTTTGATTTAAAGTGAACCTGGAGTATATTTACTATAATACACTTTGATTTAAAGTGAACCTGGAATATATTTACTGTAATACACTTTGATTTAAAGAGAACCTGGAATATATTTACTATAATACACTTTGATTTAAAGTGAACCTGGAGTATATTTACTATAATACACTTTGATTTAAAGTGAACCTGGAATATATTTACTATAATGCACTTTGATTTAAAGAGAACCTGGAATATATTTACTATAATACACTTTGATTTAAAGTGAACCTGGAGTATATTTACTATAATACACTTTGATTTAAAGAGAACCTGGAATATATTTACTATAATACATTTTGATTTAAAGTGAACCTGGAGTATATTTACTATAATACACTTTGATTTAAAGTGAACCTGGAATATATTTACTATAATACACTTTGATTTAAAGAGAACCTGGAATATATTTACTATAATACACTTTGATTTAAATTGAACCTGGAGTATATTTACTATAATACACTTTGATTTAAAGTGAACCTGGAGTATATTTACTATAATACACTTTGATTTAAAGTGAACCTGGAATATATTTACTGTAATACACTTTGATTTAAAGATAACCTGGAATATATTTACTATAATACACTTTGATTTAAAGTGAACCTGGAGTATATTTACTATAATACACTTTGATTTAAAGTGAACCTGGAGTATATTTACTGTAATACACTTTGATTTAAAGTGAACCTGGAGTATATTTACTGTAATACACTTTGATTTAAAGTGAACCTGGAGTATATTTACTGTAATACACTTTGATTTAAAGTGAACCTGGAGTATATTTACTGTAATGCACTTTGATTTAAAGTGAACCTGGAATATATTTACTGCAATACACTTTGATTTAAAGTGAACCTGGAATATATTTACTGCAATACACTTTGATTTAAAGTGAACCTGGAGTATATTTACCATAATACACATTGATTTAAAGTGAACCTGGAATATATTTACTGTAATACACTTTGATTTAAAGTGAACCTGGAGTATATTTACTATAATGCACTTTGATTTAAAGAGAACCTGGAATATATTTACTATAATACACTTTGATTTAAAGTGAACCTGGAGTATATTTACTATAATACACTTTGATTTAAAGAGAACCTGGAATATATTTACTATAATACACTTTGATTTAAAGTGAACCTGGAGTATATTTACTATAATACACTTTGATTTAAAGTGAACCTGGAATATATTTACTATAATACACTTTGATTTAAAGAGAACCTGGAATATATTTACTATAATACACTTTGATTTAAAGTGAACCTGGAGTATATTTACTATAATACACTTTGATTTAAAGTGAACCTGGAGTATATTTACTATAATACACTTTGATTTAAAGTGAACCTGGAATATATTTACTGTAATACACTTTGATTTAAAGAGAACCTGGAATATATTTACTATAATACACTTTGATTTAAAGTGAACCTGGAGTATATTTACTATAATACACTTTGATTTAAAGTGAACCTGGAATATATTTACTGCAATACACTTTGATTTAAAGAGAACCTGGAATATATTTACTATAATAATAATAATAATAATAACTTTATTTGTATAGCACTTTTCATACAGAGGTTGCAGTTCAAAGTGCTTCACAACAGCAAAAAATACAGGCATAAGCGAGCATAAAAAGATAGACAGGTAGAATCACAGTGTTTCACATTAGGATCTAGCATCCCAATAGGCTCTCCGCTTACAGTTTTCAGTAACACAAATAGTAAAAATAGTTTAAAATAATTCAGTTTAAAAATAGTCAAAAAATTATAAAATAGAACGGACATAAAAAATACAGGCATGAGCGAGCATAGCAAGATATGGCAAATCACAGTGTTTCACATTAGGATCTAGCATCCTAATAGGCTCTCTATTCAGTAATACTCCTGTAATTCATGAACAAATAATCAGTGTTTCACATTTGGATCTAGCAAATAATAAGAATAAAATGATTCAGTTTAAAAATAGTCATAAATAATCAGTGTTTCACATTTGGATCTAGCAAATAATAAGAATAGTTTAAAATGATTCAGTTTAAAAATAGTCATCAGTAAGAAGTAAAAAGTGCAATAACCGACACATGAATTTGATAGGCAGTGTAAAAGAGTAGGCAGGGTAAGAATAAATACAAGTTGTGTCAGGATATCCCTGATGTTTCCTCTTGCCACTAGGTGGTAGCAGATATCTATCAGTGAAATGCCTGAGCAAAGAGATAGGTTTTAAGCTGTCTTTTAAAGATGTCTAGCGAGTTGGCTTCCCTGATGTTTTGGGGTAGTTTGTTCCATAGTTTTGGGGCATAGTTGATAAAGGCTGCATTACCGATCCTCTTTTGACTGCTTCTGGGAGCCTCTAGTAGTCCAGCAGCTGATGATCGCAGTGTTCTTGCTGGTGTGTAATTTATTAGAGTGTTGGCGATGTAGCTAGGTCCCTGTCCATTTAGAGCTTTGTATGTAAGGAGAAGGACCTTAAAGTCAATTCTAAATGTTACAGGAAGCCAGTGTAAAGCGGCTAGGACTGGACTAATGTGCTCTCTCCTTTTGGTTCTAGTTAGCAGTCGGGCTGCAGAGTTTTGGATTAGCTGAAGCCTCTCTGTGGTTTTCTTAGGGAGACCTGTGAAAAGTGCATTACAGTAGTCTAACCGGCTAGATATGAATGCATGAATTAGCTTCTCAGCATCGTTCTGATTAATAAATGGTCGTACTTTTGCTATATTTCTGAGATGGAAGAACGATGTTTTCGTCACTTTGCTAATATGAGAATTGAAGTTCAGTTCTGAATCTATGATAACCCCAAGACTAGTGACCTCAGATTTGATCCAAGGGGTTAGTCCCCCCAGGTTCTTTATTAATGTTTCTTTTTTAGTTTTGGAGCCGATAATTAGAATTTCAGTTTTGTTCTCGTTTAGTTTCAGGAAGTTCTTACTCATCCATTTATTTATTGCCAGTAAGCAGTCTGTAATGGAGCTAATCGCTGTATCATTTGGTTCAGCAGATATGTACAGTTGTGTATCATCCGCATAGCTATGGAAATCTACATTATGTTCTCTGATGATATCACCCAGCGGTAACATGTAAAGGGAGAAGAGTAAAGGACCTAAGCAACTCCCTTGTGCAACTCCATAGTTGTTGTCGTATATATCAGACATGTGATCTCCTAGTTTAACATAGAATTTCCTCCCTCTGATGTATGTTTTAAACCAGCCCAGCACATGGTCTGAGAAACCGACATGGTTTTCAAGACGATCGATTAGAATATCGTGATCGATTGTATCAAATGCTGCACTGAGATCTAACAGGATAAGGATGGAGATCTTATTCTCGTCAGAGTTTAGTCTGAGGTCACTGATTATTTTGGTGAGGGCAGTTTCAGTGCTATGATATTTTCTGAATCCTGACTGAAATTCTTCTAAGATGTTGTTTTCTTCAAGAAAGGAATTTATTTGAACTGAAACTATCTTTTCAAGTACTTTACTAATGAATGGTAGGTTGGATATTGGACGATAATTTGCCATTTCATTACTATCCAAGTTAGGTTTTTTTAGTAATGGCTTTACAACTGCTGTTTTAAAGGCATCCGGGAAAATACCAGTCCTAAGGGAAGTGTTTATGATATCTAGCACAGGGCTTGAAACACTATTAAATACCCGTTTGAAGAAAGCTGTAGGTATAGGGTCAATGTCTGAGGTGGAGGAGTTACATTCTGAGACAGTTTTGCAGAGTACATCTAATGTGATGCATGTGAAACTTCTCATGGTTACATTGCACGGTTTGCCGCAATCAACTTTATTTCCATCATGAGTAATGCTGGCCCTGATCAAGGTTATTTTGTTGTTAAAGAATAGTGCAAGTTCTTCACACTTAACCGTTGATGACTGAGGAGGTGTAGGGGCAGTGTTGAGTAGTACATTAATAGTGGAAAAGAGGATTCTGGAGTTTCCAGCATTTTCTGTAATGATTTTAGAGAAGTAATCTTTCCTTGCTAAGCGGATGGTTTTATTATAAGCAGTTAAAGCATCTTTGTATATATCACAGCATATGGTGGTTTTTGTTTTTCTCCATTTTCGCTCCGCTGCACGACATTTCCTTTTTTCTTTGTTGACCGTATTATAGTTTAACCAGGGCGAGGCTCTAGTTTTCTTCTTTTTCGTTTTTAATGGGGCGACAGAATTTAATATAGATGACATTGCATCATTGAGATTTTCTACCATTTCATTTAGAGAGCTGTCATGATTGTGTGGTTCATGTAGTCTGATAAGATCAATGAACTTTGATTCAGCTTTGTCGTTTAGGAGACTCTTTTTAACTATGATTTCTTTTTTTGTTTTAGTAAGGGTTATTTGAGTATCAAAAAATATACAGTGATGGTCGGAGAGAGGTAATTCAGTTATTGAGATATTTGTTATGCTTAGCCCAGTTGTTGTTATAACTAAGTCTAGTGTATTCCCAAGCCGGTGAGTTGCATTTGTTATATGCTGTATTAGGTCAAAGCTATCCAGTAGATTTTTTAGTTCCATAGTTTTGGAGTCTGTTTTCTTATTAAAATGGATGTTCAGGTCTCCATTTAGGATCACCTTATCATATCCGGTAACACATAGTGAGATCAGTTCAGAGAGCTCCTGTATAAATATTGGTGAGTGTCTAGGCGGGCGGTATATTGTGACAATAATAGTTGATTCTGTTTTTAGTTCAATGGCAAGATATTCCATTGACATGAACTCGCCTAGTTCTGTGATTCTAAACAAGAGTTTTGAGGAGAAGATTGCTGCAACTCCTCCGCCCCTTTTATTTTTTCTGGGTATTTGAAAAAAGTTATAGTCTGGTGGACAAGCTTCTATCATTATTGATGTAGCTGTGTCATTATTTAGCCATGTCTCTACTAGGCAGATGCAATCCAAGTTATTTTCTTTAATCAGATCATTTACTAAGAATGTTTTATTATTCAGTGATCTGACATTTAGGAAAGCTAATTTTATTTGTTGGACTTCTTGATTTAAAGTGAACCTGGAGTATATTTACTATAATACACTTTGATTTAAAGTGAACCTGGAATATATTTACTATAATACACTTTGATTTAAAGAGAACCTGGAATATATTTATTATAATGCACTTTGATTTAAAGTGAACCTGGAGTATATTTACTATAATACACTTTGATTTAAAGTGAACCTGGCGTATATTTACCATAATACACTTTGATTTAAAGTGAACCTAGAGTATATTTACTGTAATACACTTTGATTTAAAGTGAACCTGGAGTATATTTACTATAATGCACTTTGATTTAAAGAGAACCTGGAATATATTTACTATAATACACTTTGATTTAAAGTGAACCTGGAGTATATTTACTATAATACACTTTGATTTAAAGAGAACCTGGAATATATTTACTATAATACACTTTGATTTAAAGTGAACCTGGAGTATATTTACTATAATACACTTTGATTTAAAGTGAACCTGGAATATATTTACTATAATACACTTTGATTTAAAGAGAACCTGGAATATATTTACTATAATACACTTTGATTTAAAGTGAACCTGGAGTATATTTACTATAATACACTTTGATTTAAAGTGAACCTGGAGTATATTTACTATAATACACTTTGATTTAAAGTGAACCTGGAATATATTTACTGTAATACACTTTGATTTAAAGATAACCTGGAATATATTTACTATAATACACTTTGATTTAAAGTGAACCTGGAGTATATTTACTATAATACACTTTGATTTAAAGTGAACCTGGAATATATTTACTGCAATACACTTTGATTTAAAGAGAACCTGGAATATATTTACTATAATACACTTTGATTTAAAGTGAACCTGGAGTATATTTACTGTAATACACTTTGATTTAAAGTGAACCTGGAGTATATTTACTGTAATACACTTTGATTTAAAGTGAACCTGGAGTATATTTACTGTAATACACTTTGATTTAAAGAGAACCAGGAGTATATTTACTATAATACACTTTGATTTAAAGTGAACCTGGAATATATTTACTATAATACACTTTGATTTAAAGTGAACCTGGAGTATATTTACTATAATACACTTTGATTTAAAGTGAACCTGGTGTATATTTACTGTACTACACTTTGATTTAAAGTGAACCTGGAGTATATTTACTGTAATACACTTTGATTTAAAGAAACAATTATTTATTTTCCACATAATCTCACGCATATCCCAAGGCTCTAAACTGTTCATTTACATACATTTAGTTTGACAGTTATTGAGAATTAATGAGTTTGAATATCCTATCATCCTGTGATTAGATCCCCTAAATGGTAAATGGACTGCATTTATACAGCGCTTTTATCCAAAGGGCTTTAAAATGTATGCCTCACATTCACCTATTCAGACACCGATGGTGGAGGCAACCATGCAAGGTGCCAACTTCCTCATTGGGAGCAATTAGGGGTTGAGTGTCTTGCTGCCGGGAGGAGCTGGAATCGAACCGGGAACCTTCAGATTACCAGATGACCGCTCTACCTCCTGATCCACTGTCGCCCCCTAGGCCCTCAAAAGAATCGCGAGTGTTGCCACACTCAAAACGAAGGGGTAGGGCCAAGTGGGAGTTTTGCGATCTGGCCTAATTCTAATCCAGTAAATTATGGAAGGCTCTCTTGCTTAAAATGGTGGGGGTCGAGGTGGCTGGGGGTCGAGGTGGCCTGGGACTGAGGCAGGGGCCTGGGGGTTCCTCTCTTACACACTTGCTAGCTTGGTTTAGATACCTTGTGCCTAAGGTCGCTGACCCCTGCTATAGTGCTCTAGTTTTTCACCACCCTCTGCAGTGAGAGTCCCCTCATCACTTCTTTTCTTCCTGCTAAGTGAAGAGAGGGAGTGACAGCTGACTTTATGATCATTGGCTCGTAAGGCTTGGCATCTACTTAAAAGAGGTCTTTGTCTATAATCTGTAAAGGAGGACGTTTGTCTGTTTGTGTGTGTGTGTCCACCCTTATAATACGCACAGAAAAACACAGACACAGACACACAAATGGTAAATGGCTGCATTTACCTGTACTTTTCGCACTATAAGCCGCACCTGACTATAAGCCGCAGCAGCTAAATTAAATGATGTGTACATATATAAGCCGCACTGGACTATAAACCGCAGTTGTTTTAATGTTTAATTACCATATGTAAGGGTTCGTGCACAGAGGGGATTGTCACAATACTGTCGGACAAATAACAAGAATTAACTCATTTACAAGTTGT
The DNA here is from genome assembly GCF_963971535.1 of Notolepis coatsorum. Lineage (NCBI taxonomy): Eukaryota > Metazoa > Chordata > Actinopteri > Aulopiformes > Paralepididae > Notolepis > Notolepis coatsorum. Next base: position 92,152,312 of record NC_140168.1, read on the forward strand.
ATTAAGTTTAGCAAATAAGGGAACAGATAAATAACATTTCAATGCAGTAAAAAAAGCAATATTTTCGGGTTTGGTCCACATATAAGCCGCACCGTTATATAAGCCGCAGGGTCGAAAAATGGGGAAAAAAGCCGCGGCTTATAGTCCGAAAAGTACGGTATATAGCGTTTTTATCCAAAGCGCTTTACAATTTGTTCCTCACCTTGACCCATTCACTCACACATTCACACACCGACGGCGGAGGCAACAATGCAAAGTGCCAACCTGCACATTGGGAGCAATTGGGGGTTAAGTGTCTTGCTCAAGGACACTTCGACACGCTGCCCGGGAGTAGCGGGAATCGAACCGGGAACCTCCGCATTACCAGACGACTGCTCTACCTCCAGAACCACTGTCGCGCACACACACACACACACACACACACACTAGGGGTGTAATGATTCAACCTCACAACGATTCGATTCGATTATGATTCTTCAGGCAACGATTCAATGCATCATGAAATCTCTTCATTTGACCACGATTCGATTAGATACATTTTCGATACATTTTCTATCAGTTAATTCCCCAAAAAATTTTGAATACACAAATGTGGCTGGGGGAACTGATTCACTCAGCATGAATGGACTATAGGTCAATAAAGACAATACACACACACAAAAAAACATAAAAAAAAAAAAGTTTGATTAATTTAGATTATAATAGATTCTAACATATTCAAATCGATGCATCGAATCGAACACATTAGAATCGATGCATTTCGATTAATCGATGCATCGTTACACCCCTAACACACACACTATGTCTATATATATATAATATAACTGTTATATTGTCTATTACAGTGGATGGTCCCGACTATACAGAACTCTATGAAACCATTCCAGGTACTCAAACCTCCTCTCCCCTCTCCTCTTGTCTCCTCTCTTCTCTCCTTTCTCCCATCTCCTCTCCTCTCCTCTCTTCTCCCTCTTATGTATATTCAGTAATACCTTGGCCATAGTGAATACTTCATTCTGATTGGCTGGAGATTTTTAAGGCTGAGACCTGAGACGATATGCCATTTGGAAGAATCGATAAATCGGGACAAAATTATCGATAAATATAGATTATTTGATTATTATTATAAAATATATATATATCTATATTTAAAAAAATATATATATATATAAAAATACAATTAAAAATATCGCACAAACTAACGTTAAATACTTTTTTCGACGAAAAAAGTATTTGAAACTTAAATTTATATATTTTTTACATGCAAAAATGTAGTTATCGATAAATCAATAAGTGGTCTCAGCCTTAGAGATTTTAGATTATGTAGCTTGATATGAATTAATGTCTTGAGTATGACATTCTTATTAATGATGCTCCATTCTGCCTTGGAGCATACCATCTCTCTACATAGGGGTGACATACCATCTCTCTACATAGGGGTGACCTTGTCTCTCTGTTTCCTTCCCCTCTCTGGCAGGAAATGGACTTTTCCAGGATGGTGGAGCGCCTGCTGAAACTAGCTGTGAGGAAACCGGACACATCACTGACATTTAAATTGATTGAACGCATCATATGAAGTCACTCTCTCTCCTCTCCTCTCTTCTCCTCTCATTTCCTCTCCTCAGGTTCCTAATCATCTCATCTGGTTAATCTTCTTCTACTGGTTTTTTCATTCTTCTATGAACTTTACTGCCGAGCTGCTGAAGTTTGGAGACAGACAGTTTTACCAGGACTGGTGGTGAGACAAACACACACACACACACACACACACACACACACACACACACACACACACACACACACACACACACACACACACACACACACACACACACACATACACATACACACACATTTATCTTTCCTCTCTTACCATACTGTGATGGAGGAGGTCTTAGCATCGAGTACAGGACCATTAACAGTGTGGGATAATGTCTTTAACCTTTTGGAGGCCAGCCTCGATATTTCTGGGGTTAACTCGCCATGCTCTGGGCGCCAAGACCCGAGATATCTCTGGTTTTAATCGATATTTCTTTTATTAGCTATATCCATTCATTTTTCATCCATCCAGCCTGACGTTATCATTGGGAATGGGTCTGAGCTAGCAAAGGGCAAATACCGCCGCCTAACGTCTCCCGGATGGTATTGCACATCATTGGAACCCTCTGGCTGGGGCTGTGCTGTGCATCAATCTAAGAAGTCCGGTCCAGGTTTTCCTTCTCAGGCATGCAGTATCGTTATAACACATTGACTGGGGACACTCAGAGCAGCGTGGATTATGTGTTTTGGATATATAATGTTGGATCAATAAACGCGATCAATATTTGGAATGACGATCAGGAATTGGATTAATCTTTTTGCAGGACATCAGATGTGAGGTAAGGACTTTCAGTTACGAGTCTTGGGTTAATCAGATGTTCCTTTCACCGCCTTCGGAGCATGTGTGTGTGTGAGGTTCGCGCCGACCAAAGTACAGAGAAGCGATTTTTCAGACCCTGCTTCTGTTCGCCCATGATGACACATATAATATCGATTTTCTAGCGTTTATTTGAAAACGATTCATAAATCAAGCGACAAATGGCACGATTTCTAACTAAATACATTGAAGCTCGATTTGCTGGAGTTTATTGAGATGAGACGGAACGCTCTAGAAATATATTCATATTCATCACGGTATAAAACGGAAATGTATGTATGAAAAAATTATCTGTTTCATGCATGTTGACTGGAAGCAACTCATCGACGATCACCGTGTTATTTAGATCTATTGCTATTATATTTGATATATTTTAAGCACTCGCAAATAAGTCCTATCCTACATTGGATAAAGCACTGGCACTAAAGGGCCATCAGCGCCCTCTGCTGTTGGCGCCGGAAGTGTTAACACATTGGGCGCTATGGGTTATATCCATCAATATACCCAGTCTGCCACCGTTGAAAGTCTATGGAGATGTTTACCTTCTTTGCAGGGCTATAACCTTTTAGCTTTAGAATGGAGTAGGTCGCATGTGACACAGCTGCTCACCCGTTATTTTTTTTTCCGTTTTAAAAACATATTTATAAACCATTAATGCGTTTAAAACTTGACGCATATATCAACTGAGACTATCAACTAACTATATTGACCAAAAGAATCGAGATGAAACCAAAGAAAGGCACAACGAGTCCAAAAACAGTCGTAGAGGTCCCGCCGCAGGAATCAGGATTCGTACGGCTGGCAGCAGAAAATATAGACTTGACAGTGGCCGCTTCAAGTTCAACCCCATCAAACACCTCCGCAGACACCGAACATATCATCCGGAAAATGGAGGAAATGGGGAAGACAATAACTAGCATAATAACTCAAAAAGTAGATGATATTAAAGAATCTATTGAAGGCAAAATTGATGCGCTGAGAGCGGACGCCGACGCACAGATTAAACGCACCGAGGCTCTGGAAAAAGTAATGGAAGCCCACGAAAACAATTTCGTTCGCATCTACAATGAAATAGAGGTTAACAACGTTAACCTAACTGCTGAGATGAAGGGAAACTACAAAGAAATCAAGACGGAGCTCAGCGAAATAACGTTGGAGCTTAAGCGAATCAATGAAGAACAGAAAGCCAAAATATTCTAGATGGAATATCAAAAACGCAAGCTGAATATTCGTATTGTCGGTCTGGACGAATCAGTGAAATGTGCAAACCCTGAAGAGTTTGCCACAGAATTACAGAAAATCTTGGGAACAGAGATCCTTCCTAATGTACCAGAGGTGGAACAGTGCTACAGATTGGGGACCCGCTCCATTGGCAATAACGCTAAGCCCAGAGTGATATTGGTTATACTGCGCCAAGTCAGAATAAAATAAATGATTATTCGTGAAACTCGCAGGATGAAAGGCAATCTGAAATACATGGAGGTACCAATACACTGCTTTGAAGATTATTGTCGTGATGTAGTGGAACTGCGTGCCAAGTTCAAGACGGTGATGTCTCAACTATACCTGGAGAAATACAGACCCCTACTAATATACCCTGCAATACTTCGCATTGTCGATAAACAAGGAGCAAGGGTTCTCCTCAACTCGCCTGAAGAAGCAGCCAAATTCTTGTCTGCACAACACGCAGAATAGTGTATAAATGGCCTTTTAATCTCAGTTATGCAAGGTCACCATATAGTACAATCTTTAATAACCGAGGATTTGGGACAGAGAGACCTACGTGCTCAGAGTTTTTGAATGCTTTCCCCGACGTGTTTATATTATTGCGGACATATTGGATTCAAGATTGGAACACTCCAGAACATACTGGAACATTCAAACAATGTAAAAATGACATATTGGAATAATCTAGAACATCGAAGCATTCTTTGATATATGGAACATTCTCGAATATCAGCAATACGTGGTCATTCACTCTACCAGTAGCCCCTCGGGGGAATAATCAACAGCTATCTAGATGCAGAACCACAGAGCCATCATAGCCGGCCGGCAGAAAGATCACTCTACACAACGATCATCGCCCACCCCGGTCAGGGGAAATGCTGCATATACGTATTTAAAAACTGTTTTTTATTAATGGGAAATAATTCCACTACTTCTCCAATTTATACTTTAGATGTTTAAGCATAGCAATGCTCTTTTAAGATCTAAGTTAATGTTCTCTTCCTTTTACTTGTTTTTTTCTTTTTCATCCGCTCTCTCTGATTTATTGAGGCTCTCTCTTCAGTTCAATACCTTCATATTATTCATGGGTTACTATAAGTTACACAAGTTCATATAAAATGTAAGTGATTAGGGCATGACAATTGAAGCTTATTTTTGGTCTTTATTTTTAGTTTTATCTCATTTACATTTTTATTTATTTATTTTTTACGGGAAAGTGGCCAAGCCACAGTCGACATTCTACTTATGGTAGAATTTAGAGTGTTAGATCCTATGGTATACATAGGAATGTTAAGGATAATTGGATCATTCTGGGATATCCGGTGGTGCAAGGGAGGGAGTCATACGCAAAGGTTGTGTTCATGGAACACAATCCTGTACGACTCTCGGTGGGAGGGAAGGGTAGGGGATTTTTATTTGTATATATGTATGTTTTTAAGCTCGGCTCTCAACGGGACCTCACTAGTGGGATGTATATCTATTATTGCCTCGCACTCTAGAAGCATTACCAAAAATTACAATGCAACATGTATAGACTATGGCTAGTTTGAATATAATGATATGGAACACCGGGGGAATAAATAACCAACTCAAACGCAAAAGCGTGCTCACACTGATGAAAAAAGAACATGTGGACATTGCTCTGCTAAGCGAAACGCACATTCTAGGGAAAGACATAGATAAATTAGCGGACAACATATACCATAATATCAGTCACTCCTCTATTGGTACGAGAACTCGGGGTGTAGCAATAGTCGTTAAACGTAAGTTGAATATTGTACTAAAGGGAGTATGGTCTGATGTAGAAGGTCGGATAACTATAGCTAAGATTGAACATAAGAACAGGAAAATAGCGTTGATAGCGGTATACGCCCCAAATTTGTACGAAGAGGATTTCTTCACTACACTAACCAATGCAATGTTAGACATTCCCGATTACTCATTTATAATAGGAGTGGATTTTAATGCCATCTGGAACCCAAGGATGGACAAATCTTACCTCGCCTTTTCCAGCGAACAAAATAATTCATCGAAGGCATTAAAGGATTGGTCGAAGATTACAGGTGTAATTGACTTATGGCGGTTACTTAATCCCACGACCCGAAAGTACTCTTGTCGATCTGCGAGACATAATACACTATCCAGAATAGATTATGTCTTTGCATCACAGAGACTATTTGATAATTATGAAGTGGAAATGATACCCAACGCACTATCAGATCACTGTTATTTACTCCTTAAAGGTACATTTGGTATACTATCCTCCCGAGCCCCAAGATGGCGATTTAACTCGTTGCTGCTTAATAACAAGGAATTCATTACACAACTCAAAGAAGCTCTTATAGTATTCCAACGGGAGAATGCAAACTCGGTGCAAGACCCCAGAATAATATGGATGTCGGTAAAGGGAATGATCAAAGACTTCACGGATAGCTTTTCCTCCAAAATGCGTAAGAATCAATGCACAAAACTGGCTGAGCTGGAAACGCTTTACTCAACGTTATTTAATTCTCTGAAATACAACAACTCTACTCGACTAGAAAATCAAGTTAACGTACTAAAAATAGAGATCAATGCCATATACAGACAACAATCGGAAATACAAATACGCAGCACAAGACAACAGCAGTACTCCCATGGTTCCAAACCCAGCCACCTATTAGCCATGCGATTAAGAATTAATGCAACATTTGCAGATATAACTACCATTAGAGCACAACAAGTACTTGTAACAGATCCTGTAAAAATAAACGATACATTCAAAGTATTCTACTCCGACTTATATAAATCAGAAATGACCTTCGATCAAAACAAAATGGACACATTTCTTAATCAAATTATTCTCCCTAAACTTTCAGAGGATGACGCTAAACAGTTAGAAACACCGATCACACTAGAGGAACTCAAGAAGGCCATAACCGCAATGAAAAGTGGTAAGGCTCCTGGAAGAGACGGTTTCCCATCAGAAATGTACCTTTCTTGTTGGGACATAATTGGCCCCTTATTACTAAATATGATCTTATACTCAGTCAAGGAGGGGAACTTCCATAAGAATGACAATATTGCACTCATAACAGTCCTCCTTAAAAAAGACAAAGACCCCAACGAGTGCGGTAGTTATAGACCTTTAAGCCTCCTCGGAACAGATATCAAACTGTACTCTAAGGTATTAGCCATCAGATTACAAAAGCATATGACGTCTTTAGTTCACCCGGACCAAACTGGCTTCATAGGAGGCCGCCTGATCACTGAGAACATAAGACGAATACTGCACGTACTTGATGCCGACAAGGAGGACACCATACCTAAGGCGATGCTGTCCCTGGATGCTATGAAGGCCTTTGACAGGCTGGAATGGTCGTATCTGTGGGCAGTGCTAGAAAGGATGGGGTTAGGAAAAGGATTCGATATGATTAAAGTATTATACAAAGACCCATCGGCCATGATTACAACAGGCACAATCATCTCCCAAATATTTCCGGTATCACGCTCTGCCAGACAGGGTTGTCCTCTTAGTCCCGGACTGTTCAATCTATCATTAGAGCCTTTAGCACAATATATAAGACAATCCCAATCCATAGAACCAATCGTAATCAAGGGCACACAACAAAAAATTTGTTTATATGCGGACGATGTAATATTGTTCATGCAAAACCCCAACACCACATTGCCTCATCTGCTCAAGTTGATTGAGGACTTTGGTGATTTATCGGGATTTAAGATAAATTGGCCGAAGTCGGCTTTCCTTCCACTTAACACCCCTGCAAAAAAAGACACAACCCTCCCAGGACAGATACCGATGGTAAAACATTTCAGATGCTTGGGAGTGGAAATATTCCCTACCATAAGACAAACGGTGAAGCACAACTACACAAAAATCCAAAACAAAATCAAAGACGACCTTGATAGATGGGCAAAACTTAAAAACACAGTACAAGCACGGATATCAATAGTTAACACTTTGACTGCCTAAAAACGCTTTACAGCGTCATTGCTGGCGATGCTAAAGTTGCCGGGGGACGCTGTACAGCGTCCTTATATCAATATTTCAAAAATCTGCGATCTGATCCATAATGTCCCTCCGCTGGTCTGAGAACCACCAGCAGGACCCACTGAGCTCTCTGGCGGTTCAGGAGCGCCATCTGGTGGCCGATCGCGCAACCGCTTAACAGGAAGCACAGTGGAGGTTGTGCTACATGTCCGTATTGCTTCCGGCCACTCGGGATAGGTTCCGGCATTCTAGCTCGTCACTCTACATAGCGATCGATTGCCAATAACTCGATAAACAACATGATTTGGACGTATATACCATTATACAAGCTGGAGATGGACCGGGTAATAATATATCCCATAATGATAAAATTTCTACTCGACGATGATCGCCCAACGGCGCGCGGAGACTGGGGTGAGTTTCAGCGTGTAACGTTACCATCTTCGATACTAACTGCTTTTATCAACATTTGACCCACATTAGATGATTGGTATAACGCTGCCCACGGAATTATAAACGCCCCCTCGCCCATCCGGTCAACATCAGATGACGTGTAGTAACTTCTAGAAGTACGTCTAGTTGGAATTTTTTATATCGCGCTGATTGCCATCAAACTGTATTTCATCATCAATATAATGCATTTGGGGCTATATATCACGTTCTGGAGAAAGTTGCAGAAAGAGATGAAAACATACTTATACATTAGACCATACTTTACTATGAATATGTGAATGAAAAAGTTTAACGTTGCTACACAATGAACAATACATATAGGACTTTGAATGGGCCCTAATAATGGCAATGTAGCAATAGAATTTAAAAAGTTATAGCCCTGCAAAGAAGGGGACTTTCTCCATAGACAAATAGCGCTGGCAATCTATGGTATATCATTAATTTAACCCATGGCAGCCAAAGTGTTAAGATGGATGTGTTACCTAAAATCAACTTCTTCAGTTCAATGCTACCGTTACCCCCTCCAGAGGGTTACTGGAAAAGATTACACTCCTCCACATACAAATTTATTTGGAATAACAAACCACCACGTATAAAAAGATCCACCGCACAGAGAAATAAAGCAGATGGTGGCATGGCATTTCCAGATTTTTTCCTATATTTTAAGGCGTACACATTAAGTCCATTGACAACATGGTTTGACTCCCAAGCATTAGCATCCTGGAGAAAAATAGAAGAAAACATAGTAGCCCCACATAGACTGAAGGACATAGCATACACTAAACTACCAATCAAGCACTGTGAACGAAAATTTGGCCCCATAATTACTCATGCGATCCGGATATGGCGTGAATCACAAAAAAAAAATCCTAACCCACAAAAATGGCACAATCATACTCCCTTATTCAATAACAATGCACTCTTAATTGGAAAACGACCTATAAGATTCCCTATATGGGAAGAGCAAGGCATACACTCATTAGGGGATGTTTTTAACAAACAGGGTTTTTGTAGTGATAAAGAAATACGCAAAAAATGTTATCTCACCAAGTCCACATGGCTTTTTCACAAACAGTTAGAGCTTTGTTTGAAATCTCACGGTGTTCCATTAGACAGACCAATTGAACACCACAAATTCTTCTACGCAAGAGAGACATCGAGAGGTTTTGTTTCAGAATTTTATCATCAATTACTAACGTCCTCGTATGAAACCCTCCAACTTGACTCTGTCTGGAGGAGGGATATACCAGACCTGGAAAATGACTTTGATTGGCAAGGAGCCTGGGCAAATGTCCGACTTACATCAAGGAACCCGGATCATCAACAAATCAATCTTAACTATATTCACAGGACATACTTGACTCCTACAAGACTGTGCCGAATGGGGCTTAAACAAGATTCCAAATGCACCCAATGTGCAAATGGGGACGAAGGGACATTTATGCACATGTATTGGGACTGCTCACCAGTTAAGGCATTCTGGAAAGATGTGACCCAACAAATATCAAAACTCGTATCTTGGAATATACCTGTACACCCCTCGGTATTACTATTGAATGATGTTTTTGAGTTTGCAGTGAATCCACAGCTAAAGAGATTGGTTTTATCGGGTATCACAGTAGCCAAAAAGCTGATCGCATCACGCTGGTTTCAACCGGAAAAAATGTGCCGTAAAGTTTGGTTTCTTACATATCTCGATGTAATTTACCATGAAATATCTACAGCAAGAATTCTGGGTCTCAATGAATCCAAAATGTCAATGTGGTTAGAAGTGGTGGAGAGAATAAAAGCTAGCTTATAATGGTAGTGTCTGGTTAGGTGCGAGGGATAGTGGAGGTACTTCTCAAGGTGGGGTCCGGGAGGGGGGGGTTCGAGCTGAGCATATGTGTGTAGGGTTTTTTAGATAACAGGTATTAGGGGTATATCTTATATAAGACAACTAACTAAAATGTGATCTCATTGGATGTGCCCTGACAATTAATGCTTGTATATCTTATCGTGTGTTGTCATGTTTGTTTATATGTTTGTTTAAAAAATAATAAAAAAAAAAAAAAAAAAAAATTGTATTGTTATATTGACATTACTATGGCCCATTCAACATCGATTATCTATCGTTCAGGATGTGGGAACGTTATATTTTTTCATTCATACATTGTTGTGTTAATAGCGTCGAGAATATAAGTATGTTTTTAATCTTTTCTGCTGTAATTCCAAAAACAGTAGTTATAGGCCCTGAAGCATATGATAGATTATCGATTGGCGTTTCTTTCCTATACACGCTATATTAAAAAATTTAAATGTATATGATCGGTATACATTATGCTTCATCATGCGTGAAGGAAAGGGGGGTCATTTATAATTCCTTGATCGTCAGTAACGGCTTTATTTAGTATGGGTTGATATATTGATCAGATGGTTTGCAGTGAAATGAATAAACAATCGGGCTGAAAATAACGTTACTGTCCTCTTACCGTTCGCCGATGAGACTGGAGGAAAAAGATCCCAATTATTTGATGCCGATCTCCTACATCCATTTCCGGTTTGTATGGCGCAATAAACGCCGAAATCATATCTATTATTAAGTTTAGAAAGCGATCCAAATGCACTATAGTGTTTGTCTGGAGCCCCGTAACAAGATATCACTGCCGGAGGGATTTCCTCGACGCACCGATCCGCACTTCTGGTTTTGGCGAGTGTGTAACTCGCCCGACCATCCACTAGGCGGCGGTATTGAGGCGTTGCAATCTCATACAAGGTCCCGCTGGAGTCCGGAGGTTGGCTGGATGAATTATGAATGCCATGGCGAAAAAATGAAATATTGATCCCCAAAACGGCGTAAGTCGTTCATGGCGTTCAACGCATGGCGGGAAAAAAACGGCGTTACTCGTTCTTGGCGCAGGATGTGTTAAGCAGGAGTATTGATTGAAAACTTTATTAACAGATTGCAGAATGGGCACAATACAGTATGACTCAATACACACAATTGTTAACACTTTGAGCGCCGGACCTGAGTATAGTCGGGTTAACTCGCCGAACGTGCGGCACCAGACCCGAGTATAGTTGGGTTTTGGTTGTTATTTCTTTTATTCGCTATTTCCATTCGTAATCCATCGAGGGAGCCTGATGTTATCATTGGGAATGGGTCTGAGATCGCAAACGTCCAATACCGCCGCCTTGCGGCCGGTATTGCACATCCTTGGAAACTCTGGCTTGGTCTGTGCGTCGATCTAAAAAGTCCGGTGCAGGTTTTCCTCGTCGGGCAGGACAAGCGTTTATAATGCATGGATTGAGGAGAATCAAGCACTCCCGGTTCATGTTCTTTGGTGGATTATGTTGGCAACACGATCGACATCAATACTTGGAATGGCGATCAGATAATTGGAATATTCTTTTTGGAGTACATCCTAGTCAAGGTAAGGGCTATATGGTGTCAATCTTGCGTTGATCCAAGAATCCACAGCGATCCAACCGTATGTGTGTAATGTGTGTGTGTGTAACGTATCCTGTTGGTGGCGATCAAAGCATGGAAAAACGACCCCCCACCCCCCCACCCTTTCATGCATTCATGATGAAACATAATACCGATAATACAGCGTTGATTTCAGATTGATTGTTGATACAGGCGAGAAACGGCACGGTTTTGAGTGAAATGCACTAAACGCCGTTTTCTGGGATTAGACAGGATTACTCTAAAACTATACTCATATTCACCATGGTATAAAACGGGAATGTATGGATGAAATTTGTCTTTTTCACAAATTGAACGATATATTATACTTGATGTCAAATGGGCAATATTATTATATCCATAGCTATGATATTTAATACAGTTTGAGCCCTGCAAACACCGCCATGTATCCGTATACTTTAAAGCGGTGGCCTAATTACCACACGGTACACAGCGACCTCTGGCGTCCAATGAGTTAAGGGGATGCAGACCAGAAAAATACTTTCGTCTTGTTTACAGGGTCCCCCATTTTCAATTCAGCATGACATACATGACATACAGATATACAGTACGGTGTCATCCAGACATTTATGACATACAAGATATACAAATATACAGTAGTGTTTAACTTTAATAGAATAGAATAGAAATACTTTTATTATCCCGAGGGAAATTTGACACTGCAAATCGCTCAACATTTAAACATTTAGACAGAACAGGTCACAAATAAGAATAACAAAACAAATCAAATCAAATTGCCTAAGATAAGAGTAGAATAAAATGGAATAAAAATGGAATAAAATATACAGTAAATAAATACAGTAAAAATATACTGAGGTCTACAGTAGGTGTAATATTGCACAGTGCTGTTTCAAAACTAAGAGTCCAGGAAGATGGTAACTGTCACTCTGTGCTCAGTGATGCAGTGAGGCACAGTGATGCATTGTATAGTCTGATGGCTGTCGGAATGAAGGACTTCCTGTGCCGTTCAGTGCTGCATTTGGGTAATGTGAGCCTAGCACTGAACATGCTCCTCCTGTCAGTGAAGTCTGTGTATAGTGGGTGGGAGGGGTTTTCCCTGATGGCCTGGAGCTTAGCAAGGCTCCTCCTCTCCGCCACCCTCGCTAGGGACTCCAGCTCCACCCCAACCACGCTACTGGCCTTCCTGACCAGCTTATCCAGCCTGTTTGTGTCCCCTGCTCTCAGTCCGCTGCCCCAGCAGGTCACAGCGTACAAGAAGGCGCCCGCCACCACAGACTCATAGAACATCCTCAACATCCTTGTACCGACATTGAAGGATCGCAGCCTTCTGAGGAAGTAGAGTCGGCTCTGGCCCTTCTTGTACAGTGCCTCTGCGTGCTTTGACCCGTTCAGTTTGTTGTCGATGTGCACACCGAGATATTTGTACACCTCAACCATGTCCACATCGACTCCCCTGATGGAAACGGGGGTCACAGGTGCACTCCTCCTCCTCCCCAGCTCCACAACCAGTTCCTTGGTCTTCGCCACATTTAGCTGCAGGTGGTTTTTATCGCACCATGTGACGAAGTCCACTACCAGTTCCCGGTATCCCTCTCGTCACCGTCCTTTATACATCCCACTATCGCAGAGTCATCAGAAAACTTCTGAAGGTGGCAGGACTCTGACCGATAGTGGAAATCGTTGGTGTAGACAGTGAAGAGGAAGGGAGAGAGGACTGTCCCCTGCGGGGCCCCGTGTTGCTGACCAGTCTGTCTGACACACAGCTCCGTAGGCGCACGTACTGTGGTCTGCCCGTCAGATAGTCAACAACCCAGGACACCAGGGGGGCCTCTACCTGCATCGCCTCCAACTTCTCACCCAGCAGCCCAGGCCTTATGGCAGTGGTGCCCAACCGGTCGATCGCGCGCTGGTTTCAAGTAGACCATGAGATTATTTTGGAAAATAATTTAATTTGATTTGATTTGGAGGGGAGGACAACAAACGTTCGAGCAGTCCTGTGTATAACAGGCAGTCAGGCAGCCTGAGCCAATCGATACCGTCTACATTCTGTACATTCCGGACAGCGAGCTTCACCCATAGGGATGCAAATTGATGCCTTTGTTTTTATGGAGTGGCATGAGTGGGGGTCGGGCCCATCACCTGGCAGGTACAGTATAAACATGGCTCTGAGACCAGCCTTGAGTCACTCGAAACTGCAAGATGAATGGAACACCACCAGCAAAAAAGAGGTTCATTCAGAGGACGCTACTTTTCAACAACGCCAGCAGGACCTCACTGCCGCCGCCGCCAGGACCCTCCGACGAGCTGCCGCCGCCAGGGAGCAGCTCCAACGCCGCCTCCGACGAGCGCCCGCCGCCGCCGCCAGGGAGCAGCTCCAACGCCGCCTCCGATGAGCGCCCGCCGCCGCCGCCAGGGAGCAGCTCCAACGCCGCCTCCAACGAGCTGCCGGATAGCACCAGCGTCAGCGCCGCAAACAGAACCGGAGCAGCCAAAAGACCAAAAACATATAATTTCCATGAAGAGTGGGAGGAGGCTTACCTTTTTGTTTATTTCAACGCAAAATCCGTGTCTGATTTGCAAACAAACCGTGGCTGTGCCGAAAAAGGGTAATTTGGAGCTGCATTATACAACGATGCACAAGAAACACTGCGCGGATTTTCCTCCAAAAACAGTCCTACGAAGAACAGCACTCCAGCAGATGAAGTCTTCACTAGTGGGACAACAGTCCACTTTTAGGAAGCCCAACACCAAGGCAAAAGCTGCAACAATTGCATCTTATCGTGTCAGTCACATTCTCGCTAAAAAGGAAAAATCCTTCAAAGACGGCGACTGTGTAAAAGAGTCATTGACTGCTGCTGCCGATTCACTCTTCAGTAATTCCAAGTATCACACAGAGATTATGGATGCTGTTAAAGACCTTCAGCTGTCACGTAATACTGTGACCCGGCGCTGTGAGGAAATGTCCCAAGATGTTCAGAAGCAACTCATGAGGGACATTAATACATGCGAGTGTTATTCCCTGCAGTTCGATGAATCGACTGATATGGTAGATGTGGCACAGCTATGTATTTACATTAGAATGGTCTTTGACGACATGAGCGCAAAAGAAGAGCTGCTCACCATATTGCCTCTTAAAGGATACACTAAACGTGAAGACATCTTTCAAGCCTTCATGGAGTTCGCTAAGCAGAGCAAACTACCCCTCCATAAACTCATCTCTATTACAACCGATGGTGCACCAGCCATGGTTGGCTGTAATAATGGGTTCATCGGACTGTGCAAAAAAAGCGACGCTTTCCCGGACTTCCTTAATTACCACTGCATAATTCACCAACAAGTGCTGTGTGCAAAGATTTTAAATATGAAGGAAGTTATGGATATCGCTATGAAGATTGTGTGCTCTTGTCAGGGCAAGGAGCCTACATAGGAGGCTATTTCGTGCACATATGGAGGAGACGGGGGCGGAGCACACAGACCTGCTGCTGCACACAGATGTAAGGTGGCTGAGCAGAGGTAAATTTCTGCGAGATTCAGCGAGTTGCTGCCTGAAATTAAAGAGTTTCTCAAGCTTGCTAAACATGCCGAATATACACATCTAGAGGACAACTGGCTTTTGAATTTGGCATTCATAACCGATGTCATTGGCATGCTGAATAACCTGAATTTAGAGCTGCAGGGAACGGATAAATGTGTAATAAACATGATCAGCTCAGTGAATGCTTTTAAAAGCAAGCTCACTGTGTGGGCGAGAAGGCTGCAACGCAGTGACCTACAGTACGCAACTTTCCTCACATGCAAGCAGAACTTCAACGTCAGGGTGAGGACACCGCACAGTTTGATTGCACACATTATGAGGAGCAAGTTCAAAGCATCTTGTCAGAGTTTGATAAGCGCTTCACAGACTTTTCAATACTTGAACCTGTTGCAAGCTACATGTGTTTTCCATTTGGAACTGTAGATGTGGATGACATCACATCCAAAGTGGCCACACTGTTTAATCTGGACAGCCATGCTGTGGAGAACGAGATCCTCACACTTCAAACTGACATTGAGATTAAAGCCAGGGCAACACAAGGGATGAAGGCAGGGTTCTGGGAGCTACTGCTGCCTGAGAAGTACCCCAACCTCAGGAGATGTGCCATGAACTTAACAGCATTATTTGGATCAACCTACCTGTGTGAGTCTGCTTTCTCTCACATGAAGATCATCAAGTCCAAGTACAGCACCACATTGACAGATGACCATCTTGTGGACTGCCTGAGGCTTGCAACCAGCTCCTACAACCCAGACATTGAAAAACTAGCTACCTCTTCCCAGTGCCAGCGTTCTCACTAAGGTAGAGACATTTAATTAAAAAAAACAGATAAAGGAGAACTATCAGTGACTGTTGACAGACCTTTTTGTGGAATTGTTTTTTGATTGTATTCCATTTTGCAATGTGACAGCTCTGTTTACACATCATTCCTATTCCCTTTTAATTGTACATATATTTTTGTTTTGATTGTATTGTTCCACTTTTGCTTTGGCAATGTAAACACATGTTTTCTCATGCCCATTGAACTGAGTGTGTGTGTTGTCAGTGTGTATGCAGAGTGTGAAATAAACGTGAGCAGTTACAGTTAGTCTTGTCATTCTTGTAATTCCTACACTACACTGTTACAATGATATATAAAATAGCATATTATATTATATGCCCATTCAATATGCACATGACAGAAAATATTATATGCCATATAATATTTTCTGTCATGTGCATATTGAATGGATAATACTATACTAGCCTAGCCTTATGCACCTTATGACACTGTGAATACTGTGAATATATTTTTCAGTTAGTTAGATAGTAAATTATATTGACCTATTTGTTTACACTGCTTGTGTTGTTTTTACTACCTGTACCCCCCCCCCCCCCTTCCCCCATGCTGCTATGATGCCTGAATTTCCCCAAGGGGATCAATAAAGGAATATCTTATCTTATCTTAGCCGAGAGTAGGACAAATTTGGGCTGGTAGCTCTCGGCTAGGTGGCAAATTAAAAAGTAGATCTTGGTTCAAAAAAGGTTGGGCACCCCTGCCTTATGGTATCAAAAGCACTGGAGAAGTCAAAGAACATGACTCTCACAGTGCTCCCCGGCTTGTCTAGTTGAGTGTAGGCTCGGTTCAGCAGGTAGATGGCAGCATCCTCTACCCCCAGTCGGGGCTGGTAGGCGAACTGGAGTGGGTCTAGGTGGGGTTTGATCACCGGGCGGAGTTGCTCCAGGACTAACCTCTCCATGGTCTTAATTATATGGGAGGTTAGAGCCACCGGCCAGTAGTCCTTGGACGTGTTGGGACGCTGGCACTTAGGGACAGGGACCACACAGGAGGTTTTCCACAGTGTCGGGACTCTTAACCCTTGTGCCTCCCTGGTACCGATTCTGTCTTTCTTGACTTTTTTTGTGTGTGTGAGCACAGCGGTGTCTGTGTTTATTATTATTTCATGAAATTTGGACCATATCTTCATTTTACATATATTTTCATTATGTAAAAAGATTATGATTTTAAACGCTCTAAAAAGAATGTTAGTAATATAGGGGTACACGAGATACCCTGGCGTCCAGTTTAATCCCATCCACTTCCATGTTAATAAAAACGCAATAAAAACGCAATAGTCTAAAAAAAATTCAATTATATCTCCTCCCTAATTTTCACATCATATATCGATAAATAAACTAATTACACCAGGCATGCACTATAAAACAATACATACCTATTAGTAATAACCGGTGCTTACTAACGTTAGCCTCTCGGCTATTTCTGACCGCTATTTCTGACCGAAATAGTTTTTTTTATAATGGCAGATTCTTATTCACAGGGATTTTGTCCAGTTTTCACATGCTGTAATATGGTGTCTAAAATTTATAGATATATGATGAATATGGCCGTTTCTCCGTTTTTTTTCAATAAAAACGGACTTAGTATCAAACAAACACGAATATAAGTGGTTAAAATTCGGAAATATTTGTAATTTGTTACAGATATCTTGAGATTAGGCTTTTAATGTTAATTGTGGGATTTAAAAAAAAAAATAGTAAACAGTTAAAATTATAGGACTTTCAACTTGATCCATACTTTCATCTCTTAAGCCTCATGAGTGCTACCAGTTCTAGGGAGGCACAAGGGAGAAGGAGATCATAAAAAAGGCTTTAAGTTCAAGTTATTGGTACAAGATGATCTGAATATCTTATTGTTATTTGTTTAATTTATTTCTCTGTCTCTGTCTCTTTCTAGGAACTCAGAGACAGTAACATATTTCTGGGCCAACTGGAACATTCCTGTCCACAAGTGGTGTTTGCGGTGAGGACAGTCTATGTGTGTGTTACTCAGGTACCCAGAAATGATACTTAAGTGAAAGTATGGGTACCGTCTCAAAATCTTACTCAAGTAAAAGTCAGAGTATCTGGCTAAAAACACACTTGAGTAAAAGTCCAAAAGTTTCTACTTTTAAATGTACTTATGTACTAAGTAAACACTTTTTTCTGACTGTCTATTCTTCTGATAGCAGGTGTTTAATCAAAGATCCCCGCTTTCTAGTCTTGCACAAGGACCAATCAGCATGGGTATGGGTGGGTTAATTTTCCATTGATGGGGATTTGATTGGCTGTTTTAAAAAAAAATTGCGGCCGCAGGATTAAAAACTTAAACGTTAGTTTGGCCAGAGAAACAAATACGCTAATTAAAATAGTTAGACCTGCGAGATTTGTACTTTGTAGGTCTGCATTTTAAATGTAAGGAGTAAAACGTTTTTTTTCTCTGAAATGTAATTGAGTAAAAGTACAAGTATACAAACCTAATAATACTTGAGTAAAGTGCAAATCCCCAAAAACAGTACTTAAGTATTGTAACGAAGTACTATTACTCAAGTACTTTACACCCCTTACTGTTGTCAATAATATAGATTTATAGCAGTGAGGACAGTCTGTGTGTTAGTGTTGTCAAGAATATAGATTTAATTGGTAAGGACAGTTTGTGTGTTAGTATTGTAAAAGAGATCGATTTTTTTTTATTATTATACATATTGATTCAGCATATTTTAAACGGTTTCAATACTGGTTTGCCGCACCATCGATACCAGCTGTTTGCCAGTGTGATTTTGTTATATCTCTGTTGCAATAGGTAGCCAGACTGTGATTTAGTTATATCTCTGTTGTAATGTGTAGCCAGACAGTGTGATTTAGTTATATCTCTGTTGCAATAGGTAGCCAGACGGTGTGATTTAGTTATAACTCTGTTGCAATAGGTAGCCAGACGGTGTGATTTGGTTATATCTCTGTTGCAATAGGTAGCCAGACAGTGTGATTTAGTTATATCTCTATTGTAATGTGTAGCCAGACAGTGTGATTTAGTTATATCTCTGTTGCAATAGGTAGCCAGACGGTGTGATTTAGTTATAACTCTGTTGCAATAGGTAGCCAGACGGTGTGATTTGGTTATATCTCTGTTGAATAGGTAGCCAGACAGTGTGATTTAGTTATATCTCTATTGTAATGTGTAGCCAGACAGTGTGCTTTTGTTATATCTCTGTTGTAATAGGTAGCCAGACAGTGTGATTTAGTTATATCTCTGTTGTAATAGGTAGACAGACAGTGTGATTTAGTTATATCTCTGTTGTAATAGGTAGACAGACAGTGTGATTTAGTTATATCTCTGTTGTAATGTGTAGCCAGACAGTGTGATTTAGTTATATCTCTATTGTAATGTGTAGCCAGACAGTGTGCTTTTGTTATATCTCTGTTGTAATAGGTAGCCAGACAGTGTGATTTAGTTATATTTCTGTTGTAATGTGTAGCCAGACAGTGTGATTTAGTTATATCTCTGTTGTAATGTGTAGCCAGACAGTGTGATTTAGTTCTCTCTATTGTAATAGGTAGCCAGACAGTGTGATTTAGTTATATCTCTGTTGTAATGTGTAGCCAGACAGTGTGATTTAGTTATATCTCTGCTGTAATAGGTAGCCAGACAGTGTGTGTGATTTAGTTATATCTCTGTTGTAATGTGTAGCCAGACAGTGTGTGTGATTTAGTTATATCTCTGTTGTAATGTGTAGCCAGACAGTGTGCTTTTGTTATATCTCTGTTGTAATGTGTAGCCAGACAGTGTGATTTAGTTATATCTCTGTTGTAATGTTTGATTGATTGATTGAAAAGTTTATTAACAGATTGCAGAATGGGTACAGTACAGTACAGCTCAATACATACAATTGTTAAGAGGATGCAGACCTGAGAAAGACTTTCGTCTTGTTTCCATCAGGGTCCTCCATTTTCAATTCATCATATGACACACACGACATACAGATAGACAGTACTGCTACATCTATACATTTATGATATACCAGATTTTCAAATACAGTACTGTTTGGGATACTAAAAAAATCCAGAAAAAGAGTGTATATACATTTGACATAGAAACTGTGCATTGGGGGAGGTTGGGTAGGTGGGGTGGGGCTGTACATTGGAGGGGGGGGGGGCAGGACACTGTACATTGGAATACTGACCTACATTTGACATAGAAACTGTACATTGGAGGAGGTTGGGTAGGTGGGGTGGGGTTGGGTGGGGCTGTACATTGGAGGTGGGGGGGGGTTGGGTACATTGGAATACTGACAAAGCCAGTGTAGCCAAAATGTGTAGCCAGACAGTGTGATTTAGTTATATCTCTATTGTAATAGGTAGACAGACAGTGTGATTTAGTTATATCTCTGTTGTAATAGGTAGACAGACAGTGTGATTTAGTTATATCTCTGTTGTAATAGGTAGACAGACAGTGTGATTTAGTTATATCTGTGTTGTAATGTGTAGCCAGACAGTGTGATTTAGTTATATCTCTGTTGTAATGTGTAGCCAGACAGTGTGATTTAGTTATATCTCTGTTGTAATAGGTAACCAGACAGTGTGATTTAGTTATATCTCTGTTGCAATAGGTAGCCAGACAGTGGGCCTCATGCATGAAGTGATATAAGAACATATTTCTTTCTTAACTAGCATTTATTCTTATTTTGTTCTTACCTGGGATTCAGCAATGCTTTCTTATTGTTGCTTTTCTCTCAGGCAAGACCAAATTCTAAGAGTGGTCAAGAGCACTCTTACCCATATAAGAAAATCGTACCCAAAAAAAAAAAGAATACCATTGGTTAATTGCCCCCAAATACGACTTTAAAAATACAGAGCTTTTCAATTATTATTAATTATAACTTATTGTGTGCGTTCTGTCTGAAATGGATCATATATTGCTGTTAGAACAGTTATGCTCTGGCCGCCCAGCCCAGGCCATTGATTGATTGAAGATTTTATTAACAGATTGCAGAATGGGTACAATACAGTACGGCTCAATACACACAAGGGATGCAGACCAGAGAAAAACTTTCGTCTTGTTTACATCAGGGTCCCCCATTTTCTCGGAATGGATTTGAGAGAGATGTGCCATGTCCATGTTTTGAAGCACGCACTGTACTATGCACACTGCCAGTCAGGCTTATATGCGGAGATATTCAGACTCTAGATCCATTTTTCAGAGCCAGATGAGTGGCTGCTTAACCGTTAAAGGAAAACTCCAACATTTTGGGAAATTAGCTTATTTGTCATCTACCCTGGAGTTAGACAAGAAGATGCATACCTTTTTTCTTCTCTGTGCATGCAGTAGGAGCAGGGCCGGACTGGGGAAATAATTCATACCGGGAGATATAGCGCGAAATATAGCCCCAATCAGGCCACTTTTTAAGCGTGGGGTCTGGGGTCCCCCACCCGGAAGATTTTAGTTACAAAGACTTAATTTCCTGCATTCTGGTGAATTTTAGTGCATGTGAATCACAAACTAATGAGCCAACAATTGCTTAGTACAATGTACTGTTATGAACCTCAAATAAAACTGTTGTGGCACTAGCAATGGTACTCTCTCCACCTTCAAAAAGAAAAAAGCAAGAGCACAACATATTTTTCTATTTACTATTATAATACAGTTAACCACTCTCTCCACCTATTCAAACAAGTCAAGAGCACAATACCATATTCACTTTACTGATGCACTACCCATCAACAGTTAAAATAGCCCTTTACACAAACATTAAATAACAGACCTTTCATTACAATACTATAATAACAGTAGCCACTGCCAGAATAGTGACACATGTATCACGTGTGGTGAGCACACGCATGCATGCACAACGAAGACAGAAGATTGCGTTGTCTCAATCATTTTAACTATAAAATTAGCTCAAAGTATGAGCTCACTGACTGAAATTTCCAACAAAAAGCATCAATTGTCAAATAATATTGATCACATTAACTAGACTAGATGTTTTTGAGGAAATTAGAAAGGGAACAACAACTTAACCCTTGTGTCTGATCAGATTCTTATTTGTTTGATAACTTTGCAGTGATTATGTTTGTAGCCAATGTGGCAAAGGTGTGTAATCTTTGAATTATCTTGGAATTATTTTGACTCTCTCTTTCATAAATTGTTTATTCAACTTCAGCCCCAATCATAACCACCACATATTGTTTTTTGTAATGTCAGATTTAACAACTCCTTTTGGGAGTGTGCCATCTGCCATTCCATTCGCCGCCTCCACTGTCAATCAGTTGTATCGCCTGGTCCCGCCTCCACCAATCACAAGCGGCAGCACGGCTCCATTGTGTGTGTGTCCGCGTGAGGGAGAGAGAGTCAGATAGTTCTCCAACTCTGTCGCAGACAGTGAAATCCTGGTTGTTCCCCACCCACCTGGTTATCTAAAAACTATCGCGCCGCGCCGCCGCCACAACTAGAAACAATGGCCTGGCAAAAAGTAGGATGCATGCAGTAGGAGTAGGAAGACGCGCACTGTTAGCCTAGCTTAGCGTCAGTCACTGGAAGTAGGTTCCTCCATTAGCCTAGTTCCCAACGTCTTCCTACTCCTACTGCATGCACAGAGAAGAAAAAGGTATGTATCTTCTTGTCTAACTCCAGGGTAGATGGCAAATAAGCTAATTTCCCAAAATGTTGGAGTTTTCATTTAAGTATTTCCCAACCTACTGTGCGATTGGCTCTTGAATTGTTCAGTATTGACAAAGCCTGCTTTGCTGGAACGATTCATTTTGCACGTACAGTACGTACAGCACGTACAGTACTGCGGGAGGTGGCCAGAAGCGCGTGTAGCACTTGTGTTAATACCAGTAACAGCTGTTTGCCACGGGCACAGTTCTAGGTTCGAATGCGACAAGGAGTAATATACACAATTAAAAGAATTGTAGACCAGAGGCAGAGTTATAACAATAACCGGTGTTTTAATTAAAAGCGCGCTAGATAAACAGTAATAATATATACGTACGTAAAGTACAACTTATGCTTGGAAGTATCCCTTTTAGATTAGGTCAGTAACCTTTCCTTGCGGGAGGGTTAGGTCGATATCAAGGCCTAGGTCGATTGGATCAACACATTGGGGTTCATTCAGACGTCTCTGAGGTTATCATCGGTAACTCTATATTAGTTTATCAGGGAATGCAAATACCTTATTAGGTGAATTGGCCCGTTAACTCTTTAAACCAGGAAGTGATTCGGCGATAATCGAGGTCTATTATGACATCACCACAACCGGTTCTAGAAGGTTCTATGTTCTAGAAGGTTCTATTATAACATCATACAATGGCAGAATATCTATATCCATATATCCAGTTAAATCAATTCAAATACAAAATACAATATCACAACATAAGGTGAACGGGATTGCCTCCCTTGGAAGTCCTTGTAGTCTTGTTCAGTTCAATCCTACCGGACTAGTGGTGTAGCAATAGTTGAGCACTAGGTGAGCCTCATGGGTATTCACATCAGGCTGCCATTAGTCTTATCAAATGTTCCGGGGTTGGCTCGCCATCGGGTATCTATCCAGCTGAGCACGCTTGGTGAGGGGTGGTCTGGACTGCTCCGGGGTGCTGGTGGAGACTTGCGGCTTCCAGTCGGTTGGTTAGTCCGGTCCGTCTGGGTGATGTTGCGGGTCCAGTGGTTGAGGAGAAAGAGGCTGGCTGCTTGAGAGCTGGCTGAATATATAGGAAACCAAGAGGTTCCGGAATGTTCTATATGACATCATAGGATGACATCACAAAGGTTCCAGAACCTTCAAATCATGACATCATACGCTATATACAGGAAGTGGGACCTCATGGTAAACAGGAACTATTTATGTAACTGACAATTATGAATCTGAACCTGGGGTTACATTCTCCCCTTCTATCCTAATGCACGTCCCTGTGCATATTATCCCAGGACTACATTATCACAATCCTATGGGGTTTTGGGGAGTCTGGGCCTAGAATGTTTTACTGTCTAGAAAGTTCTTACCTACTAACATTAACTATTTATGTTCCTATGCTAGTTATGAATCTGAACCCGAGGTTACATTCTCCCCTTCTATCCTAATGCACGTCCCTGTGCATATTACCCCAGGACTACATTATCACAATCCTATGGGGTTCTGGGGAGTCAGAGTCACCTAAAGAGTCTGCGATTACTGAGCTTAGACTCTGTAATATTGACTGGATTATCGTCACTATTGGGTTTCCTAGTCGGTGATAAGTCAGGGTTTTTGGAGGTTCCCTATGTCTTGTCGACCTTCTTGGCTGTTCATCTATGACCTCTCTTTCGGTTTCTCTTTCCACATCGTTGTGGACATTCCCCGGTCCATCGGGTTCGGTCTCCAGTTCATTCATGCTAGTATTGTTCTCCTCTGAACTCATAACTGGTAAGGTCTGGTCGGGGAGGTTGTCCTCTTCCGGATCCATATCAGGTAAGGGAGTTTCCAGATCCGCTGTATCTGGCGCTCCCTCTGGAATAATGACTCCGTCTGAGGGGTCTTGCTCGACTGTGGACACTGGAAAGAGTCGTGTTTCCACCACTAGACCTCCCTGGTCATAGTGATAAGGGAGATCAAGATAGTCATCATCTGGGTCCTCTCCCTCCGATTCATTCAAGCTTTCTTCTCTTGGGTTCTGTCGAGTTCTTGGTCGCTTAGCTTTGACCTTTACAGGAGGTCCATCTTCCACAGGGGTAGTAGGAAGGAAGCCGCAAGGTAGCAGTAGGTCTCTGTGGAGCGTTCGTAGTGGGCCATCTCTGGTTTCAGGTCGCACTACATAGACTGGGACATGTCCAGTGTGTTTCACTACAATATAGATATCTGCTTCCCACCGGTCTGCTAGCTTGTGCTTTCCTCTGATGCGGACGTTCCTGACGAGAACCCTGTCACCTTCCTGCAGGGTAGACTCAACAACTCGTTTGTCGAATCTTGCTTTGTTGCGGTCCGCCGTCTTCTGTGCATTTTCTGTAGCTACTCTGTAACTTGCTTCAAGGTGCGATCTCAAACTGCGGACGTACTGCGAGTGTGAGCCTGGCTTGTAGTTGACAGGTAAGTTGAAGGCTATGTCCACAGGCAATCTTGGCTGTCGCCCGAACATCAGTTCATACGGGGTGAATCCAGTAGTGTCGTTCTTAGTACAGTTGTAGGCGTGTACTAGGGGTTTGACGTAGTCTCGCCAATGGCTCTTCTTCTGATTCTCCAGGGTGCCCAGCATATTAAGCAGGGTCCGGTTGAAGCGTTCTACTGGGTTTCCCCTTGGATGGTACGGGGTAGTTCGTATCTTTTTGATGCCGGCCAGCTCACACAGCTCTCTAATGGTGCGGGATTGGAAATCCGCACCTTGGTCGCTGTGGAGCTTCTCCGGGATACCATAGTGGACAATGAAGTTGTCCCACAGGCATTTAGCGACGGTCCGCGCTTTTTGATTGGCGGTAGGGATCGCTACTGCGTATTTCGTGAAGTGGTCCGTAATGACCAAGATGTCCTTTGTGTTACTGGAGTCTGGTTCCAGGCTGAGAAAGTCCATGCACAGCAACTCTAGTGGTCGTGTGGCCGTGATGTTCACCAACGGGGCAGCTCTCTCTTGTGGAACCTTACGCCGTACACATCGGTTGCAGGTCCTGATCTTTGTCTCTATTTCAGCTGCCATTTTGGGCCAATAGAATCGCTTCCGGACGAGGTCTAGGGTTCGGTCCACGCCCATGTGGCCCATGTCATCGTGAAGGCTTTTTAAGACCATAGGTCTCAGGTCTTCCGGCAGCACCAGTTGATGGTGGGTCTGTGCGCCTTCTTGCCTCTTCCTGTACAGGACCCCGTCCAATACTTCTAACCGATTCCACTCTCTTAGTAGAAGGTAAAGTTCTGGGATTTCCTTTCTGAGTGTCGGTGGAGGAGGTTTCTCCCCTGCCTCCACTAGCTGTAGTACTTGACTGATACAGGTGTCGGCTCTTTGCTTTTCTCTCATTTCGGCAGGAGTTATCAGCGGAACGACGGGTAGGCCACCCAGCTGATCCTCTCCTTGGAAGCTGTCTGGGATTGCACTTGGGTGGAGGGCAAGTGATCCCACCGATGCACGGCTCGATGGTGTCTCTGTAGAACCGTTGTCGATCACTTCGCGAACTAAGTGTCTGTCGCAGATGGCTATAATGATGTCTTCACTCATGTTTGTGTGTTCTGGTTCCGGGAGGTGTCTTTTCGCAAACTGTTGTATTCTTTCCATCTCTTTTATCGATTTTGCGTCATCCTCTGGTGTGCTGTGTGGTCGCCGGGACAGCCCATCAGCGTCTTGATTCTGGTTCCCAGCTCTGTATTGCAGCTGGAAGTCGAAGGTAGATAGATCGGATAACCATCTGTAGCTTGCGGCATCAAGCTTAGCCGTGGTAAGGACATACGTCAGGGGGTTACTATCAGTGACAGCAAGAAATGGTCGTCCGTAGAGGTAATCCTGGAACTTCTCAGTTACCGACCATTTTAAGGCAAGGAACTCCAATTTATGGGCAGGATATCTGGTTTCACATTTTGACAATCCGCGGCTTGCATACGCGATGACACGCTTCTGTCCTTGCTGCTCCTGGTAAAGGGCGGCGCCGAGACCTAGTGCGCTTGCATCCGTGTGCAATATGTACGGCTTTTCGGGGTCGGCGAAACCGAGAACAGGGGTAGTGGTCAGCTTTTCTATGATAGCGTCGAAAGCTGTCTGGCACGCTGGGGTCCATCTGTCATGGAAGGGAGCTTTAGGGTCGTAATACTTCTCGGCGGTCACTGTAGCTTTCCCATGCTTCTTCATGGGAGGGTATCCGGCAGTAAGTGCGTTGAGGGGTTTCACTATCTTGGAATAGTCTTTGACGAATTTACGGTAGTACCCGCAGAATCCTAGAAATGCTCTCAGTTCTTTCAGCTTGGTTGGCTTTGGCCAGGTGGTGAGTGCGGTTGTCTTTTCTGGGTCCGTTTCGACTCCTTTCTCAGACACTATGTGGCCTAGATACCTTACGGAGGTCTGGAAGAATTTGCACTTTTCGGGTGATAGTTTTAGCCCATACTCGTTCAGCTTGCTCAGGACTCGCATGAGTCGCGCCTCGTGTTCCTCCAGCGTTGAAGAGAAAACGATCAGATCGTCCAGGAAGACGAGGGTTTGCTTCAAGTTCAACTCTCCCACGCACCTCTCCATAAGCCGCTGGAATGTGCCTGGCGCATTTGTTATTCCTTGAGGCATCCTATTGAACTCAAAGAACCCCAGCGGGCAGACAAATGCTGTCTTGTGCTTGTCCTTTTCTTCCATTTCGATCTGGTAATAACCAGATTTGAGATCTAGCACTGAGAACCATTTGGACCCAGTCAGTGCTGAAAAGGAATCCTCCAGGTTGGGCAGGGCGTATGAGTCCTTTACTGTTTGGAGGTTCAGTTTCCTGTAGTCTATGCATAGCCTGACATCGCCGTTCTTCTTCCTGACGACTACAATTGGCGACGAGAATGGTGATTCAGATTCTCGGATGACTCCAGTGTCGAGGAGCTGTTGAATGTGGGCGCGCACAGCTTCTATATCTTGCGGGTGTATCGGTCTCGCCCGTTGTTTGAATGGTGTCTTGTCATTGAGCTTTATGTGATGCTTTATCTTGTCAGTGCATCCGAAGTCGAGATCGTGGTGGGCGAAAACTTCTTGCATGGAGTTCAGCCGTTCCGTTATCTTCTCTTTCCACTCTTGAGGTACTGGAGAGTCTCCAAAGTCAAACTTGAGCTTTGATGTTTGGTTAGGGTCTGTCGCTAGGTCTGCGTCCAGTGTCTTGAGCGGCCGGACACTCATGACTGCATGTATCTCGGCTATCACAACCCTCGGGGACAGGGTAATATCGTGGTCGGACTCGTTCTTAAGGAGGACTGGTATACAATGTGGCAGTTTTCGTGGTAGCTCTGCTAAGCCACCTGATACCAAGATTCCCCCTGGCAAGGCCGTTGACCTTGGGGACTCTATCATCACCCATCTTCCTGCGTGGGTTGCCCGGCAACTCACTACCCCCTCGAGGACTTTGGTCTGCCCTGGAGCGATAGTTTCCGGGTCTCTGCTATGTAGTTTCACTTCGCCCAGGCTGGACTCCGCAGACTGTTTATGTCTGGCTTCAAGGGTTCGCAAGACTACCTGGTAGCCGTAGGGCCGGGATTGGTATTTCGTAGATGGGGTATCTGTGCACTGCTGGTACAGGCTGTCTAGGGCGTTTGTGCCTACCAGCACTGTGGACAGGGTAGTGCTCATATCAGGCACAATCAGCGCTAGGGTGGCGATGTCGATGTCTACACCGAACATGCTCCGTGGAAACGTGATTGTAGTTTCGACGTAGCCGAGGTAGGGGATCTCCTGCCCATTGGCTCCTTCCACTTCCAGCAGGTCGTATAAGGAGTTAAGGGGTAGGTGAGACATGTTCGCTTGATAGAAGGAATTTGGGATCGTTGTTACTTGGGAGCCTGTATCGAGTAAGCAGCCGCATTCTTTACCTTCCAGGATTACGTGGGCAGTGCATTTGGCTCCAACCAGTCCTTTAGGTATGGCCGCCACTTTGGCATAAGTGGCCGAGGCGCGCCACTGCCGTCTGGGACATCTCTCTCGTACCCCAGTTCCTGCTCGTCCCTCTGCAGCAACTGTCTTTAGTTTAAATTCATGTCCCAGACCTGCTGGTTTTCAGCTAGTACTTTATGTTTCAAGTCCACCAGAGAGGGGTTCGGCTCCCTCTCGCATTGGTGTCGCATGTGTCCATCTTCTCCACAGCTGAAACAATACCAGGGTCTGGGTCTATGGCTTATGTAGGACTTTGGGCTTTGAGTCTCCGACTTTTGGGACTTGGGAGTACCTCTGTTAGTCGTCGGTTTAACTGATGCCTGGGCTTCTTGCTTGGAAGCTGGCCTCGCTTGTCTGTTCCGGTTGTCCCTCCTTCCCAGGATCTGTGTCTGTAAGTCTGCAATTAGGCCCTCTAACCGTTGGAAGTTGGAGCTGGAGTCCGGAATCGACTTTGGAGCGTATTCCTCTTCCCTTTGGGTCCAGCTGCCCTGGGCGTTACTCGATACCCTTGGCCTCGAAACGTTCGGGCTCTGTCTCATGCGGTATTCTTTGGAAGAGCGCTGGTCTTCTGCGGTGCGGATTAACAGGAGGAATTCGGTAAAGGTAGGTGGGTTGTTCTTTCTCTGTGCTAGCTGCAGCTCGGTTAGCATGGCGGTGTCCCTGCAGCCTCTGATGAATTGGCTTAGCAGTTGCCGATCGAGGGCATTGGCCGCTACGCCCCCCCTCCTATAGGTGGTAGTCAGGATCCCCCGTAATCGCGGAAGGTAAGCTGATGATTTCTCTCCAACGTATTGCACTGTATTCAGGTACTTGGCAAAAAGATCAGCTCCATCTTCAATGGTTCCGAAGGCGGCGTCGAGGCTCTCCAGGTAGTCCCCTGGAGGACAGTCAGGTTCCAGGTGTCTTACCATGTCACTGGCGGGTGCCATGAGGCTATCCAGGAGTTTCCGGGATTTGTTTACATCAGACACTCTTGTGTCGTTGAGGAGAAGAACCGCATTGTTCCGCCATGTCTCGTAGTCTACTTCTCTGTCGGGCGGAGGGCTTCGCCCAGAGAAGGGTCTGATTCTCACGGATGCTTGACTGAGCATGGCTGCGTCTTCGGTTCTCATTAGGTGCTCCACAATTATCCTTTGCATCCCTGGTGGGTTGACATCAGCGGGTGTCAGAACAGGTTGTGCATTCTCTTGCGGGCGCACTGGTGCTTGAGGCCAGCGGAGCTCGGGTACCGGCTCCACTCGGCTTGTCCAGGGTAAGGGGCTTGCTTGTGTTGCAGGCCCCGGACCCTGTGGGGCGTCCATTCTGAATGCGTCCCCCCCGGTCCCTTCGTCGGGGTGGGGGTCGGGCTGAGGGCGGCGTTTGAGGGCGGCGCTGATGGTGGCGAGTTCTCTCGTGAGGACTTCCTCAAGGGCTTCGCCCCTCTCTGTCGCTATCACCGCTAGGTCTGCGAGAAAAGTCTGTGTAACCATGTCACTGGCTACAGGGTCATAAACGCTGGCTAAGTCTCGAATGAGGTAACTCGCGTCGGGCGTGGTTAGTCGGAAATTAGAAACTGCTTGCGGGCCGTCGTATTCTATAATAACCCGTGATTCTGGCTCTAAGCCGACAGGAGCTACTAAGAACGTCCTCTGAATGGTGCCGCGTCCCATCAGATATTCCTTCAGGTCAGGGTCAGTGTTAATATCGTCTATACCGCGGACTATGATTGAATTAGGGAGTCTCACTCTGCTAGTTTGAACTACTTCCATCGCTACACGCTATTTAAGCTTCTGCCTTACAGGCTAATAATCCAGTTAACTGTGATATACTCCTCCTGGCTGGCTCGCCAAATTTATGTAGCACTTGTGTTAATACCAGTAACAGCTGTTTGCCACGGGCACAGTTCTAGGTTCGAATGCGACAAGGAGTAATATACACAATTAAAAGAATTGTAGACCAGAGGCAGAGTTATAACAATAACCGGTGTTTTAATTAAAAGCGCGCTAGATAAACAGTAATAATATATACGTACGTAAAGTACAACTTATGCTTGGAAGTATCCCTTTTAGATTAGGTCAGTAACCTTTCCTTGCGGGAGGGTTAGGTCGATATCAAGGCCTAGGTCGATTGGATCAACACATTGGGGTTCATTCAGACGTCTCTGAGGTTATCATCGGTAACTCTATATTAGTTTATCAGGGAATGCAAATACCTTATTAGGTGAATTGGCCCGTTAACTCTTTAAACCAGGAAGTGATTCGGCGATAATCGAGGTCTATTATGACATCACCACAACCGGTTCTAGAAGGTTCTATGTTCTAGAAGGTTCTATTATAACATCATACAATGGCAGAATATCTATATCCATATATCCAGTTAAATCAATTCAAATACAAAATACAATATCACAACATAAGGTGAACGGGATTGCCTCCCTTGGAAGTCCTTGTAGTCTTGTTCAGTTCAATCCTACCGGACTAGTGGTGTAGCAATAGTTGAGCACTAGGTGAGCCTCATGGGTATTCACATCAGGCTGCCATTAGTCTTATCAAATGTTCCGGGGTTGGCTCGCCATCGGGTATCTATCCAGCTGAGCACGCTTGGTGAGGGGTGGTCTGGACTGCTCCGGGGTGCTGGTGGAGACTTGCGGCTTCCAGTCGGTTGGTTAGTCCGGTCCGTCTGGGTGATGTTGCGGGTCCAGTGGTTGAGGAGAAAGAGGCTGGCTGCTTGAGAGCTGGCTGAATATATAGGAAACCAAGAGGTTCCGGAATGTTCTATATGACATCATAGGATGACATCACAAAGGTTCCAGAACCTTCAAATCATGACATCATACGCTATATACAGGAAGTGGGACCTCATGGTAAACAGGAACTATTTATGTAACTGACAATTATGAATCTGAACCTGGGGTTACATTCTCCCCTTCTATCCTAATGCACGTCCCTGTGCATATTATCCCAGGACTACATTATCACAATCCTATGGGGTTTTGGGGAGTCTGGGCCTAGAATGTTTTACTGTCTAGAAAGTTCTTACCTACTAACATTAACTATTTATGTTCCTATGCTAGTTATGAATCTGAACCCGAGGTTACACGCGCAACTACTATTATATTACTACTATATTAATAGTCTATTCCACTATATAGCTATAGGTGCTGTATGATGACAATGCATTTTATTCCTATCTAATTTTGATCCATCGCAAAGTGCTCCAGCGCTTGAATACGGCTGGGGGATCCGCTCATACAATGCAGACCCAAGTTCGCACACAGCTCTCGTATTATAATGAGCCTGCAAGGCATGTCTCTGTATGCAAATGACTTGCGCGAGAACGCGCATTCCCGTTTAGAATGAGTGGGATTCATCATTCAAAAAACCTGGGTAAGAACAGATTTGGACTTTAAAAATGGCTTGATGAATGTGGCGGTGGCTTTTTTTTTTTTTTGTATTGATCTTTTTCCCCCTCCATTTTTCCTCCGATTTTCTCCCATCCCAATGTTAGTCGTATGCCAATTCCCAGTCCCTTCCTGGTCGCTGCGCACTTACCCCCCACAGTCAGATCATCTGGGAGAGTGGAGGCTACCACGTGTGTTGTGAAGGATCAGATTAAACCGAATATATATATTTATTTATGGATATATATTTAATAGTATTTGTATATCGTTTGATATCCCTTGTATATTCCTTGTACATATACACTGAATATCCCTTTAGTCTACTAACAGCCCATAATAGTTTCATTCTCTCATTGGACAAGAACTTGGCGCCAGCAGCCAAGCCCCTTGGTTCAAGTTCAATCGTGCCGACGAACATGTCGTTACTAGCCCGGTTCCGCGTAGGAATACGTCTGGCGAAATACGAATGGTACTATTTGTTCACAGCGCATATATATATGGCGCAAGTAAAGTAGAACTTTCTTTTAGTCCCTTAGCCCTTAGTTCTTTACCCTCCAACCTAGTGGCAAGACGTTAAGCCTCACCCACGATACACGTGTGGTGCAGTATGGTCAACTTGGCCTCAGAATGGCATTGAGACATCGTGTGGATTAATAGTTGAATTGTCATAGTTTGGCACTATACCGTCGAGTGGGACGTATTTCTATTAAGTTAATAATAGTCTATTATGTATGGTGCATCGTTCGGTTAGAGTTATACAGTGAGTAGTACCCCCATCGTTTCCTCGCGTTATCTAGAGTCTTAACCAGGCTGGGCAGACCACGTGTGGTGCTTTCATCCGAGGAGTTCTGGGCTAGGACGAGTGGACCTGCACATTGGATTACCTTACCCGGACGACGGCGAGCCCTACACGGCTTGGATTATCTACTTGCTTTGGGTGCTTTGATTTATGCCATGGATAACAGCCAACACTGGTGAGTGTTGGAACTACCCCCCGAGAGGAGTCCAGGTGAGACGGCGCTCTACCCCGAGTGAGGTCGCCTCACGTCTCTTCGTTGTGGACCGGCAGCTACCGTCTACAAGAGGGCCCAACTGTATTCATCTGTGGACCAAGGTTCTGTGGGCACCGTGTTCAGCACTCTGAATTCTCCCAAGAAATCGTTGGCCAGATGGGATATCGCCAGCGGCTCTCCTAACCCCCCCCCCCCCCTACTGACTTACAACCAGCGGGACCCCCTTTAGTGTATCCAGCTATAATCATTAAGTACCATCGCTATAGTTCCCTAAAGAACCAGGTTGTATACTTGCTTCCTGCGTAACCAGAGATTGGACATTCAATGTTGATTTGCCTACGAATACTCATTTGCCTTACAAGTGCATTCAAATCATAAATGTCATTAAGTGAACGTTGTATATACCCTTTGCTATATATTAAATATTCGACTTATACATTTGTGTGGACTTGGTTTCATGGTGGGAAAGTGTTCATCATATCTATATCATGTACTGTGTGGCCAGTAGTTAAAGTACATAACGCGGTAGTGGTTTAATGATACCATACTTATCAATACAGTCAGGGAATTGTACCCCTCAGTTACAATTGGTCCTTCGAGCCGGAGGGTAACTAGTGTAATATTAATATAGTGTTATTAATATTGAAATGGCCTATGATGAACACTCCACGAAACGGTCCTCCTAACGTAGAACGCCCGCGGCGCAGACGACAGACACCTCAGTACTTAGAGGATTACGCTGTCAGTCAACTACCTAGCCTTCGACAAACGGTAAACGCGGTAAAAGTAGAAAGTAAAATTATGTCTGACCTTAACGACCAGGTTACCCCGACCACAGAGGCCCTAGTGGGTTCTAATGTAACTGACCAAGCTCACGGTGGGGACCAGGAGGGAGCTGACATGCCTTTACCCCCCGCCAATACCGAAGAAGTAGTCCCCGACCAGCCCCGGGAGGAAGACAACCCTACAGAGAGAGAACTCTGCACGGAAGAAGAGGAGGAGAGCGCCGAGGAAATAGAGCTCCAGGACTCCCCAACGAGTACCGCCAGGAGCGGCTCACCTCTACAACCGTCTTCCCCCAGCGAAGCGGAGAGGATGCTATCACAGGCGTTCCTCGTCAGCCTGACAGCCTCTACCGAACGCGATCGACTCCAGGGTGAACGCGATCGACTTCAGGGTGAACGCGATCGACTCCAGACACAGCAACGGAGCGAAGAAGAGCGCATACGCCTGGAGATGAGACGCCTTCAGACGGAAGAGAATATGGCAAGAGATCGAGCAGACACCCAGCGTGCCGCTGCCGGTGCCCAAAGAGAAGCAGAGCGCGACCTCGCTCTCATCCAGCGCGAAACCGAGCGCGACAGACTACAAGCCGAGCGCGACAAGCTACAAGCGCAACTAATGGAGCAGCTGATCCTCAAGGCAACACCCTCTCCCTCCGCCAGGGGTTCAAGGAACTCGTCGAGACAACAGTCAAGGGCAGCGTCTCCTAACCGAGCAAGCGACCCTGAACTTGACCAACAGACCAAGCCTATACCCCCCGCAGACCCCCTTCCCCGACCGGTCCAAGCGAGACCCAGCTACAAGGAAGGAGCAGCATACACTGCGGAGAAGCTAAATAAACGACTACAGGATCTAGAGGACCTGATAGAAGAAGAAGAGGGAGAGGAGGAGAACCAAGCCCGACGACAGCACAGTACTCCACCGGACCAGGAGGTCCAGTACAGCCTAGGCTATACCCCCGCGGCGCTGCGCTACAGACCCCCGACTCTATTCACGGGTGAGCACGACGCACGACCAGCCCCGAGGAATAGCACCTGGACCAGCGGGCCATGGTACCCTGCCGGTACCAGCCCACAGAGAGGCGCAAGAGGAGACTCGCCTAGGAGGCCTCTCCCCCAACGCTCGCCGATGTATCAGCCATCCACGGCGTCATACATTGCCACACCGACCATCCCAGACTTCACCCATGAGAATCGGGCACAGTACACGGAGCTCCGAATGTGCTTAGAGACAATGATGGTGGATGTCGTTGATGAACGTCACAAGTATGCAATATTACTGAAGCACCTGAAAGTACCCCGAGCGCACAATATAGCGCTAGCCTATGCCACCTCTACGACCCCATACACCGCGGCTCTAGCAGCGCTGGACCAGAGATATGGACGTATATGGGATTACGTAATCCAAGAGATAAGGCATATTGACCGCCTACCCCCAGCAACAGACAATCGCTCATTAGACGACCTGTCTATAAAAGTGCAGTCCCTGGTAGGGATGCTGGGAGCGCAACGAGAAAAGGGTATGCACGAGCTATACGCCAACTCTAACGTCGAGAGGATTTTAGAGAAGCTGCCACCCGCCAGACAAGAGCGCTTTAGGCGGCAGAGAGACCACCGTGATCCTAACGGTCCCGAACCATCCCTCCTCGATCTAGCCGACTTCCTGGCGAGAGAAGTCGGCAGCTTACGACTGGATACGTTCGTGCGGAGCACACCAAGCTCCAGAGAGGGACCCAGGAGAATAAACGATGGAAGAAGATCAGTGACTGTCATGCACCAATCAGAATCAGTACCGAGCAGTAAGAACCACAGTACCCCCTCGAGGAAAGAGAAGTGGAAGATGGTGTGCCCGTACTGCGAGAAGGAACACTGGCTGTCACAATGTGACCTGTTCACCAAGATGAATGCAGAAGAAGTGAGTCAATGGATAAAGTCCAACAGGCGCTGTTACCGATGTGCGCGCAGTCACATGGCAGCCGAGTGCCGCCTAAAGAAGAGGTGCAGTCGGTGTGACGGAGCCCACCTAGATGTCCTACACGACAGTAACAGAAGAAAGCCTGCACCTGCACCATCGAGCAGCACAAAGGCAAGTGTCATGTACATTGACCCCGCCAGCAGCAGCGGCGCCCAAGTGCTCTTAAAGGTAGTCCGTGTAACATTGAGCTACCAAGATAAAGTCATGGACACTTACGCCGTCCTTGATGACGGGTCAGAGAAGACCCTCCTGCTCGCGTCCGCCGCGGCCCAGCTGGGACTGCGGGGGAGCGAGAACCAAATGACGATTCGGACAATAAGAAGAGATTTAAAGACGAAAAAGGGCGAGAATGTCTCCTTCACTATCGCAGCAAGCGGGCAGCCAGAGCGACGGTATAGGATTACAAATGCTTTCACCAGCCAAGAAATAGGACTATCACAGTACACCTACCCCATCGCCAAGCTGATGGATAAATATGTGCACCTGCGTCAACTACCTATCCCGCTCATAGACGGCGCCACCCCGACCCTGCTGATAGGCTCCGACCATGCAGACCTCATAGTCCCGATAGACTGGGTCCATACAGGACCCAGAGGCTGTCCTGCAGCAGTCGAGACCCGCCTAGGATGGACACTACAAGGCCCCCTCGCTAAATCTCTCAACCGAACAGCAGCCACTAGCTGCCTTCACTCCAGAGTGACAGAAGAAGACACCACTCTCCTGCAGCATGTCGAGAGGCTATGGACACTAGAGACAATGCCCTTTAAGAACGAAAAGAAAGACATTCGTTCTAAAGAAGACATTTACGCCATAAACCTCCTCGAGCAAGGGACAAAGAGAGTCACAGTCGGCGGAGTGATGAGATACGCAACTCCACTCCTGAGGCGAGAGGGAATGCCCACCTTTCACGCCACGAAAGAAGCTACAGAGCGGTATCTATTGAACACAGAGCGGCGCCTAGCCAAAGACCCCGCTCAAGAGAGTGTGTACCGCGCTGAGATTGAGAAGCTAATCACAGCGAGACACGTAATGAAGTTTGACATTAAAGAGGCCGATCAGACGACCGAATCATGGTACGTGCCGCACCACAAGGTCCACCACAACGGCAAGGATCGCATTGTGTTTAACTGCAGCTACCAGATCGGATCCCAGAATCTGAATAAAGAGCTCTTGCCCGGCCCCACACTCGGCCCCTCTCTACTAGGCGTGCTACTACGCTTCCGCCAGGACAAGGTGGCTATCAGCGGGGATATCAAAGGGATGTTCCTGCAGGTGAGACTAGTGGAGGAGGATAAGCCCCTACTGCGGTTCCTATGGAGAGAGAGGATCGGAGATGAGCACCCAGCCATCTACCAATGGGAAGTCCTCCCCTTCGGAACCACATGCAGCCCGTGCTGTGCTACATTTGCACTGCAGAAACACGTCGCAGAGGACCCAGCAGCAGATGAAGAGGTCCGACACAGTGTGAAGAACAGTTTCTACGTGGACAACTGTTTACAAAGCGTTTCGACTCAAGAAGAAGCCGAGGCTCTCCTACTCAAGCTACGCGCCTCCCTGATCAAAGGCGGCTTTGATCTCAGGCAGTGGGCCAGCAGCGACCCGCACGTATTGCGCAGCCTCTCCCCCGCGGACAAGGCTGCCAGCAGCGAGACCTGGATGGCGACAATCCCAGGAGAAGCCCAAGAAATGACACTAGGACTAGTCTGGCGCTTCAAAACAGACTCGCTCCACTATAGACACAAACCCCTGACCACGGAGCAGGGAAGGTCGACGGCGATACCGACCACCAGACGGAGTGTGTACAGAACACTCGCCAGACAATATGACCCGTTGGGATGTATTCTACCTTACACCACCAGGGCAAAGATGATTGTACGAGCACTATGGGACAAGGACCAGGGCTGGGACGACCCAATACCCGCACCCCTTGCCTCCACATGGAGAGAGTGGGAGACGGAGCGCCGCTCACTCCCAGGCGTCAATATACGCCGCAGCTACTTCCCACCCACAGTGAGGCCAGAGACATGCAAGATGGATCTACACGTCTTCAGTGACGCCTCCGAAGTAGCCTATGGATCGGTGGCCTACTTGCGTGCCCAAGAGAAGGGAGGAGAGATACACACTGCTTTCATCCTGGCTCGCTCAAGAATAGCCCCACGAAAGCAACAATCTATCCCGCGTCTAGAGCTCTGCGCAGCCCTAGCAGGAGCGCATCTAGCCACGTTAATCCAACGTGAACTCACCATTCCGGTGCACAGAACAATCTTGTGGTCAGATTCCACGACAGTACTCACATGGATCAAGTCTGATTCATGCAGATACAAGGTCTTCGTGGGAGTCAGAGTCACCGAGATTCAAGAGTTAACAGAAGCAGCGAGCTGGCGGTATGTGGACACCAAACACAACCCAGCTGACGTCATCACCCGGGGAATGTCCCTAGATGACCTCACCCGTCACAACATCTACAGTGACGGACCAGAGTTCCTCAAGCTCCCGGAAGAAGAGTGGCCTACGCCCACCCCACGGGAAGCGAGTAAAGAGGAGGCTGAGAACAAGAAACCTATGTTCTGTGGACTGAGCACAGTCGCCTCCACAGACCCCAACATAGATGATTGCCTCACCCTACAGAGTGTGCAACTAAAGACATTTCTGTGGCACCACCCAGAGATTCAGCCCACCACTGACATTTCAGCAGCTGACTACGAAGAAGCAGAACTTCTTCTACTACAACGAGCCCAGAGAGACTCGTTCCCCGATGAGCTAGACTGTCTACAGGGAGGAAAGCCCGTCCCATCAGACAGCAGATTGCTCCACCTGGCACCCGAGAGCGACGCCCATAATCTCATCAGAGTGGGTGGTCGTCTGCGGAGAGCCCCCGATCTACCGGATGACGTTAAGTACCCGATAGTCTTGAACAGCCGACACAAGGTCACAGAGCTGATCATAAAGAAATACGACGAGGATGTACACCACGCAGGAGCAGAGAGAGTCTTCGCGGAGATCAGACGTCGCTATTGGATACTTCAAGGGAGAGAAGCAGTGCGACGCTTCCAGCGAACCTGTCTAGACTGCCGAAAGTGGCGCGCGCAGCCCACTATACCCCGGATGGCTGACCTACCCCCCTGTCGCCTCCGACTCGGCGACAAGCCATTCCACTCCACAGGCATGGACTGTTTTGGCCCGTTGTATATAAAGAAAGGAAGAGGAACCGAGAAGCGGTGGGGTATTGTATTCAAATGCATGACCACCAGAGCGATACATATCGAACTCCTTCCAACCATGAGCACAGACTCATTCCTTATGGCCTTCCGAAGATTCACATCACGGAAAGGAAAACCGTCTACATTGTTGTCTGATCACGGGACAAACTTCAAAGGCGGAGAAAGGGAGCTGAGAGAGAGCTTCCAAGCTATGGGCCCAGAACTTAAGACCCACCTCGCTCCATCCCAGATTGACTTCCAGTTTAATCCCCCGAACGCACCCCACTTCGGTGGAACCTGGGAACGAGAAGTACGTTCTATAAAGACAGCCCTGTACGCCGTGCTTGGGGCCCAGACTGTAGCGGAAGAAGTCTTAATGACAGTCCTCACGGAGATCGAGGGAGTATTGAACTCCAAGCCCCTCGGCTACGTCTCCAGTGATATAGCATATGTCGACCCAGTCACCCCCAACACACTCTTGATGGGGCGGCTGGACCCCGCGCTACCCCAGACCATGTACAGGCCTGAAGAAGCGAACGGCCGAAGAATGTGGAGGTACAGTCAAGTACTAGCTGACAAGTTTTGGAACAGCTTTCTACTCCACTACCTACCGTCTCTACAGACCCGCCAGAAGTGGGTAAAAGAGAGAGACAATTTGACAGAAGGAACAGTCGTCATGATTATCGACCAGTCACTACCCAGAGCTATGTGGCCGGCTGGCCGCGTAAGCAAAGTGATCACCGGTGCCGATGGCAAGGTCCGAGCAGCTGAGGTGCTCGTCCAAGGGCGAACTTACACACGACCCGTGGCGAGGCTAATAGAACTGCCTAGACTCCCAGACACTATAGATGACGACCATGACCCCATGACTTTGTGAGTTGACTGACCCTTACAGCGGACCTTGAGTGGTAGACAGTGCGGTTAATCTGTCTCTGCTTAGCTAATTAGGTGGGACTAATTAGGGAGCGGCTGTTGTGAAGGATCAGATTAAACCGAATATATATATTTATTTATGGATATATATTTAATAGTATTTGTATATCGTTTGATATCCCTTGTATATTCCTTGTACATATACACTGAATATCCCTTCAGTCTACTAACAGCCCATAATAGTTTCATTCTCTCATTGGACAAGAACTTGGCGCCAGCAGCCAAGCCCCTTGGTTCAAGTTCAATCGTGCCGACGAACATGTCGTTACTAGCCCGGTTCCGCGTAGGAATACGTCTGGCGAAATACGAATGGTACTATTTGTTCACAGCGCATATATATATGGCGCAAGTAAAGTAGAACTTTCTTTTAGTCCCTTAGCCCTTAGTTCTTTACCCTCCAACCTAGTGGCAAGACGTTAAGCCTCACCCACGATACACGTGTGGTGCAGTATGGTCAACTTGGCCTCAGAATGGCATTGAGACATCGTGTGGATTAATAGTTGAATTGTCATAGTTTGGCACTATACCGTCGAGTGGGACGTATTTCTATTAAGTTAATAATAGTCTATTATGTATGGTGCATCGTTCGGTTAGAGTTATACAGTGAGTAGTACCCCCATCGTTTCCTCGCGTTATCTAGAGTCTTAACCAGGCTGGGCAGACCACGTGTGGTGCTTTCATCCGAGGAGTTCTGGGCTAGGACGAGTGGACCTGCACATTGGATTACCTTACCCGGACGACGGCGAGCCCTACACGGCTTGGATTATCTACTTGCTTTGGGTGCTTTGATTTATGCCATGGATAACAGCCAACACTGGTGAGTGTTGGAACTACCCCCCGAGAGGAGTCCAGGTGAGACGGCGCTCTACCCCGAGTGAGGTCGCCTCACGTCTCTTCGTTGTGGACCGGCAGCTACCGTCTACAAGAGGGCCCAACTGTATTCATCTGTGGACCAAGGTTCTGTGGGCACCGTGTTCAGCACTCTGAATTCTCCCAAGAAATCGTTGGCCAGATGGGATATCGCCAGCGGCTCTCCTAACCCCCCCCCCCCCTACTGACTTACAACCAGCGGGACCCCCTTTAGTGTATCCAGCTATAATCATTAAGTACCATCGCTATAGTTCCCTAAAGAACCAGGTTGTATACTTGCTTCCTGCGTAACCAGAGATTGGACATTCAATGTTGATTTGCCTACGAATACTCATTTGCCTTACAAGTGCATTCAAATCATAAATGTCATTAAGTGAACGTTGTATATACCCTTTGCTATATATTAAATATTCGACTTATACATTTGTGTGGACTTGGTTTCATGGTGGGAAAGTGTTCATCATATCTATATCATGTACTGTGTGGCCAGTAGTTAAAGTACATAAAGCGGTAGTGGTTTAATGATACCATACTTATCAATACAGTCAGGGAATTGTACCCCTCAGTTACAACGTGCTTCCTCCGACACACGTCCAGCCAATCACCGCTTCTTTTCACCTGGCAGAGCGGATTCTCATCGAGAGGGCGTAGCGTGTGGGAGGATCACACTATCCCCCTCAAGTCCTATCCGCGCTTAGCAGGCGCCCCGACCGAACTGTAGGAGTCGCTGTTTACAACGACCCGGACCCACCCCGCCAGCTTCTCCCACCCTCTAATACAGCCAATTGTATTAGTGCAGACGGCCAGCCAAGCTGGTGACAACCCCGGAGCTGTGAGCTGGATTCGAACAGGCAAATCCAGCTCACAGCTCCGGGGTTGGTGACGAACGCAGTCTCCGCTCGGCCACCTAACCGCCCCGGCGGTGGCTTTTCTTATTGTTCTCTTAACAGACAGGTAAGCAAGAATATAAGAAAAATAATAAGAACGTATTGTTGAATGAGGCCCAATAGACCGTGTTCTTTAGTTAAATCTCTGTTTTAACTAACTGCTGGGGCAGCGGTGGCCTAATGGTTAGAGAAGCGGGTTTGTGACCGGAAGGTCGCCGGTTCGATCCACCCCCAACTGCTCCAGTGGAGTTGCTCAGTGGCCAATGGTGTCAGACTGTGGTTGTACTGGGCAGCTCCCAGGTGTGAATGGAACTGTGTGAATGTGAAGCAGGGCGTAGCTGAAAAAGAGCATCTGTGCTCAGCGAACCTACCCTGGGTAAATAAAGGTTAAACAAAACAAACAAACTGTTGTAATATCCTCTGTAATATATCTCAATCCTATGTACATGTGATTTGATCTTGACTTGCATTTTTTCCCTATGCTGTCTGATTAGATGTGAATAAGTGATAACAGGATTGTAAATAATATAATAATAATACACTTTATTTATTTTTATTAAAATGACTGGTTACTAAGTGACACGATACCATGGCAACGGCACTTTTGGTCATCTTTGACCCACTAAATAATGTGGGTCCACTGCTATGTGACGAGCCCAGTGCTGCTGCAGACAATGACCTTGGTTCTTCTGTTATCGTTGGGCTTGAGAGCTCAGCTGATAAAAGGCCCTCATCTGCTGGAGACACACATAGTGACTGAGGCCCCGTTTAGACGGAAACGCTAGCAGGTGAATCCGCAAAAAGATTTTTTCAGATGTGCCTTTCGTTTATACGGAAACGGCGTTTTTACGGGGTGAAACCACAAAAAAGTGAGACTACCTTCCAGGGTGGAATTCCTAGAAACGATAAACCTTTGCGCTCTCATCTAAACTGTCAAACCACATAAAACGATGACGAAAGGGTTATCAAGGCTCTCGTCGCGTGTACTGCTTACATCACAGGCATGCGTCAGTAGCCTAGAAGCGTAAACAAAGC
The DNA here is from genome assembly GCF_963971535.1 of Notolepis coatsorum. Lineage (NCBI taxonomy): Eukaryota > Metazoa > Chordata > Actinopteri > Aulopiformes > Paralepididae > Notolepis > Notolepis coatsorum. Next base: position 92,194,809 of record NC_140168.1, read on the forward strand.
ATGTCTGATTCTATCCATGGCAATCACCTGAAGGCTACATTGGCAGTACTTTTAAATACACAATAATCTGTCCTGCGGCGTGACTGGACCCACCGTCTGTGAGTGACTCTGCTTTGGTCCAATCACATTCCCCACCCACAGTCTGCGAATCAGAGGCAGAGTAGGGCGGGTCTTCACAGCACGTCATGTGACATATGCGCCAATCGTGTGACAGCGGGGCTCAGTCGTCTGGAGACGTTACAGCCTCGTCTGCACGGAGAATTCCATCCGAAAACGATGGTCTAAACGCAAAATTAAAAGTGAAACCGTAAGACGACTTTTGCGGTTTCTGTTCAGACTCTCTCCGTCTAAACGTAGCCTGATACTGTCCTCTTAAAACTAATATCTACGAGTAGATGCCGTCATCTGCAGATATTTACATTATATACACATTGAAAAACTGCCATTCTTTCACCAGGATACGGCATTGGGAGAGAAAGCCAAGTCCTGTTCCCATTTTGTGAAAGGGAGATGGAATGTAGTGTCTGCGCTTGCCAGTATTTTGTATATTTTTGAAAATATTTTCTTCTGTGATGTTATTTTATTCATTGCTAATATAATTGGAGGTGGTTCAAGATCATTCTGTGTAGTGTTAATTTTAGATTCAAAAATGTATTTCAGCTGTAGAAATTGCAAGTGTTGGTCTGTCCCAATGCCGTATCCTTCAGTCAAATCTTGATAAGTGATTAGGCTGTTGTCTGTGAAGATGTGGTGAAGATGAGTAATGCCTTTTTGTTTCCAAGCTGGGAAGTATATGGGTGATTGGCCGAGTTGAAAGTCAGGGTTGTGCCAGATTGGGGTGTACCGTAAATCCTTTAATAGTGGAGGGTACTCGATTAAAGGACGGGCCTCTTATAATGGCAGAGGGTTTGATGCATGCAGACAAATAAAGGCCGGTCTCCAATATAAGGTTGCAAAAAAAAAGTATTTTTTTAATTTTTCGTGCCGTGATATAGAATGAGAGAAACTCTTGCCAATGCAAGCTCCTGCTCCCTCCCGACTGACTACCGTACATTAATGTTTCCCTCTGGTTGGCGTCAGCTAACGTTGTTATAATATCTAGATCTGTGGTGTCAGCTGGATGACGTTGACTTCGTTTGCAAACGTTAACGTCCGCTATCTATATGGCGTTGGCAGGAGAGGCTGGCGTTGTCCAGTTGACTCATTACAGATCATGATGCTATGATAACGTTAGTAGCTAAAGCTATTGCCTGCATGTCAACAACTCGATTCGACTGAGGAAGTCGAGAAGGTGGGTACCACACGCTAAATCGTCCCCGGACCCTGCAACCTAGTATAGACAGTTCCAACTTCAGTGTGTGAATTACGTTAATCCCACAATTACTCAACTGCACTCAATATTTAAATACCAATGCTAGTCTAAATAAATGTAGACAGACAATGTACGTATAAAAAAATATATATATATAATAATAATGCAATAAAAGTCTGAAAATGTTTATGTCCATGAGTGTCATTTTTAGAAATTAAGGCCTGCCTCTTATATAAGCCTCTCTCTAATAAAGGCCTGGTGCTCTTTGCAGCTGAGGTAAATAGAAGACCCGTCCTATATTTGAGGATTTACGGTATTTACTAGGGGTGGGAATCGCCAGAGACCTCACGATACGATACTATCGCGATACTTGCGGCACGATACGATAGTATCGTGATACTAAATATATCGCGATATTAATATTGCGATTTTTTTTTTTTCAATTTTCATTTATTACCTTTTTCAACTGCAAAGTAAAACTTTGTCAGCATGTTTTATCTAATAAAATAAAGTTCAGTCTGTTCATCTCACTTCAATCATTTTTATTGCAGAACATGGTATTTTCTCAAGCAGACCGATGTAAACACTGTAATCTGTGTTGCATGTACCTGACAAACTGAACTGTTTGTATTACAGTCATATTCCAACTTAACTGAATGCACATGTGTGTGTGGACTACTGTACTATTATTACAGGTATTGAAATGAACAATGCAACTAACTTATACAAAAAAAAAGTATATATTTTTTATGAATAATTAAATATCGATACTTGGCGTCCCTGTATCGATACAGTATTGCCACGCAAAGTATCGCGATACTACTACGTATCGATTTTCCCCCCACCCCTAGTATTTACAGGGGGTTAGTGTGTTACCAGTGATTTTGTTGGCTTTCCACCAGGCTGTCAGAGTTGTGGAAATGACTGTATTCCTAAAACAACAGTGATGTTTTATGCTTGTGCTAAGGAATGGCAGATCTTGTGGTGAGATTTCCATGCACACGTCCTTCTCAATGTCTTCCCAGCGGTTGTATTGTTGGCTAGGGTGAATCCATTTGTAGATGTATATTAATTCGTTGGCCAGATAGTAGTTGAGAAAGTTAGGTGCTTCAAGTCCTCCTTGGTTTTTGTTTTTTTGAAGGGTGTTTAAATTAATTCTTGCTTTTTTATTCTTCCAGTAAAACTTAGTAATGGTGGAGTCCATTAGAGGAGGAATACACTTTATTTATAAAGCACCCTTCATGCAATAGAAAGCAGCCCAGAGTGCTTTGACAACACAATATTTTTTATTTACAAATTAATTATAAAATACATGACTCTGTAGACAAATTGCATATCACAAGCAATAAAATAAGTAGAAAAAAGAGATTTAAATAAAATGATTGAAACAAAAGGAATATACTAAATACAGTTAAAAGCCAAGTTAAAAAGATCTGTTTTCAGATGCTGTTTAAATGCCTAACATGTCGTGTGTGTGTGTGTTTCTTTCTTTCAGACACTTCTATAAGCCTTTGTTGAAGAGAGGAGTCAACAGGTTTATGGCTCAAACTGCCGTCTTCATGCTCTCTGCCTTCTTCCATGAGGTAGACCTATCACCGCCGCTCCACGTCACATGGTGCCACTTTTTTTCATTTAAATATATATATTTTTATTTATAGACAATGTGCATTTACATTAACTCATTGGACGCCACCGCTTAAGTGCGCCAGAGGGCGGTAGAGCGCCACCGCTTTAATCAATGGGAGGAGTGGGAGATTTGCGAGTGCTTAAAATATATCTTAAATTATGGCTATGGGTCTAATACACTCGTCGATTATCAGTGAGTTGCTTGCAGTCAACATGTACAAAACGGATTGTTTTTTCATCTGTACATTTCCGTTTTATACCGTTTTGAATACAAGTATGGTTTTGGTGATTTTTAGTAATTCCAGAGAAAGATGCGATAATAGCCCTTTAGTGGAATACACAAAAAACACGTTGTAATTTTTTCGCTGATTATCGAATCTTCCTGAAATCAACGCTAGATCATAATTATTATCCTTCCTTGTGCACGCATGCAATGTTGTTTAGACCGGCGCGCCGCTCCCCCCCTCCTCCCACCCAACGGAAAACAGCCACACATACACACACAGATACAGCGTCGACCGGGTAGAAATACATATCAGATCAACGATCAAATTGATATATAATTTTCTTACCTTGTATCTGATGTAATGCAAAAGAAATAATCCAATTATCTGATCGCCATTTGAAGTACTGGTCCATGCCATGTTCAACAGCATTGCATATGAGGGCGGGGCAGTGTCGCAGATGTATCGATGAAATCAGGTTACCTCGCCTGATTATTTAAACCACGCCCGCATGGCTTGGATCGTCCCAGAAAAAAAACGATACCATTCCCAGTGGAGTGCAATACCAGCCGGAAGGCGAAGGGGGCGGTATTTGCCCTTTTGCGAGCTCAGACCCATTCCCAATGATAACATCAGGCTGGATGGATGAAAATTAATGGATATCGCTAATAAAAGAAATATCGATTAAAACCCGACTATACTTGTGATTGGCGCTGAACGGTCGGCGAGTTAACCCGACTATCATCGGGTCTGGCGTCCAATGAGTTAATCATTGTTACATGAAAATATGTTTGCACCAGATTTAGCAGAAGCTCATTTCCATCTGTAGTCTATCCAAAACACATGAAATACAAACGGTGCAAGAGTTCAAAATATATATACACGTAAAATGCCAGACAACATACACAGGACACACAGCATATAGAGTGCAAAATACATACACATGGAAATGCAACATAACATGCACATACACACAGCACAGTGCCAAACATAATGATCTATTCTTGACACTTAAGATACAAGTCAAGTTCAAAAGTACAAAGTAAAAGTAACTGAGTCTCTTGTGTAATCATCTATATATACACAAGGAAGTCAGACAGCACCACCTAGTGTTAGCAACATTGGTGACTCAGGACAATGCAACTAACTTATACAAAAAAAAAAGTATATATTTTTTATGAATAATTAAATATCGATACTTGGCGTCCCTGTATCGATACAGTATTGCCACGCAAAGTATCGCGATACTACTACGTATCGATTTTTCCCCCACCCCTAGTATTTACAGGGGGTTAGTGTGTTACCAGTGATTTTGTTGGCTTTCCACCAGGCTGTCAGAGTTGTGGAAATGACTGTATTCCTAAAACAACAGTGATGTTTTATGCTTGTGCTAAGGAATGGCAGATCTTGTGGTGAGATTTCCATGCACACGTCCTTCTCAATGTCTTCCCAGCGGTTGTATTGTTGGCTAGGGTGAATCCATTTGTAGATGTATATTAATTTGTTGGCCAGATAGTAGTTGAGAAAGTTAGGTGCTTCAAGTCCTCCTTGGTTTTTGTTTTTTTGAAGGGTGTTTAAATTAATTCTTGCTTTTTTATTCTTCCAGTAAAACTTTTTTTTAAAAGATTTTTTTTTGTGACAGAGCAAAAGTGATCATAGTTTATATTGTTTTTTATGTCACTACGAAGCCTGTTCCACTCTTTGATGGCCTTGAAGGAGAAGGCTGATTGGGCAGAAGCAGAGTTTCTTAGAGGGACCTTGCAGTCACCTCTTGATGCAGATCTTGAAGCCCTTGTTCTCAGCTCAGAACACGATAGGACAAAATGTTTCAATGGAGGAGGGGCAGTATTATTATTTTCTGTCCAATATCTTCAGAGCTTGCCCATACAGGGATCTGATCGGATTTAACACTATCAGTGCCTTTGATTAACCCCGTTGAATGCCACCATCCACTTCAATGTTAGCGCTAAAAACGCCTAATCTATGTTTTAAATTATGGCTATGTGTCTAATCTGCCCGTCGCTTATCAATGACTCGTTTGCAGTCAACATTGTCGAAGCGGATTGTTTTTTTATCGGTTCATTTTCGTTTTATAGCATTTTGAAAAAGCCCTCGTTTTCAAAGAAAATATAAAGATTCCATGATAAAAGACATTTACATAAAAAAGACATAGTATATGTGTACGTATGCACGCTATAGACGCGAGCTGAAAAATCGATTCTCTTATTTCCTCATCAACGATCACAGCCAAACAGCCACATCACACATAGGGCAAATGCTGAGATCTCAGTGAATACAACTCTGATTATCCCAAGACTGGCAAAATAGATTCCTTACCTCAGATCAGATGTTCTCCAAAAAGATTATTCCAATTCCTGATCGCCATTCCAAATATCGATCACGCTTATTGATTGATTATTGGCTGCTGTAAATATATATTCCAGGCTGATTTCCGTCCCGCGAGCAGATCGCTCTTGAGCAGACTGCTCGCCAGCACAAGGACCGAGTTTGCTCCCCCCCAGAGATCTACAGATCCCAGGTCAGTCTAAGCGACTGACCTGCAGTTACACAGGGATAGACGATAGGGGGTGCTTTTTTCCAATCTGAGCTCCTGTAGGGGCTGGTGTACCAACGGGAGACTCTGTTGATGAAATATGAATTCGGATTGCTAATAAAACAATAAAACGATATTTGTCGTCATGGGCACTCAACGGGGGGGGGCTGATAAAACGAGATATGTCGTCCGTGGCACTGAAAGTGTTAAGGTAGTTTGATTGGCTTGCGTCCAGCATGGCATGCAGTATCTCATATAGGACAGGATCATAGCATTTAGGTAAATGTTTGCTGCCTCTGTTAAAGAATTTCTAATAGGGCGGAAATTCAGAATGTTAAACTTTAAAACATGAGCAATTTTTTTGTGTGTATACTGTCAAAATGGTGTCCAAAACAAACCCCACCACATCACTTCCCCCTGTCATTTCACTGTGTGACTCATAACTTCACACCTTAACACTTTCAGAGCCCAAGCTTAATCTTGATTTACCGCTTGAATGCCCACCATCCACTTCAATGTTGGCGTTAATAACACCTAATCTATGTTTTAAATTATGGCTATGTGTCTAATCTGCCCGTCGCTTATCAATGACTTGTTTTCCAGTCAACATTGCCAAAGCGGATTGTTTTTTTATCGGTTCATTTTCGTTTTATAGCATTTTGAAAAGCCCTCGTTTTCAAGGAAAATATAAATATTCCATGATAATCGCCCTTTACCGGAATATTCTAGAATACACAAAAATGTTGTAATTTTTTGGCCTATTTATGAATCGTTTTCAAATAAACGCTAGATTATCGATAGTATATGTGTACGTATGCACGCTATATAGGCGATCTGAAAAATCGATTATCTGATTTCCTCAAAGCGATCGCGCACAGACAGACACACACATCACACAGGGCGAACACTGAGATCTCGGCGAATACAACTCTGATTATCCCAAGACTTGTAAAATAGATTCCTTACCTCAGATCAGATGTTCTCCAAAAAGATCATTCCAATTCCTGATCGCCATTCCAAAAATCGATCGCTTTTATTGATCCAACGCTACATACTGTACATATGTATTCCACGCTGTTCTGAGGCTCCACAATGAATCCGATCGGCTCGGGTTACATGCCTGAGAAGTAAAATGTGGATTCCGGATTTTTCTTTTCTCATCCATTTTCATTGAGTCCATTCCAAAAGGGTGCATTACCATCTGGGAGATGATAGGGGGCGGTTTTTTCACATCTGAGCTCCTACATGAGCTGCATACCAACGGGAGACTCTGTTGATGAAATATGATCGCTAATAAAAAAATAAAACGCTAATTGTCGTCGTTATCAGTTCATTGGACTGATAAAACGTGTTATGTCGTTTTGGGCATTGAAAGTGTTAATGATCACATCTCATAACATCACACCTTAACTCATTCAACGCCATAGCCAGCGCCCATCTCTGCTCTCTAGCACCAGCTTTCCATTGCCTATTTTCACGACAAATTCACGATCGTTGCGGATCTATTGTATACCGGTATTCTATATTATACTTTATTACTATTACTATATTATACTTTTGCCAAAGTATAAACAAAGTCTCAAGCGAACGCCGGTGGTCTCGCGAGAGGTTAAGCGTTGGACCGTGACGTCAGAGGAGACACTCCCAAGCTGCACTTGAATGCACAGACTGGAGGGTATTCCGTGATAACACAGCCAATATTAACGAATACACTGAAATGGTGCTTGACTTTGTCTGTACTCTGGTAGAAGAAACAATCCCCTCTACCACAATTAGAATCTACCCAAATCGAAAGCCCTGGGTAGATAAATCCGTCCGTGAGACTCTGAAAGTGCGCACATCAGCCTACAACTCCGGCCTGGTGACAGGCAACATGGAAGAACACAAGACGGCAAGATACAACGTCAGGAGAGCAGTAATAGAGGCAAAACGGCGTTACAGGGATAAAGTTGAACTTCAGTTTGAACAGGCTGACTCTAGAGGCATGTTGCAGGGCCTCAGAACAATGACAGATTACAAAGGCACCTCCCTCAAGCTGAACAGTGACATATCCTTAGCAAATGATCTCAACTCCTTCTATGCGAGGTTTGAGGCTGTGAATAACAACACCAGCCTACAAACCACGGCAATGGGGGGGGGGGGGGGGGGGTCTGCTGATGGAGACTCAGTGTTCAGGGTAACAGAGCATGAGGTGAGACGGATCTTTAAAAAAGTGAATATCAGGAAGGCAGCAGGACCGGACGGCATCCCCGGCCGCGTCCTAAAAGTCTGTGCCGACCAACTGGCCCCGGTATTCACTGACATCTTCAACCTGTCCTTGGAACAGGCTGTCATCCCCACCTGTCTGAAGAAGTCCACCATCATCCCTGTACCCAAAAAATCTACGCCCGCTTGCCTCAACGACTACCGCCCTGTAGCCCTCACCTCCATAGCCATGAAGTGCTTTGAGAAGCTAGTGAAGGGCTACATCTGTTCCTCCCTCCCCATCAACCTGGACCCCCTGCAATTTGCATATCGCCCCAACAGGTCCACTGAGGACGCCATAGCCCATGTGCTGCACACAGCAGCATCACACCTGGACAAGAGGCAGGGGAACTATGTGAGAATGCTGTTCATCGACTACAGCTCAGCATTCAATACCATAGTCCCCTCCAAACTCATAGCCAAGCTCAGGGACCTGGGCTTGAACTATGACCTCTGCCAGTGGGTCTTGGACTTCCTGACGGGCAGACCCCAGGTGGTAAGAGCAGGCAACTGCACCTCCTCATCCATCACGCTCAACATAGGGGCCCCCCAGGGCTGTGTTCTGAGCCCCCTCCTCTACTCCCTGTACACACATGACTGCGTGGCACAGCGGAACAACAACACAATCATCAAATTTGCTGATGACACAGTAGTGGTGGGCCTGATCTCTGCCAACGACGAGAGGGCCTACCTGGAAGAGGTAGAAATCTGTCACAGTGGTGTCAGGAGAACTGCCTCTCCCTGAACGTCAGCAAAACAAAAGAGATGATTGTGGACTTCAGGAGGTCGGGGGTCAAGGACTACAGCCCCCTCAGCATCGACGGGGCACCGGTTGAGAGAGTGAACAGTTTCAAGTACCTCGGAGCCCACATATCCGAGGACTTGACATGGACCACACACATTGACAGTGTTGTGAAGAAGGCACGACAACGCCTCTACTTCCTCAGGCGCCTAAGGAAGTTCCAAGTCAGTCAGAAGATCCTTAGGAACTTCTACTCATGTACAATAGAGAGCATCCTGACTGGCAACATCACCTTCTGGTTTGGGAATAGCACTGCACAAGACCGTAGCAGACTACAAAGAGTGACACGTTCAGCCGAACGCACAATTGGAGGGGGGCTTCCCACCCTCCAGAACATTTACAACAAGCGGTGCAGGGGGAAGGCTAAGAGAATTATTAAGGACTCGAGCCACCCGAACAACTGCCTCTTTGAACTGCTGCGGTCAGGCAAGCGATACCGGAGTCTTAAGGCGAGCACAGAAAGACTCAGAAGAAGCTTCTATCCCCAGGCCATCAGGCTGCTAAACGAACAATAAACACTATGCAACAACCATCAAATGCACACAGCACACACACCCACACGCACACACTCACTTAAACAAACAACACACTGCAGCACCCACTCTCCACACTTTAGATCACACAAACACACTTTATATTGATTGATAAAGGATTTGCACTACAACTCGTACACCTACTGTAAATTGTACCTAAATTGCACCTCATCCCATTTCTGCCTTGCACTATATAGTATTGTATATTAGTACACTGCATAGTATTGTATATTATATGGTAACTCAGTTACGTCTATTCTGCATCGAACATTGTACATATGTCTATACTGAACACTGTGACCTCATTTTTTTTACTTCTAATTTACATACTATACCATGTTATTTTATTTCATACTTATATTATCTTGTCTTGCACAGTCTCTGGAGCGTAACAGTAAGAAGCATTTTGTATAAAAGTATTCTGTACTTCTGTATGACAACTATTAAAGAAACTTGAAACTTGAATTATATAGCTATGGAGAAAATAGTCCGGCTCATTTGAGACACTATGTCCACTATGTAGTCCAATATGTAAAAAAGAAATTTTTTCATGTATACGTTCGCGTGTTATCCTGTGGTGAATATTGTATAGTTTCAGAGTGATCCGGGCTAATTCCTGGAAGCTGAGTTATGGAGCGCTATGTGCATTTTGCGAAAGTCGTTTGCGTTGCTCGCCTGGACACGATGTTATTTCCAACAAGACAAACGTCTTTCTCTGGTCTGCATCCCCTTAACAATTGTGTGTATTGAGCCGTACTGTATTGTACCCATTCTGCAATCTGTTAATAAAGTTTTCATTCATACATTCAAGTCGTACTAGCCAGCAGCGTAACTAAGAGTAAGTAAGAGATATGTATAGATATAGATATAGTATTAATAGGTTGCAGGTAGTCCTACCTGAGATGGAGCAGCTGAGGTGGAGGCAGGGGCCGAAAAGAAATGCGAAATACTAGTTTGCAGGCGGGTTTTGTTAATGGAGGTATGGTTAGCGCTCAGCATGTGCGGCTTGACTGCTTTCACTCCCATCGTCCCCAGTTTAAAATCTTTTTTGCAGAGTTTGCAGCGGGCCTCGTAATGGTCTTTGACTGGGACCAACCATGATGCAAACACTGGGTTGTCAAGCCAGTTCTCGTTAAATTTGCACTTTCGCATAACTAAACGTAATGTTAGCGCTTGCTAACATTAGCTATAGACTCCGTTGCTGAAATAGTTCCTGGCAAACATAAGGACCTCTGTTGGTTCTGCTCCATTCCGGTCTGTGTGATGCTACAACACTAAATAAAAAGTCTGACTTTATCTCCCAGGACCCGTTTTTCCCCAGATTTCATAATGAAACATAAGATGACATGGCATTTTATCTTTCCTGTATGGCATTTTTAAGACCTCTGAAAGATGGATTTAAGACAAATTAACACATTTCAAGGTCATGCGAATTCCGCCATTCCACGGCGTACGACGTTATTGAGATCATATTTCATTTTTTCCCCATGGTATTCATAATTCCCTCACCGAGCCGCCTATTCTTTAATCCCAAGCCGAAGAGTGCTGCCAAGTGCTTCCACGTTTTCCCTGATTGGCCGCGACACGCCCCGCGGCAGAGCGGCATTATGCAGCCGTAATCCCCCCTGTTTTAACATCGACGGTTAGCTCAACTCGTTCGCCGCCTTGCTGTGGAGCCTGCGGTGCGTTGGTGACAAGTTCGAATCACTTCAATTTTTTCTTTTCTTTTTTTCTTTTTGTTTAATTAATTTATCATCTCTCGCTATAAACGTGCATTCTTTCGCCGGTTAAGTTTAGGCATTCTTTCGGAGTTGGTTAAGGTTAGGGTTAAGTTTATGCATTCTTTCGGAGTTGGTTAGGGTTAAGTTTAGGCATTCTTTCGGAGTTGGTTAAGGTTAGGGTTAAGTTTAGGCATTCTTTCGGAGTTGGTTAAGGTTAGGGTTAAGTTTAGGCATTCTTTCGGAGTTGGTTAAGGTTAGTTTGTCGCAGAGCATGGCAATAGAATGCCTGTCTGTCTTTCTTGACGCGGAGGCAGCAGCCTATTTCCGCTCTGCCGCGCGCCGCGGTCACATGGGCGTCGTGGCCAATCAGAGAAACGCGAAGCACTCTTCGGCTGGGATTAATATAGACGCCACCGAGCCTGGTCTGATACAGTGGGAGCCTGCACAACAGTGCAATGCTTCAATACCGCCGCCTGGTGGATGATCGGGCGAGTTACCAAACCGGAAATGGATTGAGTCTATCTCTGTGCATCTGGGAAATGCGTCCGGCAGTCACACATTGTTGCGGGACTCTAGACACACATCCGTGTATATGGATTGCTGCCATAACTCAATAATCTATATGATTTGGGCATTTATTTCGCCATACAAACCGGAAATGGATCTAGTCGATCCACATCAAATAAGTGGGATCTTTTTCCTCCAGTCTCATCGGCGAACTGTAAGAGGACAGTAACGTTACTTTCAGCGTGATTGTTTATTATTATTAATGCAAACTGCTCTGATCAATATATTACCCATACTACATAAAGCATTTACTGACGATCACGGAATTATAAACGACCCCATGATGCGCCTGATGAGTCATAACGTTTAGGATCGTATTCAGTTGGATTTTTTAATATAGCGTGTATCACAAATAAACTGCAATCAATAATCTATATTATGCGTTTAGGCCTATAACTAGCGTTCTAGGAATTACTGCAGAAAACGATAAAAACATATTTATATTCTAGATGGTATTTTCGTATAAATCTATGAATGAAAAAGTATAACGTTCCTACATCCTGAATGATAGATAATCGATGTTGAATGGGCCATAGTAATGTCAATTTAGCAATACAATTAAAAAAGTTATAGCCCTGCAAAGAAGGTGAACATCTCCATAGGCTTAGAGTGGTGGCAGAGAGTGGTATGAGAGGGGCAAACTGCGTGGCAGTTAATGTGTTAAGGCCTTAATTGTTGATAAACAAATTTAAGACTTTTTAAGGATCCGCGGACACTCTTTTAATTGGAATGTCTAGCTTGAAGTTCCTTTTGATAGCATAAAAAGCCCTTCTTGCTTTATCTCAGGTCATTCACAGCTTGGTTGAAGTTCCCTGTGGCGCTGATGTTTAGGCCGAGATAGGTGTAGCTTTGAGGAAAGAAGTCTGTGTGTTTTTCCTCAAACCTCACAGCACATTTGTTCTTAGTGTACATGTCATGACGTCATAGGTTTTTCCCTCCAATGCCACTTTCTAATCGTTTTTTTTGCCAAATTGAATCAAATACTTTTTGGAAGTCAACAAAGCAGGAGTATACTTTTTAGGGTCCTGAGGATCTGTTGTACATTGATTTGGTAGGAAGCCAATTTGTGATTAGCTCAGGGCATTATTATTTGTGAGGAAATGTATGAGTCTGTGGTTGATCATACAGACTACAGAGGTTTTTTACGAGGTTGCTGTTGACACAGATCCCATGGTAATTATTGGGGTCAAAAGAAATTTGCGCCGTTATCATTCCTTGGTTCCAACTAGAACCAAGAACCCAAAGCTAAGGACAATGTTTGTGATTAAATTTTATTTATTTATTTTCTTTTACATAAAACAACACAATACAGTAATAACAACAATAAACAGGACTTCAGAGGACATAGTAACAACAACAACAATAATGACATGAACACTACACAACAACAACCACCAAACGCACATAGCACACACATCCACACGCACACACTCACTTTAAACAAACACACTGTAGCACCCACTCCACACACTTATAGCACACACCCACTTTAAACAAACACACTGTAGCACCCACTCCCCACACTTTATATTTATGGATGAAGGATTGCACTACAACTCGTACACCTTACTGTAAATTGTACCTAAAATTGTACCTCATCCCATTTCTGCTTTGCACTAGATAGTACTGTACATTAGTACACTGCATAGTATTGTGTATTGTATATTATATGGTAACTCAGAACATTGTACATATGTCTATACCGAACACTGTGACCTCATTTTCTTCTTCTAAATTCATGCTATATTATGTTATTATGTTATTTGATACTATCTTGTCTAGCACAGTCTCTGGAGCGTAACAGTAAGAAGCATTTTGTATGAAAGTATTCTGTACTTCTGTATGACAACTATTAAAGAACTTGAACTTGAACTTGACAACGGAAAATAACAAACAATAAAACAAAACATTTGTGTTACCACAGACACCATAAAGAAACATTTCCTCCCCCATTCCCACCCCCCACCCCAGGACCCCGTGTAGACATCTCCATATATATGACATCCAAAAAAGTTAATGACCAATTGATTATTGTTTTTTTTTCCGGTTGCTTCCACTTCATGGCTATTCATTTCTTGGCTTGCCAGCTAAGGACTATGTTAAGGATTTTTTGTATAGCCAATTGGAGTCTGTACTTAAGCATTACATCACACGCAGGAGTGGTTTGTGACCAATAAACCATGCCTAGGGGTGGTTGTTAGGCCCGAGGCGCAGCCGAGGGTCGTTAGACCCCCCTAGGCATGGTTTATTGGTCACAAATCACGACTGCACGTGGTGTAAAGCTTTTATACAACTGCCAGATTCATCCAACCTTATTTCTATACAATAAACACACATTAATCGAAGATTTATTGAAAAAACCATCCGCCAGAAAAAGTAGTTCCCACAACTCCATGTGGAAGCAGCTTGAAGTGCATCCAACCAAACTAACACATCCAACTGTGTATTATTGGAATGATTGAGAGAAGTTGCCTCATGTGGAAGCAGCTTGAAGTGCATTCAACCAACTAACACATCCAACTGTGTATTATTGGAATGATTGATTGAAAATTTTATTACCAGATGCAGAATATAAAGTAGGTAAAACAAATTAAAACGTTTTCTTTGCCCTATAGGAAAAAAACGTTTTCTTCGCCCTATTTTTTTATTTATTTCTTTTAGCCTAAACTTAACCAGTTGGAAACCAGGGGTACAGTAATAAAATTAGCAATCAACCAATCAATCAATTCAATAGACCATGCTCACTTAAAACAGCGCTGCTTCTCTCTCAGTCTGACTCCCCCGCTGTTGCAGACAGGAGTGTGTGTGTGTGTGTGTGCGTGTGTGTGTGTGTGTGTGTCACAGTGTGTGTGTGCGTGTATGTGTGTGTGTGTGTGTGTGTGTGTGTGTGTGTGTATGTGTGTGTGTGTGTTTGTGGGTACGCCAGCGTCGGACAGTGTGTGAGAGAGAACGCTGCAGTCAGTAGAAAGTAGGAAGGAAGAAATTTAAATCAATCAATTAATCTATCAATCAATCCGCGATTTTTCTTTTGTTCTAGATTGAGTCAAGACCCATCAATTACATCATCCAACATTGTTTAAAGGACTAACACATTCCCCTTGACAGAATCGCTTCATATTTAGTCGTTATGGTGCTTTCAACATAACCATTTGTTGTCCGCGATCTTGTTTTCTCCCGGAGTGAGCCGGGGAGGGTTATGTGATTCGGTTGTGGGCGGGTCCTGAGCCCAGGACCGTGGATTGTTGCCAATAAAGACGTGTGAATGGCCAATCAGAATCGAGAAATTTGCATGCCGTTGTATAAATTTGATCATTTCATTTAGGATACCATCCACGCCGCAGGCCAAGTGGTTTTATTTTGTCCTGTAGTTCTTGTAGTGTAATTGGGGAGTCTAGTGTTTTTTTTTATGGTTGGCTCTAAGCTTTGTAGTTTATCTTGTATGTGTTTTGCGTTTGTTTAGATTGTTCCAGTTTTATAACTCTCTCTCTCTCTGCCCCTCTCTCTGCCCCTCTCTCTGCCTCTCTCTCTCTCTCTCTCTCTCTCTCTCTCTCTCTCTCTCTCTCTCTCTCTCTCTCTCTCTCTCTCTCTCTCTCTCTCTCTCTCTCTCTCTCCTCTCTCTCTCTCTCTCTCTCTCTCTCTCTCTCTCTCTCTCTCTCTCTCTCTCTCTCTCTCTCTCTCTCTCTCTCTCTCTCTCACACACAGTATTTAGTCAGTATTCCTCTCAAGATGTTCAGACTATGGGCTTTTATGGGGATGATGGCCCAGGTAAGACCACACACACACACACACACACACACACACACACACACACACACACACGTTCATTGTCAGGGTGTTTCCTCTAGTTTGAAAGTATGCCTATCTGAGGTGATGGGGATCATTTGGACAACTATCGTCCTATTTCCAGGCTACCTTGATTAGCAAAAATTCTTGAGACCATGGTAAATAATCAACTCGAATCACTCAATGCTAAGTCTACATCAATCTGGATTCATGGCCAATCACAGCACAATTTCAGCCACCACTTTGATTACTAATTATATCATTTTGGCTTTAGGTAATAATAGGAAACACTGTGCTGCTCTCTTTATAGATATATCAAAATCCGGGGCACTCCGGTGGCCCACCATGTTAACCCTTTCACTACCACACTACAGAAGGTTAACCCTTTCACTACCATACTACAGAAGGTTAACCTTTCACTACCACTACAGAAGGTTAACCTTTCACTACCACACTACAGAAGGTTAACCTTTCACTACCACACTACAGAAGGTTAACCTTTCACTACCACACTACAGAAGGTTAACTCTTTCACTACCACACTACAGAAGGTTAACTCTTTCACTACTGTCTGTAGTGTGGTAGTGAAAGTGCTAACCTTCTGTAGTGTAGTAGTGAAAGTGCTAACCTTCTGTAGTGTGGTAGTGAAAGGTTAACCTTCTGTAGTGTGGTAGTGAAAGTGCTAACCTGCCGTCATGTCACTTGTTGAATCAAGTCAAATCCTAGGTAAGCGTATATTGTGCGTGTGAACGTTGACATGAAAAAAAAGTAAAAAAAAAAATGAAAAAAAATGTTTTTTTTAATTTAATTTTCTTTTTCTTTTTTATTATCATGTAATCTTTCGCGGGCCGGTCAGAATCATCCCGCGGGCCGTATCGGGCCGTACAATGCCCAGGTCTGGGCTAGATTGATGAAATATGAATTCAAATCACTAATAAAATCGCTTGCACTCAACGGTCGGCATGAACTAACGAGAAATCTCGTCTCTGGCACTCAAAAGTGTTAAAGGTAAACTTTTTTTTTACCAAATAAATGAGAAGCATGTTTAAATCGGCAATGCCTCCCCTCTCTCTCCTAGCTCTAACCGTCACTGTCAAAATAATGTGCCTGATGTCAAACTGCCTCATTCTTTCAGTTTTTGCATGACTACGTCCTTGAGAATAACTGAAAAGTTGGATTCTTTTTAGGCTATTTATCTTATGCTGATGTATGGTATTTTTGGAGTGTTACATCTTTTTTAAATAAAAAACAACGTATACCGAACCGAAGATCTTGTGAACCGTTCCACCCCTACTCTCTGTACAATTTGCCCACACAGAACTCTACAACAACAGCCTTTTCCTATTCTGCCCCATCTAGTCTGGAACTTGTTTTATGTATTTGTTATGTTTGTTTGGTGGATCAGGTCACTCTTGTAAATGAGTCTCAATGAGATTTGTACCTGTTTGAAATTAAATTAAATCTAAATTAGTCCTCAATGCTAGTAAAACTAAGTGTATGCTGTTCTCCAGAGCCAGAAATGTAGATTAGGATGAAGTACATATATCTACTGTAAGTGGTTCTAACATTGAGAGAGTCATTGAGTATAAATAGCTTGGCTTGTGGCTCAATGAGACATTTTTATGTGGATATTCTTGCTTCCAAGCTGCAACAGAAGATTATGTCTCTCCATCTCTCTGTCTCTTTCTCTCTATCGCTCTCGCTCTCTTTGTCTCTCTGTCTTTCTGTCTGTGTCTCTCTCCCAGGTTCCGTTGGCCTGGTTTGTGGGCCGTTTCCTGACCGGTAACTATGGTAACGCTGCCGTGTGGATCTCGCTCATCATAGGTCAGCCTGTCGCTGTGCTGATGTACGTCCACGACTACTATGTCATACACAACGGGATGACATGATGACACACACACACACACGCACACACAGACACACACAGACTGCAACACAAGCCAATGAATGTTGAAAAAGGGAAAGACTTTTATTCTGAAAACTCTCGGATGAAGAATAAATGGTCACAGTGTCTCTGCCCTCCAACTCCCTACTGAACACTACCGTCCAATTCTCTACTGAACACCACGCCCTCCAACTCTCTACTGAACTCTACCCTCCAACTCATTACTGAACACCACACCCCCCAACTCTACTGAACACCACCCCCCCCCCAACTCTACTGAACACCACACCCCCCAACTCTACTGAACACCACACCCTCCAACTCTACTGAACACCACACCCTCCAACTCTACTGAACACCACACCCCCCCAACTCTACTGAACACCACACCCCCCAACTCTACTGAACACCACACCCTCCAACTCTACTGAACACCACACCCTCCAACTCTACTGAACACCACACCCCCCAACTCTACTGAACACCACACCCTCCAACTCTACTGAACACCACACCCTCCAACTCTACTGAACACCACACCCCCCCAACTCTACTGAACACCACACCCTCCAACTCTACTGAACACCACACCCTCCAACTCTACTGAACACCACACCCTCCAACTCTACTGAACACCACACCCCCCCAACTCTACTGAACACCACACCCCCCCAACTCTACTGAACACCACACCCTCCAACTCTACTGAACACCACACCCCCCCAACTCTACTGAACACCACACCCCTCCAACTCTACTGAACACCACACCCCCCCAACTCTACTGAACACCACCCCCCCCCAACTCTACTGAACACCACACCCCTCCAACTCTACTGAACACCACACCCTCCAACTCTACTGAACACCACACCCTCCAACTCTACTGAACACCACACCCCCCCAACTCTACTGAACATCACACCCTCCAACTCTACTGAACACCACACCCCCCCAACTCTACTGAACACCACACCCTCCAACTCTACTGAACACCACACCCTCCAACTCTACTGAACACCACACCCTCCAACTCTACTAAACACCACACCCCCCCAACTCTACTGAACATCACACCCTCCAACTCTACTGAACACCACACCCTCCAACTCTACTGAACATCACACCCCCCCAACTCTACTGAACACCACACCCTCCAACTCTACTGAACATCACACCCCCCCAACTCTACTGAACACCACACCCTCCAACTCTACTGAACACACCCCCCCAACTCTACTGAACATCACACCCTCCAACTCTACTGAACACCACACCCCCCCAACTCTACTGAACACCACACCCCCCCCCAACTCTACTGAACACCACACCCTCCAACTCTACTGAACACCACACCCTCCAACTCTACTGAACACCACACCCCCCAACTCTACTGAACACCCCCCCCCCCAACTCTACTGAACACCACTACCCTCCAACTCTGCTGAACATCACACCCCCCAACTCTCTACTGAACACCTAGAACATTCCGATCACAGGTGTAATATAATAATATATACAAATGACTATTCTGCTCATAGGTTTAATGTAGACTAACAATATATAAGAATGACTATTCTGCTCATAGGTTTGATATAATAGTATATAACAATGACTATTCTGATCATAGGTTTAATATAATGATATATAAGTGACTATTCTTATCATAGGTTTAATATATAATGACTATCCTGATCACAGGTTTAATATATATATGACTGCCCTGATCTGGGACAGCATGTTATCAGTTGGGGTTCGGAGGCGTGGGTTTGAGAACCACAGCTTTATATAATGAGTACATATCACCACCACCCATCATAAAACACACGTATCATCATATTACAGACACATGGCGAATAAGAAATCACTTATTAATAAGCAAACACTCTACATAAAGAATACACGTACAGTAGAGACGAGAGTCTAAATTCAGCCATGCTTCCAGTTGACTTGATGGAGATGTGCAATAAGCCTGTTTATAAGAGGGAAAAATCAATATATTGCAATATTTTGCGTGCCAATATTAAATCGATATAGTGACGCCAAGTATCGATATTCAAAATATATATATTATTATTGATTGAAATTATTTTGCTTGACAATCCCATTTTACTGCAATACAAATGAATAGAATGAGGTGAACAGGCTGAAAACGGTATCTTATTGGATACAACAGATGACGTATATATTTCTATTGCAGATGTTAATAACGTTTTCCATTGGGGACATAATTCACAGTTAGAAAAAAAGGTAATAAATCACAATATATCATAATATATTGCAATATGGCGACTAATAGGGCTGTACCGAATGGCATTTTTTTTTTTTTTTTTTTTTTTACATTCGAAGCTTCTATTGAAGTTTTCGAATGAAGCTTCGAATGTCTGTTGTCATATTTTATGACGTAATCATAAAAAAATATATATATAAAATAAAAAATAAATCCTCAATTTGAATAAAGTGATTAATCTGATAATTTTTTTTAGTTTTTTTTAATTAAATCAACTTTCTTTAATGAATATAACTCGTCAGTTTCGTCAACATAAATAATCCAATAAGGGCACGGTTGGTACGAGTGATGGTGACGTCTTGATGGAGCGCCAAGCGGATGCAGATAGGCTACATCGTTTATGATAAATGTTTTATTTAAATTTGTATGACTAGTCATATACTATAATAGTATAATACTCTAATATTAGTGTAGCCTAATCTTTATCTGCAACTGTGAAGAAAAACCCCATTGGTTTAAACAGAATGAATAGACGCATAGAAATAAAAGATATATACAAAATTTGAATGTTGATTTAGAATTCGAATGTCAACGTTATGAATGAAGCTTGGAACTATTCGGTACAGCCCTAGTGACTAATATGGTGTCGCGAGGCCTCTGGTGATTCCCTCCCCTATAATAAACTATTAGGCTATAATCTATTATAGCTTTAACCCTTTCACTACCACACTACAGAAGGTTAACCTTTCACTACCGTCTGTAGTGTGGTAGTGAAAAGGGTTAACCTTCTGTATTGTCGCGTGAAAGGGTTAACCCTTTGGTTGTGTGGTAGTGAAAGGGTTCATTAACACTTTCCGTGCCAGCAGGGGGAGCCAAAAATAGCGCTTGAGTGCCAACGCTGTAGTCAATGGAGGGCGATCATATTTGCGAACGCATAAACTATATCTTAAATTATGGCTGTGTCTAATACCCCCGTCGCTTATCAATGACTTGTTTGCAGTCAACATTGTCGAAACGGATTGTTTTTTAATCGGTTAATTTCCGTTTTATACCATTTTGAAAAACGCTAGTTTTTTTAGACTTCCAGAAAAAAATAAAAGATTCCGTGATAATAGCTCTTTAGTGGAATACACAAAACCCGTTGTCTTTTTTCGGCCTATTTATGAATAGTTTTCAAATAAACACTAGATTATCGATAGTATATGTGTACTTATGCACGCTAGAGAAGCGGGCTGAAAAATCGATTATCTTATTTCCTGATCAGCACACACACACTCACAGCCACACACACACATATGGGACACGCTGATATATAGGTGAAAAGAGCTCTGATTATCCCAAGACTGGTCAAATAGATTCCTTACCTCAGATCAAATGTTCTCCAAAAAGATTATTCCAATTCCTGATCGCCATTCCAAATATCGATCGCGTTTATTGATCCAATGCTGGGTACTGGAAATGCATAATCCACGCTGTTCTGAGGGTGGGCAATGACTGGGATTGTCTCCGGTTACATGCCTGACAAGTAAAATGTGGATTCCAGATTATTTTTTTCCCATCCATTTCATTCAGTCCAATCCAATGGGGTGCAATACCATCCGGAGAGACGATAGGGGGCGGTATTTTCCCTGTTCGAGCTCAGACAGATCCCCACTGGTAACGTGAGGCTAGATTGATGAAAATGTTATGGAAATCGATAATAAAAAAAAATAACGATTAAAAACGAGATTTCTCGTCTGTTGGCACTCAACGCATGGCATGGACTAACGAGATTTCTCGTGGCTGGCACTCAAAGTGTTAAGATTGACCAAAATAAGAAGTGTCGTCTTCCTGACTGAAAAGTCAACTCTGATGGAGAAACGATGTATCCATGGCAACGCAAATACACCCTTCTCTGACTATTTTAAAGGTTAGGTTCACATGTCTGGCGTGATGTTGTAAGTATTTGATCGTTTTAATTAATGTAATTAATTCGGCCTTATACAGATGAATTGTTCCTTAACCCTTTCACTGCCACACGACAGAAGGTTAACCCTTTACTATCACACAACCGACGGTCGCCGTGTGGCAGTGAAAGGGTTAACCTTCTGTGTATTGTCACAATGAAAGGGTTAACCGTTTGGTAGTGCGGCAGTGAAAGGGTTAAAGTGAATCTCACCCATTGGAAGTGTACTGAGAAACACCTTATATATCTATCTATTAAGGCCTCATAGTGCTCCATTGTTCAAAGCATGAGAACATTCTTATGATGTATCTTATTAGAACCAGTACAGACTGGATCTCAAGGGCATTTTCACTGGGCGAGTTTCACTCATAGAAGCTTTAAGGAACAATGTATCTGTATAAGGCCGAATTAGAGTTATTACATCAATTAAAACGGTCAAATACTTACAATGTTGACTACTGCAGGTCATAACCTCCTCCCACCACCAGGCTCCCAATACGACCCAATGGGTCAAGCGTTTTATCCTTCAAAAACCACGACACATGTCCTTTACCAAAACAGGAAGCTTGTGGTATATAATCAGATGTTCTGCTGAGATGGTTGCAAACTGTACATCATATCAAAACATTATACAACAGTGTCTCAGGAGGTAGAGCGGTCGTCTGGTAAGGTTCCTGGTTAGATTCAAGCTCCTCCCCGGCAGCGTGTCAAAAGTGTCCTTAGTGTCCCAAGACACTTAACCCCTAACTGCTCCCGATGAGCAGGTTGGCACCTTGCACGGTCGCCTCTGCCATCGGAGTAAATGGGTGAATGTGAAGCGTCAGTTATTAAGCACCTTTGGATATAAGCTGTACATTATAATGAGTTTCATAGGCTGTGTGCTACAGTATCTATGTTATACGGTTCCATGCGTAACTCATCGTATCAAAAGGTTCACAACCATTCCCTCAGTAGGACATGAGGACATGGCAGCTATTTGACCAAAATTACGTTTTATGACCAGTCTGTCTCCATGGCGACCATCAATGCAAACAACATACTTAATATTACATGTTGACTATATGCCTTGTTCGCTTTATCATTTTATTTTACTTTATTTTTGTTGTATGATTTGTTTCTTTGTTCAAGTGGCTGTAATAATATCCAGCTGTGCTGAAATATTTTTTTTTATACATTTTTTATTTTATGCTTTCATTTCATTTGAACCCAAACTTTTGCCAAGGTGCTGATTTGTGATTTAAAGAGGTTTTTGTTGATTTGTGGTGTGAATCTGTGGAGCGTTATTTTTGCACTTTAAAGAATATGCAATTTAAGTTGAACTGAAAGATCTTCTGAAAAGCTGTGCAATTACTTCTCTTGTTGTTGTCGTTAATGATTTGAAGCTGTGATGATTGGTTATTTTTGCACTTTAAAGGCTCAACTCAGAGCAGGGAAACTTCCAGGCTTCTCCGCGCAGGATTATAAAAACACCAGTCAGCTGTTAGGACCCAACCCGACTCTACCCAACCTCACCCGACTCTACCCAACCCAACCCGACCCGACTCTACCCAACCTCACCCGACTACCCAACCTGACCCGACTACCTGACCCGACTCTACCCAACCTGACCCGACTCTACCCAACCTGACCCGACTACCCAACCTGACCAGACTCTACCCAACCTGACCAGACTCTACCCAACCTGACCAGACTCTACCCAACCTGACCCGACTCTACCCTACCCGACTTGACCCGATTCTACCCAACCTGACCCGACTCTACCCAACCTGACCTGACCCAACTCTACCCAACCTGACCCGACTCTACCCAACCTGACCCGACTCTACCGACTCTACCCAACCCGACTCTACCCAACCTGACCAGACTACTCAACCTGACCCGACTCTATCCAACCTGACCCGACTCTACCCAACCTGACCAGACTCTACCCAACCTGACCCGACTCTACCCAACCTGACCCGACTCTACCCAACCTGACCCGACTCTACCCAACCCGACCCGACTCTACCCAACCTGACCCTACCCAACCTGACCCGACCCTGCATCTATCCCTGCTCCATCTCTCTCTCCTCAGTCTCCCTGCTCCATCTCTCTCTCTGCTCCATCTCTCTCCTCCATCTATCCCTGCTCCATCTCTCTCCTCAGTCTCTCTGCTCCATCTCGTCTCCATCTATCTTCCGTCTTGTTTGCCATCCGTCAGTGAGCCAGCTCTCAGGAGCTCTTATTGGTTATCCCTCCACAGAGCCCTCCCCCTTGCTCAGGGCCTATGGCAGGCAGGGGAGTCTAGAGGGTGATGTTTCTCAACTCTGGACTGGGCTTTTAAAAGAAAGAGCTGCTTGCTGTTGACTAAAGCCGTAGGAGATTCATATGAATGTATTCTTTCAATAATATCAGTAGGCAGCTATCGGCTATAGAAGAGGATGTTTTGTTGAAATAAGTTATTGTAGTATGTCTTGTTAATCAGCATGTTAATAACATGTGATTCATGATTGGGTAGTTATTTGGTTATACATTGGGTTGGTTTGATGACCCTTTAAATCAGTGTTTCTTCAACTATGGATCCCAATCCAGAACACATGGCTGGCCTGGCTTCCCATTGGTCCCACAGGACCAGGATCCTGTTCTGTCTTAAAGCAGTGGTTATCAATGAGGGGTCCAGGGTCCTAATGTGTATCAATGTGGGGATCCTAATGTGTATCAATGTGGGGGCCCTAATGTGTGCCAATGTGAGGGTCCTAATGTGTATCAATGTGAGGGTCCTAATGTGTATCAATGTGAGGGTCCTAATGTGTATCAATGTGAGGGTTCTAATGTGTTTCAATGAGGGGTCCTAATGTGTATCAATGTGAGGGTCCTAATGTGTATCAATGTGAGGGTCCTAATGTGTATCAATGAGGGGTCCTAATGTGTATCAATGAGGGGTCCTAATGTGTATCAATGAGGGGTCCTAATGTGTATCAATGAGGGGTCCTAATGTGTATCAATGTGAGGGTCCTAATGTATGTCAATGTGAGGGTCCTAATGTGTGTCGATGTGAGGGTCCTAATGTGTATCAATTTGGGGTTCCTAATTTGTGTCAATGTGGGGGTCCTAATGTGTATCAACGTGGGTGTCCCAATGTGGGGGTCCGGGTCCTGTCTGGGTCCTGACCTACTTAGTTTGGGTCACAGCCCCATGATGACCCCTCCCTCATCTCATTAACGGGGTACTTCACCAAAAACTGTGCTGATTTATTTTGCACATCGGGGACAATGAATCCCTGTCGTATTAATTACAGCTATATTAAATGTACGGCTACCTTTATAATTTAATTGAGCTGTAATTAACACAACAAGGATTCTTCACTGGTGGCCATATTCAAACTCATTTATTCTCATTAACTGTCAAACTAAATTAATGTGTGCAAAACTTGAGTTTTTGGATGTGTGGAAAAAGACTGTGCAAAATAAATCGCGTGTTTTTTTTTGGGTGAAGTGCCCCTTTAATTTTTAATTAGACTGTAATTAAATATAAACAATGGTAAATTCTGAATTAATAATAAATTCAAATTGTAATGCACTTTATATTGTGACAACCTCAAAGTGCTACATGAAAGGAGATACAGATGAAAAAAAATCTAATAAATAAAAGCAATTAAAATGAATAAAACAACAAATGAAATGGAAGAAACATTCAGATCAAAACCAAAAAAGAAAAAAGAAAAACACAAGGCATCGGTCGGTCCATTTAGGCAAATGCCTTGTTAAAAAGAAATGTTTTTAGAATGAATTGTACAGAACCCATATACTGGCAAAACTGGGCTGACCAAATACAGTTTATTAGGGATGCACCGGGGCCAATACCAGGTTAGCGTATCATATCCATGTGAACGGATGTGACTTTATGTATTTTCTTAATTCATGGAAAGACAAAATGTTGATACCGTCTAGACATAACCCTCCAATAGGCACGTGTCAGCTCATCTGAAGGTGTCTGTTTTTATTAACCCAACCCTTACCTTAAATTGTGCAGTTTTGGGGGAGTGGGATTTGATTACATAAATTTGCAATTATTATACAAAACATTTACTATACATGCAATCCCTAGAATGGTTGTATCTATGTCATCATAAATCAAAACAAAACACTTGTGTGATCTTTTTTGAATGTTTGTAAACAAAAAATGCGGGTGCTGCCATTGTAAACGACCGCAGTGAAAGGGCAACTTTTCAGGCAGATTTCTAGCTTAACCCTTTCACTATACCGTACTACAGAAGGTTAACCGTCTGTAGTGTGGTAGTGAAAGGGTTAACCATTGTTAGTGTGGTAGTGAAAGGGTTAAAAGACCGTTCCAGGGGCCCAATCTTCCTCTTGACAGTTCGTTTTTTTCAGTTGTGAAAATATACCATATTATTACATGGCGTTTTCACATTCGCCGAAATGCTTGCTTGTGATTGGTCAATAGCCCCCGACAGCGGTGAATCATTTTTCGATAACCACCGGTGATTATTGTTTTTCGCAGCTGGAGTAATCAAGCCCCACTGACACTGTTTCAGTGCAGCCAATCAGACACACCTGCCGGGCTGCCCGCGATAATAATAATCACTTTACTTGGGCTGACAGAGCCACAGAACAACTGCGATTTGTCAAATGAATTTGGTATATTGTTAGTAAGTTAGCCATGTAATCAGCGGGATAATGTATAGCTTTACTCTGTCATCATCGCAAAATAATTGACCTTCACTGACGTTTAAAACACCTCGCCGAGGCGGCTCGGTATTTTAAACTACGTGTCGGTCAATTATTTTGCGACAATGACCTCGTAGCTATACATTATCCCTTACTTATTTCTCAATTCTCTCTTCCAAAGCTGCATAGTGCACCTTTAACCCCACCTTATCCTCGGAGGACGCCTCAAGTCCCACCTAACCTAAAATAGAGATGGGGGGGGGGGGGGGGGAGAAGAAAATGCACCCTCCAAGTCGTCAATCAGGGAAGATTGTTTTTCTCTCATTGATTTAAAGCTGCGGTAGGCAACTTTAGAGAAATAAGCAAGAGTGAGTTTACCTGCCCAGCAGAAATGGAAGCTCTGCATCACTTTAAGCTCCACGCTCTGCATCACTTTGAGCTCCACGAACTTAGGGAGCTTAGGGAACAGCCGCACCGTTAGCCTAGCTTAGCGGCATTCACTGGAAGGAGGTGTTCTAAAAGCCCTGTTGCTTTTAGAAAAACAGGGCTTTTGAGGTGATGAAATCACTGTGCCTAGGTGCGGCTGTTCCCTAAGCCTAATGCATGCACAGAGAAGAACGGGGTATGTATCTGCTTGTCTAACTCCAGTGTAGATGGCAAATAAAGATGGCTAATTTCCCAAAAAGTTGGTGTGTTCCTTTAAAGCTGCTGGTGCTTCTGGGAGTCTGGAAACCCTTTGTTGCACGGGCACGAAAAGTGACACGGAGCTTGATAAATGTCTTGATATAAACTCACTCTTGCTAAATTCTCCGAAGTTCCCTACGACAGCTTTAATTGTTTGATTTTTCTTTTATTACAAACTTGACATAAGTTCAAATGGAATGTATTGATATAATATGTTGAACTACCATTTAAAGAAACAAATGGAGACAAAGATAAGATATGTGTTTGGAATATGGGAGTATATTTTCCAACTGAAATACTTTGTGATAAAGATAGTTTATATTCTATAAATGGACTCGGAATTGTTTTCTATTTTCCCTTTGTAGCTTTACATACACATTCAGCATGCCAGGAAGCCCTCTAGTCTTAGAGAGGAAGTCATCTAGACTTATAGACACAGGAAGGCTAGTAGTCAAGTCAAGTACATTTTATTTATATAGCACATTTCCAGCCAGCGGCAGCTGGCACCAAAGTGCTTCACAGGCAGGTTGATAAAAACAAAATAATGTGATGCAAGATATAAGATTAAAAACATAGTAAAGCAATGAAAGTAATAAAAATGTAATAATATGATGCAAGATATAAGATTAAAAACATAGTAAAGCAATGAAAGTAATACAAACAGGTAGGACACAGTAAAACAAAGAGGATAGAAGGGCCAGGGGTCTAGTGGTGATTAAGTGGGGGGGAAGGCCAAGGAGAACAGGTAGGTTTTTAAAAGTGATTTAAAAGCCTGCGTGGTCTGGGCGGTCCGTACGCTGAGGGGGAGGCTGTTCCACAATCTATGCGCTGCGGTGGAGAGTAAGTCATCTACAAGAAACAGTCAGTATTTGTTTTTTGTTGTACAAAGTGTTTTTGTATAGTAGTAGTTTGTTGTTAGTGTTCGTTTTTTGTTGTACAAAGTGATTTTTGTATAGTAGCTATAGTGTAATGTGTTATATAGATTTATGCAAAGTTTTTAATTAAGTGTTTAGTATTAGGTAGAACTTTACATTACAAGTGTATTAGGTTTAAGACCTTTACAGTAGTGTATTGGGTAAGATACCTTTACATTATACATTACATGTAGGTATAAGACCTTTAAATTGTGAGTGTAATGTGTTATATAGATTTATGTAAAGTTTTTAATTAAGTGTTTAGTAGTAGTTGGAACTTTAAATTACAAGTGTATTACTTACACATTCACACACAGATGACTGCTCTACCTCCCGAGCCACTGTCGCCATTTATTACAACGAACGGCTCTGCAAAGACGGGAAGTAAACAAATCAGTCCTACCTTTACTCCTATTACTTTCCATTAACATGTTGATGAAATAATGTGACGTTATTGTTCCGCCAGTCTGTAAACCATTGGTAATAAATGGCTCTGGTACATAGCTGTCAATATTGGGATTTGAAAAAACGCGAGATTTCGCCCGGTGCATGCAGAAGTAGAATTGCTGTCTTGTTTTGGATGAATGAGTAGAAATAAAAAACGGAAATCTTCTTTTATTAACACTTTGATTGCCTAAGGCTAAATTCATGATATACCATAGGTTGCCAGCTCTATTTGTCTATGGAGAAGTTCCCCTTCTTTGCAGGGCTATAACTTTTTAAATTCTATTGCTAAATTGACATTACCATGGCCCATTCAATGTCCTATATGTATTGTTCAGGGTGTATGAACGTTAAACTTTTTCATTCACATATTCATACTAAAATATGATCTAAAGTATAAGTATGTTTTCATATCTTTCTGCAGCTTTCTCCAGAACGTGATTTATAGCCCCAAATGCATTATATTGATGATCAAATACAGTTTGATAGCAATCGGCGCGATATAAAAAAAAATCCAACTGGACGGACTTCTGGAAGTTACTACACGTCATCTGATGTTGACCGGATGGGCGAGGGGGCGTTTATAATTCCGTGGGCAGCGTTATACCATTCATCTAATGTGGGTCAAATGTTCATCATAGCAGTTAGTGTCGAACACGGAAATATTACACGCTAAAACTCACCCCAGTCTCCGCGGGCCGTTGGGCGATCAGCGTGGGGTAGACAGTTTTCCATTATGGGATGTAAAAATATCCGGTCCATTTCCAGCTTGTATAATAGTATATACGTCCAAATCATGTTGTTTATCGAGTTATTGGCAACGGATCGCTATGTATTGTGACGAGCTAGAGTGCCGGAACCTATACCGAGTGCCCGGAAGTAATATGGGTGAACAGCACATCGTCCAAGTAACTTCCTGTTTGGCGATTGCGCCGATCGGCCACCAGATGGCGCTCTTGAACCGCTAGAGGGTTCAGTGGGGCTTTTTGGTGGGTCTCAGGCCAGCGGATGGGAAATATGAATCCGATCACAGATTTTTGAAATATTGATATCAAAGACGAGTTACGGCGTCTTCGGCAACTTGAGCATAGCGGGGAAGGACGCCTAAACTCGTCTTCTGGCAGTTAAAGTGTTAAAGTAGTTTTGACATGTGATATAGATAAAGATATTGTTTCATTGTGTATTGATTAACCTTACATTTGCTCTTCATTACTTTACAAAAGTTATACTGGCATGGGTGACATGGGTCTAATACAGCAATGGATTATGGGTAAATGCAACGTTAAAGCAGTGCCAATGTAGGACTGACTTTACATTAAACGAATGACAATAATATAGTATAAAGTAGGGTATTATTTGGATGGTGTTGTCTCACCCTACTCGCATGTTGAGGGAGAGCACCATACATTATACACTGAGAAACCACGGCCGAGAGTGAGCTCTCCGGGAACAACCCCACTTGCCCACGCTACATGTAGTGACAGCTCTGTGCGACTTTTCTGTTTCCTAGCAACGACAAAGCACATGACGTAGGAGTTGTGCTAGCAACAGCTGAGCGACCAAAATCTAAACTTGTGTTGTACATTGACACACAAGACAAGATGTTCAAAAACACCTTCCAGAGTGGCTTCTTATCAATTCTATACAGCATCGGCAGCAAACCGCTGCAGATATGGGACAAGAAGGTAACGATTCAGATTCAGACAACTTTATTGATCCCGCGTGGGGCGCTGCGCTGCTGCTGAATTAGACTATTAAAAAAATATATATATTCTTTTTTTTTATCATTTCATTTGGGCTGTGGGGGTTGCTTAACTTGAATTATCTTATTCTACTGGCAGATCTTTTTTCTGATTTTCGTCAATTTAATCTTGTTTTAAGAAAACAAGATTAACATTTTCTTAAAACAAGATTAAACTGACCAAAATCAAGAAAAAAATAAGCAAAATTATCTGTGGAATAAGATAATTCAAGATAATTCTGATGTTAATTCTGATGTTTTGATGATTGATTTTACTTCTATGGACCTTTTATAAAAATGTGTCCCTTTTTTTTTAATCAGAGGGTCAAATCCAAAATACCTGCTGGCCCCATCTTGAAAAATGTACTTTTGAACCACAGCACATAGAATCATGTATGAATACACTTTTTATGCAAGTCAACCATGAGGATTCCGATTCTGACATCAGTTTGACCCAGAAATCCAAGATGGCCACCATCCATTAGAGCGAAAATATAACTCTTAACACATTGTGCCATAAACGGCCTAAGTCGTTATTGCCCGCCATGTGTTGAACGCCAACAACGGCGTAAATCGTTTTTGGCATAAATATTTAATTTTTTCACCATGGCATTCATAATTCATCCAGCCTCCCTCCGGACTGCAGCGGCACCCTGTCTGAGATTGCAACGCCTCAATACCGCCGCCTGGTGGATGGTCCGGCGAGTTACACTCACGCCAAACCGGAAGTGGCGATTGGTGCATCGAGGAAATTCCTCCGCCAGAGATATATTGTTACGTGGATCCAGACAAACACTCGAGTGCATTTGGATCGCTTTCAAACGCAATAATCGATATGATTTCGGCGTTTATTGCGCCATACAAACCGGAAATGGATCTAGGAGATCGTCGTCAAATAATTGGGATCTTTTTCCTCCAGTCTCATCGGTGAACGGTAAGAGGACACTAATGTTATTTTCAGCCCGATTGTCCATTTATTTGTTTGCAATCAGTCTGATCAATATATCAACCCATACTAAATAAAGCTGTTACTGACGATCAAGGAATTATAAACGACCCCCCCTTTCCTTCACGCATGATGAAGCATAATGTATACCGATCATATACATTTGAATTTTTAATATAGCGTGTATAGGAAAGAAACGCCAATCGATAATCTATCATATGCGTCAGGGCCTATAGCGTTTTTGGAATTACAGCAGAAAAGCTTAAAAACATACTTATATTCTCGACGGTATTAACACCGTTAACACCATTAATGTATGAATGAAAAAATATAACGTTCCCACATCCGGAACGATAGATAATCGTTATAGTTATAGCCCTGCAAAGAAGGTAAACATCTCCATAGGCTTACAGCGGTGGCAGACTGGGTATAATGATGGGCATACTGCGTGGCAATCAATGTGTTAATGTTGAAACTAATTTTACCATGGTACTGCTGTAGTATATAAAAAAAGTATTGAAAATGGGGGACCCTTGATTGATTGAAAACTTTAATTAACACATTGCAGAATAAGTACAGTACAGTACAGTACAGCTCAATACACACAATTGTTAAGGGGATGCAGACCAGAGAAAGATGTTTGTCTTGTTTACATCAGGGTCCCCCATTTTCAATTCATAGTGACATTTATTTACAACATACATGACATGACATTTATGACATAGGGAAATACATGACATACAGGTATATAGTACTGTTACCTTCGTGACATATACGATATGCAAATATACAGTATGGTTACCCATAGATCCGACAATATATACTGCGAAATCAATCTCGAACACGCCTGTTATCAGTTTCCAGTCTCTCTCTCTCTCTCTCTCCCTAGCCAAATTACACTATACAACCAACTGGATGGTTGATTTAACTTCATTAGCTGAACTATTCTAAAATCATTAAGTCTGCTATAAGCGTAAACGTTTGTGCATGCGTTAGTGCATCCCATCTCCGGTCTTTACTTTATATATACGTTTGATTTATTTTTACTGTTTGCATACGAGGTGGTCCGTGACATTTTTTGATAACAATTAGTGGTCCGCATAAACAAAAAGTTTGGGAACCACTGTCATAGACTATCGGCCGATTCCGATTGCTGGCACCCCTAGTCCCGACAGCTCTTTTCAGGACCAACGGTGCTTCTTCCCATAGATGCACCACCGGTCCTGAACCCCAGTGATCTCCATCTCCACTGCCTGGTGGGCCTAGGTGAGTCCCATGCCTTGACAGCTTTGGACTCCGATGACTCAGATGACTGTAATCACTGCGCTGTCTTGTCCAGGGACAAGAGTATAGCTACGCATTCCCACATTGTTAGCCAGGAGATCTGGAGTGTGCTTGTCTCTTGTATCGCAACAATGATGACAGTGGTGCTGACCTCTTCTCCACCTCCGGTGCCTTGCTGCCCGTTACCATCCAGGAGGAGCAAGACGACATTGATGACTCTGGTGCCTTGGTTGTATATTAAAGTTAAGTTGTCTTTTCTGTCCCCTCCATCATTTTGCTGTTTGTCTGCAGGTGAGCAACGGGCACATCAAGAGAATCACAGACAACGAGATCCAATCCCTGGTCCTTGAGGTGGAGGGAACCAATGTTAGGTAGGTCTTTGTGGTGGAGGGAGCCAATGTTAGGTAGGTCTTTGTGGTGGAGGGAGCCAATGTTAGGTAGGTCTTTGTGGTGGAGGGAGCCAATGTTAGGTAGGTCTTTGTGGTGGAGGGAGCCAATGTTAGGTAGGTCCTTGAGGTGGAGGGAGCCAATGTTAGGTAGGTATTTGTGGTGGAGGGAGCCAATGTTAGGTAGGTCCTTGAGGCTGGAGACAGGGACACAAGGGGAACCCCGGGGCGAAGGACTGGACGCCGCCTGAAGACACTGGGCATGACAGGAGGAGCTCCACCCCCTGATGGTGCCGGAGGACCAGGCGATGTGGGGCTCATGCAGCGCGAGCCAGGGCCGACCCAGGACTACTGGGACAAGAGGGGATCTGGTAATAAAAAACTGGAGCCTCTCAACGTGGTTACCAGCAACGGTGAGGAGGACAGGACAGGTGCATTGAGTGATGTCAGCCAGGCGGTGATGATCCAGCGCGAAAACCTCCAAGGGCCTCTCGAGGTCCTCAAGTGGAATGTTGGCCCGGGTGGCAAACTCAACGTCCAGGAAACTCCCATCAGCACCAGAGTCAATGAGTGCACCCACCGTCGCCCGCTGGTCCGCCCAGGCTAGGGTGACGCTCGTCAGACGGTTAGGTGGTGCACGGGTGTGGGAACAGGAAAAAACGGCTCACCAGGATCTCCCGGGGTCCTGGCGAGCCTGGTCCTCTTGGCCGGGTAGGGCAATTGGAGATACGGTGTCCATCCCGGGCGCAGTAGAGACAAAGACCGGACCAGAGCCTGGACTCTCGTTCGGCCGGGCTAAGGCGGGTGCGTCCCACCTGCATGGGTTCCACCTCGGTCACAGCTCGGGAGGGAAAAAAACCACCAGTCACGGAGGGGGTAGGACGGTCAGCAGAACGGTCACGAGGACGGGGGGTCTGGGGAACGTCTGGGGGTCCCAGTCGTGCTCTCTCACGCCTTCTCTCCCGGAGGCGTCCGTCGATGCAGATAGCGAGGCTGATTAGGCCCTCGAGAGAATCGGGCTCCTCTTGGGTCGCGAGCTGGTCCCTTACAGTGTCGTTGAGCCCCTTCAGGAAGGTGAGATGAAGCGCCCGATCATTCCAACCGCTCTCGGTTGCGGCCAGTCTGAACTCCAGCGCGTAGTCGGTGACACTGCCACTGCCCTGCCGGAAGGTGCCCAGCCGAGCTCCCGGGTCCTGGCCACGAGCTGGGTGGTGGAAAACCCTTCGGAGCTCTGCCACGAAGTCTGGGTAGGAGAAACAAAAATCGGCCCTCATAGACCAGGAAGCAGTGACCCACTGTGCTGCTCGGCCTGTGAGCAGGTTAGTTATGTAAGCTACTCGGGCTCCCTCTGACGAAAATCGGCTGGGTTGATGAAGGAAAACCAACTCACATTGCATGATGAATGTGGCACAATCCTCGAAGTTACCCTCGAACAAACGTGGTTCAGAGAGACGGGGCTCCCGAGGTGCGAGGTCGGGAGGCGCGGGGTCTGCCGCGGCTGCGGGTGGTGATCTGGCTGAGACTCCTGAGACAGGTGGGGTTAAAAGCAGGGTGTCAAATGCTGCACTGAGAGCCTGTAGCTGGTGCAGAATAACAGCCTGCTGATTACCCTGGGTAGTCTGCTGGGTGGCCAGAGTGTCAAGGGCATCCAGAATAAGCTGGACCTGGGCCCGGAGGTCCTGCACAGCAGCCGCACCTAACTGTAGGCTGTGGTCGTTGGTCAATTCGATCTGGACCGCCAACGCTGCCCTAACTCTGTCTGTGTCGGCTGGGGTCGTCATGGTCGGGTCGTAATGTTATGGTTTGAAACCGACCCCAACAGCACGGCACAGACAGGTAGTTCAGAGTTAGCCAAAGACTAGGGCGTATTTATTTCTGAAACAGGAATGAGCGAAATAACAACAAAAACACAAGGGGAGAAAGTTCTTGGCAGAGTTGTCTGCGGCTCTGCAGCAATTTTTCTGGGCGGAGAGGCAATGTGGCGTGCACCTCTGCCTCTGCTGCTCTGCAGCTTCTCCTCGATCCAACTCGGGAACAGAGAGAGAGAAAATTTTACTAGGCGAGCAAACGGAATTACAGGTAGTCCAGTACTGTCCTTGCTGAGTCCGTGATAACAACAAGCTGTTCCTCTTCAGTGTTAACTTAGCTGAGTCCGTGATAACAACAATTGGCTCCTCTTCAGTGTTTACTAAACACACAAAAACAGCCTCCACAAAAAGAACGTTCCAAAAACTCACCAAGGCGCAAAGCGGTCTACGAGGCAGGGGTCCAACGAAATGGCAAGCAAGCAACAGCGGTTCCACCAGACGTCCTGAGAGAAAAAGGCGAGGAAACAGCACGGGGAAAAATAGGTAGCAACTCCAAAACGACCCGACAACGACTGACAGAAAGCCCTGAGTATATGAAGGGCTCTGGAGACCTGATTACAACAAACAACAGGTGCGTGACGGCAATTTGTACTTGACCTTGAAGCGTGTGGCGGCAACGGGCCAATCCTCACAGTACACCTTGAAGCGTGTGGCGGCAATGGGTCAATCCTCACACAATGTTAGGTAGGTCTTTGTGGTGGAGGGAGCCAATGTTAGGTAGGTCCTTGAGGTGGAGGGAGCCAATGTTAGGTAGGTCCTTGAGGTGGAGGGAGCCAATGTTAGGTAGGTCCTTGAGGTGGAGGGAGCCAATGTTAGGTAGGTCCTTGAGGTGGAGGGAGCCAATGTTAGGTAGGTCTTTGTGGTGGAGGGAGCCAGAGGGAGGTAGGGAGGGGTTTTAGTTTGTGTGGTGTGATAACAATGTTTAAATTGAGAAGTTTAGACTTTAATTTAGTTTTACAACAGAAATCTTTTTGTTATAATGAAAGTACAGAAAAAAAGGTACCGCCGGGTACCGGTACCAGTTCATATGTGAACGGTACCCAACCCTAGTTATATGTAAGTAATAATAAGTAAAAATAGTACTAAGCAAGTAAAGCAGTATAATAATAATATATATATATGTATAGTGTGTTTACAGTGCAGTGTGTGTATGTGGGCCCTACCTTAAGCGCTAAACCTTCCCCAAATGTTCCCAGGGTGTACAGTACTGTATTACCAGGGTGTCCTGTATTACCAGGGTGTCCTGTATTACCAGGGTGTACAGTACTGTATTACCAGGGTGTCCTGTATTACCAGGGTGTCCTGTATTACCAGGGTGTACAGTACTGTATTACCAGGGTGTCCTGTATTACCAGGGTGTCCTGTATTACCAGGGTGTCCTCCTGTATTACCAGGGTGTCCTGTATTACCAGGGTGTACAGTACTGTATTACCAGGGTGTCCTGTATTACCAGGGTGTCCTGTATTACCAGGGTGTCCTCCTGTATTACCAGGGTGTCCTGTATTACCAGGGTGTACAGTACTGTATTACCAGGGTGTCCTCCTGTATTACCAGGGTGTCCTACTATATTACCAGGGTGTCCTGTATTACCAGGGTGTCCTGTATTACCAGGGTGTCCTGTATTACCAGGGTGTCCTGTATTACCAGGGTGTCTTGTGTATTACCAGGGTGTCCTGTATTACCAGGGTGTCCTGTATTACCAGGGTGTCCTGTATTACGCTTGAGGAGCCAATTCAACATGAATATGTGTAGCCGCTGCTGTACTGTATGGTAAACACTTCTCTGAACAGCATCAGAAACGGAATAACAAACGTTACATATTGACAGAATATTAAATCAATAACGGCAACATTATCCTACAACATTAACACTCTTCCTCTCCTCTCTTCTTCTCCTCTCCTCCCTCCTCCCTTCTCCTCTCTTCTCTCATCCTCCTCTCTTCTCTTCATCCTCTCCATCTCCTCCTCTCTCTTCTCTCCTCCTCTCTTCCTCCTCTCCTCTCTTCTCTCATCCTCCTCCCTTCTCTTCATCCTCTCCATCTCCTCCTCCTCTCTCCTCTCTCCTCTCTCTTCCCCCTCTCCTCTCTTCTCTCCTCCTCTCTCTTCTCTCATCCTCTCTCTTCCCTCATCCTCTCTCTTCCTCCTCTCTTCCTCCTCTCCTCTTCTCTCCTCTCTCTTCCTCCTCTCCTCTCTTCTATCTTCCTCCTCTTCTTCTCCTCTCTCTCCTCTTCCTCCTCTCTCTCCTCTCTTCTTCCTCTCTCTTCTCTCCTCCTCTCTCTTCCTCCTCTCTCTTCTCTCCTGCTATCTCCTCCCTTCTCTTCCTCCTCTCTCTTCTCTCTTCCTCTCTCTTCCTCCTCTCTCTCCTCTCTCCTCTCTTCTTCCTCTCTCTTCTCTCCTCTATCTTCTCTCTTCCTCTCTCTTCCTCTCTCTCCTCTCTTCCTCCTCTCCTCTCTTCTCTCCTCCTCTCTCCTCCCTTCTCTTCCTCCTCCTCTCTCCTCCTCTCTTCAGTACTACATATATCACGTGTCCGGCGGACCCGAAGAAGACGTTGGGAATTAAACTGCCTTATTTGGTCATGATAGTCAAGAATCTGAAGAAGTACTTCACGTTTGAAGTCCAGGTGAGAAACGCAGAGAAAACGTGTTTCTCTTTTATCAACCTTTTCATCACGTTATGATGTATACCGGTTATGATGTTAACGGCTTATGATGTATACCGTTATGATGTTAACTGGTTATGATTAAGGCTGAGACCACTTATCAATAACTGCGTGAAATCGATCATTTATCGCTTTTTTTGCATGTGTAAAAAAATATATATATATATTGTATATATAATATATTAAAAAAAATTATACTATACTAAAATACTAGGCCTTGTGGCATGTTTTAGTTCAAACATCCCCATTTCATGTAAATTCAGTTGAATTGCACTCCTCCATCACATCCAGAGACCACCGACTATAAAATGAGAAGGATCACTGTGGTAGTTTTGAATGGGGAAATCTGTAACACTAAAGATGGCGGCAACGACAAAGAATTGCTGCAAAATAAACACAAATTTGTTGTTTACATGTTTTTATTTATAAAGAATGTGTATACTAATAAAAATATCGATATTTATCGATAATTTGGTCCCGATTTATCGATTCTTAGCCTTAGTTATGATGTAGACCAATTATGCCTGTCTCTCTTTCTCTCTGTGTCTCTCTCTCTTCTCCATCTCCCTCTCTCTCTGTCTCTCTTCTCCGTCTCCCTCTCTCTGTCTCTCTCTCTCTTCTCCATCTCCCTCTCTCTTGTCTCTCTCTCTCTTGTCTCGCTCTCTCTATCTCTCTTTTCCATCTCCCTCTCTCTGTCTCTCTCTCTTCTCGGTCTCCCTCTCTCACTGTAGGTTCTGGACGACAAGAACATACGTCGTCGGTTCCGCACGTCGAACTACCAGTCCATGACCCGCGTGAACCCATTCACCTGCACCATGCCGATACGTCTGACTGACAGCTGGAACCACATCCAATTTAACCTGTCGGACTTAACCAGGCGAGCCTACGGTACCAACTACATAGAGACGCTACGAGTACAGGTCAGAACACACACACACACACACACACACACACACACACACACACACACACACACACACACACACACACACACACACACACACAGACACACACACACACACACACACACACACACACACACGTATATATACTACATACATATACATACATAAACACACGTATATACTACATACATGTACATACATAAACACACATACATACACACACACACACACACATACATAGATACACTCACACACACACACACACTAGGGTTGGGTACCGTTCACATTTAACCGGTACTGGTACCTGGGAATCGATACCGGTACCCGACGGTACCTTTTTCCAGTACTTTCATTATAAGAACATTTTTATTTCTGTTGTTAAACTAAATTCTAAACTTCTCAATTTAAACATTGTTATCACACCACACAAACTAAAACCCCTCCCTACCTCCTTCTCCCAAACCGTTCCTACAATGATTTTTTTATGTTGCATGATCATGTATACATTTATTATGTATTATAATTTTTTAAGTTTAAATATCAACATTATCTGGCCATCCTCAGTAAATACTATCAAACTCCTCTGACCTCATCTGGTCTTTCTAAAGACAAGAGATGGGACGTGCGCACACACACACACACACACACACACACACACACACACACACACAAAGGGAGAATGGCTCATAGCAGACTTAATGATTTTAGAATATTTCAGATAATGAAATTAAATGTTTATATCATGAACTATCCAATTAGTATTTATAGTGTAACGTTTGGCTACTTTAAATCATTGAATGTAGAGAGAGAGCGAGAGGGAGTGAGGCTCAGCCACCACCACTGTGATGTATTAGGTTTGAGTTTGAGCCTATTGGATGCCGTAGTTGACTCGAGTGATGTCACTAGGAAGTCAACAACACACTGAGTTGTATGGAGCGCGATGCATGAAGCGATATATATATATATATATATATATAAATGAACAGCCAATTAATGTCAATATCTGAACCTCGGTTGTCAAGCCTCGTCAATATAACACCCAACCCCCCTTTCCTCACTAATGGAACTGGTGTCGTGGAGTCACTCTAGTTAGCTTAGCTTAGTTAGCGGCTAACGCTAGTTAGCTTAGCGGCTAATGTGGACATGGCAAGGATGCAAAGCATGTTAGACACATTGGACATTGCT
Source organism: Notolepis coatsorum (assembly GCF_963971535.1). Taxonomy (NCBI): domain Eukaryota; kingdom Metazoa; phylum Chordata; class Actinopteri; order Aulopiformes; family Paralepididae; genus Notolepis; species Notolepis coatsorum. The sequence continues at coordinate 92,233,916 of NC_140168.1, forward strand.
TGCGCTGGTCTGTGTCTATTAGGAAATGACAATTGCTCGTCATTGGAATTCTGATTATTCTGATTATTTCTAGGTATCGAAATGTGGTACTGATTGATCTAACGTGAATCGATACTCTGTAGTACCGACGTAATTCGGTCGATACCCTTAAAAATACAGAGTTCGGTACCCATCCCTAACGCGCACACATACTGTACATACAGTCAGACCCACTCCTATCCGAGCTCCGGGAGGGTCATCAAGGAGATGCCGCCTTTTCTCGGTCCTTGCCCCACAATGGTGGAACGAACTGCCCACCACAGTTAGGACAGCCAAAACCCGTCCAATCTTTCGCCGTCGACTAAAGACGCACTTCTTCAACCATTATCTGAAAGAAAAAAAAATCTACCCCTAACTAACCTTATGTCATGCACTAATATACTAACCTACACTATAGCACTCAACACTTTGATGAACATTTTTACTCAGCTGATGAGAGTTGTGCCCTTCCCTGTCGTACAGAACTTGTAAGTATTTAAAAAAAAATAAAAAAAATGTTTTGCTTTTTTCCCGGCCCTTTTTTGAGGGCACTCCATCCACCCCCCCTCTTCGGGGGACAACTTTATTATTTATTATACGTTTTAACTATTTACAGTGCTAAATTAAATAAAAAGTGTAGTAAAATGTCTGACATTTCTCCAGATAAGAGAGGCAAGGTGCGGATCATTAAATTGGCCATGATTGCAGGGAACAAGTGTATTGCCATGCTGTGGAAAAGTGCTGAACCCCCCCCCATGTCTATGTGGCTTAGTGAAATCTCTTCGTACATGGCATCAGAGAAAATAATGTTCAATCTTAACACTTTGAGCGCCACGCCTGGTTTTCCGTTTTACCGCTTGAATGCCACCATCGGCGCCAATGTTAACGTTAATATCGCCTAATCTATGTTTTAAATTATGGCTATGTGTCTAATCTGCCCATCGCATTATCAAAGACTATTTTCCAGTCAGTGCTGTGAAGGCAGATTGTTTTTTTATCGCGTCGTTTCCGTTTCAGAGCAGTTAGAAAAGCCCCCGTTTTGATATAAAAAACAGCTCATTCTGGAGCATTCTATGAAAATCGTCTTTTAGTGGAATATTCCACAACGTTGATATTCGTCTGCCTTTTTATGAATCGTTTTCAAATAAACGCTAGATGATCAATATTATACGTGCACGCAAGCACATTACGGCCGCGCACTGATAATCGCTCCGTTGATTTCCTCACAGACTTTTACAGTGAAACCGAAAGAAGACATTTCACAAAACAGCTTATAACTTCATCAAACTTACTCTGATTATCCTACCACTGATAACATAGAGTCCTTACCTGACATCAGATGGTATCCAACTGGTATATTCCAATTCCTGATCACCATTCGAAAAAATCAATAAGTGTATGGATCCAACGCGATACTGTAGAACTCCATGATCAGCGGGGATCTGAGGCTCCAGAATGAACTGTGGTAACCCCGGCTGGATCAGTGAACTGGAAAATGTGGAGTACCGGATTTTTTCCCCCTTCATTTTCATTGAGTCCATTCCAAAATCACTTATGTCATCTGGGAGACGACAGGGGGCGCTTTTTTCCACAGTGATCACCGGCGCAGCTCGGCTGCAATAATTTTTCAGATCGCAAAAAAAAAATATCCGAGAAATCTCGTGAGTGGCTAGCAACGCTACTATTAAAAACCCGAGAAATCTCGTGAGTGGCACGCAAAGTGTTAAGAAAAAACCACATCTCTTTGATAAATGCTGGGCTGGGTTTAGGCAATACTTAGAACAGATAGTAGGTTGACGATGTAGGCTATTATTGAAGCTCCCTTTTGTCTTTCTGATGGGTATATATTGCAATGAATGATACTGTAAATGTTATTAGTTGCTCTTTGAAGAGACAAGATGTAACGTTAGATATTTATTTGTTTGGTGTAGAAGTATGGGCACCTGTTAGACGGGTGTAACTGGGTTTACAAAATTCTCAAAATGTGTAAAAAAGAAAAAACTGAATTTGTTGAGGTCCTAGTCTGGGGGAGGGGAGGGGGGGTCTGGCCTAGAGGATTTTTTGTTTTTTGTTTATATTGATTTTTTCTTTTTCTTTCAGGGGGGGGGGGTGGTTTATTTTGTATCTATTTTTCTGTAACTCGGGGAGGGGGGAGGGGGGGGCAGTTGGCAGCATTTCCTTTTGTATGGTTGTTGAACTGTTGAACTGATGCTGTAAAACTGAAAAAAAAAGAAAATACCAATAAACATATTGTTTAAAAAAAATTACATATCACAGGAAACAATCTCAACCGTGGATCACATCGAAGTCTCACAATTTAATAACATCTGGGAATTGCTTGTGGATAATCTAGGCTCCTAATCACAGGAGATTGACCTGTGAGCCATCCACTCCATAACCCACCGTTCTCTCAATCCCCCTCCTCACCCCCTACTTTACTTACTCCCCTCTCTGCCCCCCCCCCCCCTTCGTTGTTGTCCTTCATTGCCCTTAGTTGTAATTTGTTTGTCAATGTCTAGTCTGAGTTCCCCCCCTCCGAGAGGGCAATGAAATGTCACTATTTTTCATAATAATAATATAATTTAGGTGTACATGGGATCTCAATGCTAATTTAGGTGTACATGGGATCTCAAACCCTGTGACCTCTTCGAGAATCTCCCAAATTGAGCCCCAGTAAGGTCTCAGTTTGTTACATTCCCAGAACATGTGGAGCAGGCTACCTGTTTCCGTTGAGCACCTAGGGCAAAGGTCAGAGATAGCATCATTCATCCTGTGAAGTCTTTCCGGCGTAAAATAGGTTCTATGGAGAATGTTAAATTGCATAAGTTTATGTCGAGTGTTATATGAAAAACATAGTGCAGACTCACATAGTGATTCCCATTCATCTTCGTGATATGTAATTTGAGAGAAGGCCCAACCATTGCCCAGTATTCAAATTCTTTCTTGTCTTCCAGTTTAAGAGGATCGTTTTCTTGGCAACAGCTAGGGAAACGAGCAGGGGTTTGGTGTTCTGGACTAATAACTTGATAGCAGTAGTATCCCCAAGTAGACAGAGGGAGGGGGAGAGAGGAATGCTGCAGCTCATGACCCGGGATAGTGTATTGATGACGGAATTCCAGAAGTCTTGAACAAGTGGGCAGAGCCAGGTGGCATGGAAATAGTTGTCTGGGGTGTTGAGGGTGCAATGGGAGCATACATCTGTCTGTGCTTGCAAATCCCATTTGATACATCCTGTGCTGTGTGATATGTACTCTGTGTAACACCATATATTGGATTAATTGAAGGTTAGTGTTGTTAGTCATTGTGAATGTGTTGGTGCAAATTTGTTCCCAGGATACGGCATTTGGAGATAAAGCCAAGGCCTGTTCCCATTTTGTGAAGGGGAGATGGAATGTTGGGGGGGGGGGGGGGGGGGGGGTGTGTGTGTGTGTGTGTGTGTGTGTGTGTGTGTGTGTGTGTGTGTGTGTGTGTGTGTGTGTGTGTGTGTGTGTGTGTGTGTGTGTGTGTGTGTGTGTGTGTGTGTGTGTGTGTGTGTGTGTGTGTGTGTGTGTGTGTGTGTGTGTGTGTGTGTGTGTGTGTGTGTGTGTGTGTGTGTGTCTCTCTCTCTCCCTCACTCTCTATGTCTCCCACAGATCCATGCCAACTGTCGCATCAGGAGAGTGTATTTCTCAGACCGGTTGTATTCAGAAGACGAGCTTCCTGCTGAGTTCAAACTCTACCTGCCAGTCCAGAGCAAGACCAAGGTGGGATACACACACACACACATACACATACACACACATACATACATACACACAAACACACGCACACAGATACACACACACACATACACACACAAACACACGCACACACACCCTCCAATGTACAGTTTCTTCCCCCTCAAATGTATATATTCTCTTTTAGAAACACTGTCTGTAAATAAACAGTACTGTATATTTGTATATCTTGTATGTCAAATGTCTTGATGAATTGAAAATAGGGGACCCTGATGTAAACAAGACGAAAGTCTTTCTCTGGTCTGCATCCCCTTAACAATTGTTTGTATTGAGCTGTACTGTATTCTGCGATCTGTTAATAAAGTTTTCAATCAATCAGACAGATGTTCAGATATAGAGAGTATTGGTATTCTTGGAAAAACACGTCACTTGCTGAACACCGAGGTTGCCACAATATTATATTACTCTATGGTTTACCCATATATCAATTACTGTAATTTAGTTTGGGGTAGTACTCATCAGACCAAACTTGAGCCCATATACCGTCTGCAGAAACGAGCTCTAAAATGAATCAGCTGTGTTCAACGAAGTCATTCTTCTCAGCCTCTATTCCATAAGTTAGGTATACTCAGTGTTTATATTTTATCTTGATATAATGTAATTTTGCTTCCTGGGGAATGCCACATGCAAGCCCCTTGAGGGTTTTTAGGCAATTCTCCTACACATCCCTTGTGGGTTATATTGTATTATATATGTAATTATTTTTATATGTGTAAATTAAAAAAAATAAAAAATAAAAAAAACAGATAGTTACTTCATAGAGACACATGTTCACAGATAGAAGAGTTACTTCATAGAGACATGTTCACAGATAGAGTTACTTCATAGAGACATGTTCACAGATAGAGTTACTTCATAGAGAGACATGTTCACAGATAGAGTTACTTCATAGAGACATGTTCACAGATAGTTACTTCATAGAGATGTTCACAGATAGAGTTACTTCATAGAGACATGTTCACAGATAGAGTTACTTCATAGAGACATGTTCACAGATAGAGTTACTTCATAGAGACATGTTCACAGATAGAAGAGTTACTTCATAGAGACATGTTCACAGATAGTTACTTCATAGAGAGACATGTTCACAGATAGAGTTACTTCATAGAGAGACATGTTCACAGATAGAGTTACTTCATAGAGAGACATGTTCACAGATAGTTACTTCATAGAGACATGTTCACAGATAGAGTTACTTCATAGAGAGACATGTTCACAGATAGAAGAGTTACTTCATAGAGACATGTTCACAGATAGTTACTTCATAGAGAGACATGTTCACAGATAGAGTTACTTCATAGAGACATGTTCACAGATAGAGTTACTTCATAGAGACATGTTCACAGATAGAGTTACTTCATAGAGAGACATGTCCACATATAGTTACTTCATAGAGAGACATGTTCACATATAGTTACTTCATAGAGAGACATGTTGATTGATTGATTGATTGATTGAAAACTTTATTAACAGATTGCAGAATGGGTACAATACAGTACAGCGCAATACACACAATTGTTAAGGGGATGCAGACCAGAGAAAGACTTTCGTCTTGTTTACATCAGGGTCCCCCATTTTCAATTCATCAGGACATATGACATACATGACATACAGATATTCAGTACTGCTACATCTATACATTTATGACATACCAGATTTGCAAATACAGTACTGTTTGTGAATTGTGATACAGAAGGAGTCAAGAAAAGGGAGTATATACATTTGACGTAGAAACTGTACATTGGAGGAGGTTGGGTGGGGTTGTGTGGGGGGGGTTGGGTACATTGGGATATTGTCAACCATACTGGGTAATTTACATTGGAGGTGGTTGGGGGGGGGGGGGAGAAACACTGTATAAACAAGCAAAACTGTACATTGAGGGGGGGGGGGGGGGGGGACACTACAAACAAGCAAAAGTGTACATTGGACTATTGACAAAACCATACTAGGTAAATGACTGTACATTGGAGGGGGTTGGGTTAGGACATTTACAGGGGCCAGTTTTGAATTGCAGTCTCCCGTAGGTGTGCCTTGAGAGTGGTTTTGAAAGTGGGTAGTGATCCACATTCCTTTACAGCTTCACATATAGTTACTTCATAGAGAGACATGTCCACATATAGAATAGTTACTTCATAGATGTACAGACAAAACGTCCATGTAGTCCTGCATGCCATGGGTACTGGAAACTAAATACAGTCAAATACAGTTATAACGTCAAAGAGGAATATTGCAGTTCACTTTTATTTAGTTTATTTAGCTATTTTCACTTACTGTTAATGTGAATAAGCTTAACAGCTTCAGTGTTGAATGAACATAGAGGAAACACTGATGCTGCTCTAATCACTCTCTTTGTGTGTGTGTGTGTGCGTGTGTGTGTGTGTGTGTGTGTGTGTGTGTCTTCCTGCAGCAGTAGCCCCTCCCACCACCATTCCAGACATTTCTGTGTCGAAGAGGAAGATTCATTCATGTTTAAATGTTGTTGTTCTGTTATAGTCCATGGGCCAGACCAGATATCGGTGCCACTCAGGGTGACTAAACTTACATATCATTTTGTAATTGAAAACCCATCTGTTCAAACTCGCATATTCACTATGAATGAATGAATGAATGAATGAATGAATGAATGAATGAATGAATGAATGAATGAATGAATGATTGAATGAATGAATGAATGATTGAATGAATTAATGAAAACGTTTATTTTTGAACATGTATTATTCATATTCCTTCAAACAAATCACGGTATCTAGCTCCGTCAAACAGAACAATCATAACAACATTAAAAAAAAAATTTTAAACAATTAAAAAAACATTAAAAAAAGGAATTATAAACAAAAAGTCAAGTGCAATGTATTTAGTTAGCAGACATGTCCAAAAAAGGAGTAGAGGGAAGCTAAGCTTATTTGTTCTTCCATTCATTTTACTAGTTATAACATAATTTAGTATAATACAATATAGAATATACTTTTACTTATAGTACGAAAAGAAAAAAAAACTTGATTCACATGACAGCAGTGAATACATTACAGAACTACATAACACAATATAGCATTACTTTGTTTATCCTCATTACTCATTTCTGTATTTCTCTAATGTGTATTTTTTAAGCTGCTTTTTAAATTGTGCCATATGTTTACTCAGTTTGATGTATTCAGGTAAAATATTCCACAACTTCAATCCACAAACAGATATGCACATGCTTTTCAGCGTAGTGTGTACCATTGGTTGTTTAAGATTCCCTCTCCCTCTTAAGTTGTATTCTCCTTTCCTGTCTGAACCATTTTTGAATGTTGTCTGGGATTTGTATCTGGTTTTGTATACAATGAGGGCAGTTTTTAAATCAACTAGGTCCATACATTTCAATGTTTGTAGCTTTATAAATAAGTTATTGGTGTGTTCATAATATCCTACATTGTTGATTATTCTTATTGCTTTTTTTTGGCATGGTGTATATTGGCTGTAGAGTGCTTTTGTAGGTATTACCCCACACCTCCGCACAGTAGTTCATATGTGGTAGGAAGAGTGTACAGTACAGTGTATACAGTGTTTTTTGGTTTAGAATGTGTCTTATCTTACATAAAACACATATAAATAAAGTGGATTGGAAAACACCAACACTCCGTGCCAATTTAGTCCTAACATATTTGACCTGAGGTTTCCAGTTGAGTTTGTGGTCTATTATTACACCCAGAAATGTATTCTCAAATACCCTTTCCAGTTTATTACTATCAATCATTAGTTCGACCGGTGTGTTTTCTTGTATATCACGTTTACCAAATATCATGAATTTGTTTTTTTTATATATTTAATGATCATTTATTTGCATCAAACCACACTTTCAGTTTGGATAGCTCAGCTGCGAATTTTTTTAACAGCATTTGGAGGTTCTCTCCCTCACAGAAGACATTTGTATCGTCAGCTAATTCTTTTGACGAATTACCTATATCATTTATATACAGTATGAATAGTTTCGGGCCCAGAATTGACCCTTGCGGCACACCACAGATTATGTTTGACTGAGTGGACCTGTACTCCCCCAACTGCACAAACTGTTGTCTTTGTTCTAAGTAACTTTTTAACCATTTGAGCCCTACTCTGATCCCATACCTTTCCAATTTTAGTAGCAGAATATCATGATTTATAGTGTCAAACGCCTTCTTCAGATCTATGAAGACCCCTATTGCAAACTTCTTATTATCAATTATGCTTGTCAGTTCTTCTACTAGGTCCATTAGTGCCAATGACGTTGAAGGATTCGATCTAAATCCATATTGACTGTATAAGTAATGGGTGTTTATCAATTAAACTGTCCAATCGTGCAGCAAATAATTTTTCCATTATCTTTGAGAACTGGGAAAGGAGAGAAACCGGCCTGTAATTGGTGAATATATTTTTCTCACCTGCTTTGAAGATCGGTATCACTTTTGCGGTTTTCATTTTGGTGGGGAAGGCACCCAGTTTGAATGAGAGGTTACATATATGCACTAAAGGGTCTGCTATGGTTATGATTACTTGTTTAATTAAGGTCATGTCAATGCCGTTCCAATCTGTTGATGTTATTTTTTATTTGCATACTGCCCAATACCCCCTGCTGTTTGTTTGTCTGTTATTTTAACCACTGTTTTTTATACTTCTTGTTGTTTATCTTATTCTTTTCTTAACCTTGTCTTTTAACTGCCTTGCTTACTGGGCATACTCACTATAACTGCACCCTGTGTGCCACTGTTTTATATTTCATACGTTTACATTGTTTGTCTTGACACTTTTGTAAAGATCATTGTTTTAATCCTGATTGTTCTGTTCTTATGCCCTGTAAGGTGACCTTGGGTGTTTTGAAAGGCGCCTCCAAATAAAATGTATTATTTTATTTTTTTTCTTCAAAGATCTATGTCTGTAGATGATATTTTGGTATGATAGCCTTATGTCATCTAGGAGCAACAGGGAGACAAAGTACAAAATCTACAACACTCTCAGGACCATAAGGATTCAGGAAATGTATAATATGCCTATACTATTTCATTGTTACAGGTCATTGTGAGCCTTAAATTAGAAGAGCAGTATTAGGCTCCTATTAAACTATACAGAACAGCCACTATAGTCTAGAATAGATGGAAACATAGGTCCACCTGCACAGGGTGGATTTCTTTTCACCACCTGTTTTTTTTTATTAATCCTTGAAGTGTCTATTTTAAGATTCTGACAGGTAACAGGTAACTATATAATGATGATCCTCATCTACCATGTCAGCATGACCCACCTCTATATACTGATGATCTTCCTCTACCATGTCAGCATGACCAACCTCTATATACTGATGATCCTCCTCTACCATGTCAGCATGACCAACCTCTCTATATACTGATGATCCTCCTCTACCATGTCAGCATGACCAACCTCTATATACTGATGATCCTCCTCTACCAGCATGACCAACAGGGGCGTTTTTAGGGTTAGAAAACATTGGGGGCTTCAGCCCAGGGGGGTGGAGGGGGGGGTCACCCCCCCCCCCCGTTTTTTTTTTTTTTAAGCACAGAAATACGCAATTTTAGATTAATTAGAGATGAATACTGAATAACTAGAATCATTAGAGGTTCTCAAAGTGAGGTCCAGGTCCATGAGAGGGATATGGGCAGTCCCTAGAAAATTCAAAGTTAACAGGACCAAATCATCAGTTTCTTATTTATTTATTTATTTAGCCAGATAAAACATTGATCTGGTCCAAGAAGCCCCAACAGGAGTACAAATATACATATATACACATATATATACATATAATATATATACATATACTGTACATACATACACTGTAAAAAATTTCACCCTAAAGTTACAATAAATTACTGGCAATATTTTGCATGACTTTTACAGTAAGATTCACAATAATTTACTGTGAATGGCTTCACAGCAATGTGTTGTACTTTCACAGTAATGGTAGTACAATACATTGTTGTAATTTCACAACTTCATACTGTAAGAAATTACTGTGATATTACAATAAATTACTGGCAATATTTTGCATGACTTTTACAGTAAGATTCACAATAATTTACTGTGAATGGCTTCACAGCAATGTGTTGTAATTTCACAGTAATGGTAGTACAATACATTGTTGTAATTTCACAACTTCATACTGTAAGAAATTACTGTGATATTACAATAAATTACTGGCAATATTTTGCATGACTTTTACAGTAAGATTCACAATAATTTACTGTGAATGGCTTCACAGCAATGTGTTGTAATTTCACAGTAATGGTAGTACAATACATTGTTGTAATTTCACAACTTCTAACAGTAAGAAATTACTGTGATATCACATTATTCTGTTGTATATATATTACAACAATGTATTGTGACTTCACAACATCAAATTGTAAGAAATTACTGTAATATCACATTATTTTGTTGTATATATATTACAACAATGTATTGTGACTTCACAACATCAAATTGTAAGAAATTACTGTAATATCACATTATTTTGTTGTATATATATTACAACAATGTATTGTGACTTCACAACATCAAATTGTAAGAAATTACTGTAATATCACATTATTTTGTTGTATATATATTACAACAATGTATTGTGACTTCACAACATCAAATTGTAAGAAATTACTGTAATATCACATTATTTTGTTGTATATATATTACAACAATGTATTGTGTATTTACAATAGCCTACATGTATTTTTGTAGTCCAGCTCCAGTACACTTCCTGAAGGTCACACTTTGGTTTCCTGTTGTGTTTAATCACGTCATCCTATTGTATCTTGACATGAAACTATTGTATGAGCTTCCTCCAGAAGTATACTGGAGCTGGGGACTATAGAGTTATGCATGTCTATCATTGTAAATTGACTGTTATTTTGCCAAATTATATAATATAATAATAATTATTTTTCAATTATTTTGTTGGCAAGTCTTTTGCATTACTTTTCAGACTTGCCAACAAAATAATTGAATAATAATAATTATTATATTATATAATTTGGCAAAATAACAGTCAATTTACAATGGTATGCATAACTGTATAGTCCCCAGCTCCAGTATACTTCTGGAGGAAGCTCATACAATAGTTTCCTGTCAAATACTATTGGATGACGTGATTAATCATGACAGAAAACCAAAGTGTGAGCTTCTGCCAGGAAGTATACTGCGCTGGACTTCAAAAATGCACGTAGGCTATTGTACATTAAAAACAACAGTCCAAACGCACAAATGAGGTAAGCCAGCATTTATTGTCAAAAGACATAGAATTATTACAAATAATTACACGAGGTAAGCCGGCATTTATTGTCAAAAGACAGAATTATTACAAATAATTACATGAGGTAAGCCAGCATTTATTGTCAAAAGACAGAATTATTACAAATAATTACACGAGGTAAGCCGGCATTTATTGTCAAAAGACAGAATTATTACAAGTAATTATATACAAAGAATTATATTCTTATTCTTGAAATGGTAAATGGCTGTTTTCTTTTTTACAATTTGTGCACATTTTACCCATAGGAAAATCCTGCTCGTTGTACAAGTATCGCAGAGAAAATTCAAAGGTACTCAGTTGCACAAGAGTTTCGGACAGAGAAACGCAATGGTTTGAAAGCTCGGCGTTGCTAATAAACATTTTAAATATTATTTTATAAACTGTTGGTCAACACTGCTCAAAACGGCTTTAGCTGACTGATGCGCCTTGCACATCGAGCGTTTCGCCAGTTCTTCAGAGTTAATTATGGGATTTTATTGTCAAAAGACAGAATTATATTACAAAGAATTATATTCTTATTCTTGAAATGTTAAATGGCTGTTTTCTTTCTTCTTTTATATACAATTTGTGCACATTTTACCCATAGGAAAATCCCATATTAACTCTGAAGAACTGGTCCTCTGCGAAACGCTCGTTGTACAAGTATCGCAGAGAAAATTCAAAGGTACTCACAGTTGCACGAGAGTTTCGAACAGAGAAATGCAATGGTTTGAAAGCTCGGCGTTGCTAATAAACATTTTAAATATTATTTTATAAACTGCTGGTCAACACTGCTCAAAACGGCAAAACTAAGACAAAGTAATCATATTCGTAAGTAAAATGGTAAATGGCTGCTTTTTTTTCTTCTTTTTTTACATATTTGTGCACATTTTACCCATAGGAAAATCCCATATTAACTGTGAAGAACTGGTCCTCTGCGAAACGCTTGTTGTACAAGTATTGCAGAGAAAATTCAAAGGTACTCACAGTTGCATGAGGGTTTCGGACAGAAACGCAATGGTTTGAAAGCTCGGCATTGCTAATAAACATTTTAAATATTATTTTATAAACTTCTGGTCAACACTGCTCAAAACGGCTTTAGCTGACTGATGCACCTTGTACGACGAGCATTTCGCCAGTTCTTCAGAGTTAATTATGGGATTTTATTGTCAAAAGACAGAATTATTACAAAGAATTATATTCTTATTCTTGAAATGGTAAATGGCTGTTTTCTTTTTTACAATTTGTGCACATTTTACCCATAGGAAAATCCCGCTCGTTGTACAAGTATCGCAGAGAAAATTCAAAGGTACTCACAGTTGCATGAGGGTTTCAGACAGAGAAACGCAATGGTTTGAAAGCTCGGCATTGCTAATAAACATTTTAAATATTATTTTATAAACTTCTGGTCAACACTGCTCAAAACGGCTTTAGCTGACTGATGCACCTTGTACGACGAGCGTTTCGCCAGTTCTTCAGAGTTAATTATGGGATTTTATTGTCAAAAGACAGAATTATTACAAAGAATTATATTCTTATTCTTGAAATGGTAAATGGCTGTTTTCTTTTTTACAATTTGTGCACATTTTACCCATAGGAAAATCCCGCTCGTTGTACAAGTATCGCAGAGAAAATTCAAAGGTACTCACAGTTGCATGAGGGTTTCAGACAGAGAAACGCAATGGTTTGAAAGCTCGGCATTGCTAATAAACATTTTAAATATTATTTTATAAACTTCTGGTCAACACTGCTCAAAACGGCTTTAGCTGACTGATGTACCTTGTATGACGAGCGTTTCGCCAGTTCTTCAGAGTTAATTATGGGATTTTATTGTCAAAAGACAGAATTATTACAAAGAATTATATTACAAAGAATTATATTCTTATTCTTGAAATGGTAAATGCTGTTTTCTTTTTTACAATTTGTGCACATTTGACCCATAGGAAAATCCCATATTAACTCTGAAGAACTGGTCCTCTGCGAAACGCTCGTTGTACAAGTATCACAGAGAAAATTCAAAGGTACACAGTTGCACGAGAGTTTCGTACAGAGAAACGCAATGGTTTGAAAGCTCGGCGTTGCTAATAAACATTTTAAATATTATTTTATAAACTGCTGGTCAACACTGCTCAAAACGGCAAAACTAAGACAAAGTAATAATATTCGTAAGTAAAATGGTAAATGGCTGTTTTTTTTCTTTTTTTTACAATTTGTGCACATTTTACCCATTCACACACCGACGGGAGCATGTAGGGGTTAAGTGTCTTGCTCAAGGACACATCAACACGCTGCCCGGGGAGGAGCGGGAATCTCCGGATTGCCAGACGACTGCTCTACCTCCCGAGCCACTGTCGCCATGAAACTAGTACTTCCAGGTCTTACCCGAAAATGGAACTAATGAATACACTTTATGCACTCACTCAAAAGAACAAAAGAGGCACTCAAAATAACAAAAGAGGCGCAGGGACGACAGGAGCATGACAATTGTCTTTGCAAACCATTCAAAGTCTATGAGCTTCCGAAGAAGGGTGTTCACGTCAGGGGACGACAGGAGAAGGACGATTGTCTATACAGATGCAGACCATTCAAAGTCTATGAGCTTCCGAAGAAGGGTGTTCACGTCAGGGGACGACAGGAGAAGGACAATTGTCTTTGCAAACCATTCAAAGTCTATGAGCTTCCGAAGAAGGGTGTTCACGTCAGGGGACGACAGGAGAAGGACAATTGTCTTTGCAGACCAAAGTTTATGAGCTTACTTACGAAGAAGGGTGTTCACGTCAGGGGACGACAGGAGAAGGACGATTGTCTATGCAGATGCAGACCATTCAAAGTCTATGAGCTTACGAAAAAGGGTGGTCACTTGAGGGTTGATGGCGCTTCGCTTCTTTGCCCTGGAGCCTTTCTCCGGGTTGATGCCCAAGAAGAACCTGTTAATAAGCAAAGATACGTTTCAGTTTTAAATAGACTCAGCATTTATCAAGGTGCTCACCTGTGTTTTTTCATGGTACCTCTAACATAATGTTTACTCATCCGAATTTTGAAGCCATACTATAATGTGAATTAAACCATTATGTCAATTTCTTAACAAGATAGCAGCAACATCAAGTGATGGTGTGGTCCCAATTCACATAGTTGGTTCCAGGCTTCATACTCAAAGCATTTAATCTACTTTATGGCCTCTGTAGAAAGGCATGGACTTAATAGCCAGATAGTCTTTGCATGATAAGTCTTACTGATGACATTGATCATGTGTTCAGAGTGTTAAAATACCTTTGGATGAACTCAAGTGTGGATGATCCAACGGAAGGATACTCCAGGTTGAAGACATAGTAGCTGGTGAATAAAGCAGCTACCCCATGCAAAAATAATGGGTGTGGGCCCATCACAACTTCTCCCTCGATGGATAGCATCCATCCAGAAGGCTGCATTGCGTCACCTGAAATGAACAGATACCCCGTCATGCGTTGTTGTGGATAGGTATACATTCCTGCAAGGACATGACAGAACTAAGGCTGTCTTAAATACTTCAAAGCTTCGTTCGATGGGCATGGGATTTGAATATGAAAATAAAATTCGATTATTAAAAAGAAAAAGAAAAATGCATATATATATATATATTTTTGCCAAATCAACTCTGCCTCTCTTACAACAAGCAATGCTGTCTCTTATTTAAGATGAGGTCGCACTGACAGATTTGTGTTCATTGTGCTGCTTTTATAAAGCCTCAAATGACGGCTTACAATATTTCATGAAAGCAAAGTGTTTTGTTTGTCTAAGATTTAAAAAGGTTTCAACTTTACAGCACTGACAAAGTTGAACATGAGACATGCCAGCTCAGGATATTATTTATAAGCGTCATATGTGTGCCGTATCACAAACTGCCTTCGGTCAGATTTTCCCCCTCGATGCAAAGGAACACAAGCTCATCCCTGAACATTATTACCTTGAATTATCAAACAGGGGGTGCTTGGGAGTGCTGCAGTATTCACATCAGCAACAGTGGCACAGGTCTGCAACAAAGTAACACACAATAGCAGATTTAACATTATGAAAGGATGAAGATAAGCTAATCCACGCACTACAGCTCACCACACATCAGCTCGGCCCATTTGGAGCAACTTGGGGGTTAAGTGTCTTGCTCAAGGACACTTCCGACATGCGGACAGTCAGAGCCAGGATTCGAACCACCAACCCTACGGTCGATGAACGACCATCTCTACCAACTGAGCTTCAGTCGCCCCTAATGTAATCACTCGCATTTCAAATATTTTAATATTTAAATAAACGTACATCAACTTCGAGCAGTAGTTTCTCCGTAGGCTCCTTGAAGTACACCATAAGGAGCAGGACGATGCAGGCACTGATCTCCGAAACCTCTGGATGATATCTGGCCAGAACATCCCTGATCTTCGGGTTGTCCAGTTTCTGGCAGAACTGCAGGATGGTCCGTCCTCGATGACACAGGGCATCTTTGATCTTTTGAAGGACATCGGTGTCTGTCAGGAGGCCAAAGTGGGAGAAAAGCCCCGTCTGAGAGAAGAGAAAAGGCCATTCTTCTTTGACCGCCACCATCGTTGGTGGAGGCATTTTATTCAAGTAACGCCGCAGGATGACGTAGGTCCTCTCCATCAGAAGTTCTGCTCTCGCTGTCCCACCCATCCCTTCCTCTGTGTACAGACATACAAACCAAGTAACAACAATTAGATTTGATGTTGCCACATCTGGGAAATTGAGTGGCAAACCTTTAATTGTATTACTCATTCTGAATATTAAAGTGGCCTTTTTGCTTAATGTGGGATATTTATTCATGGTGTCAATTCACCAAAAGTAAAGTAGATTGCATGCCTGAGTAGATGTTCCGCAGATCCCTTTTCAAAGCCGCCATGGTTTCCTCTGTCTCCCCGTCCGGTAAGCTTGCTGGGCCCCACCTCACACACCTAGGGATAGGAAGGAATCATAGGCAACCTCTTAGTGGAATACATAAAAAAAGAAAAATTATAATATATATATTTTTTTATCATTCTTTCCAAAAGAAAAAAGGCCTCTAACGCTAATGGCACGCATACCAGAGGCTAACTGCCTACGAAAACAGGCACAGAAGCACTGAAAGAGGATTTCACCCATCTAATGAACACACTAGACTAGACAAATATCAAGATGTATCCATCAGTGGACCAATTGCATGCTTTTGCAGAGGACAAGAAGCCTTCAGACATTAAGCACCCCCCACAGCCCAAATGGAATGATAAAAAAAATATATATATAAATATATATATATATATTCTACTTTTTATTTTATTTTTGTCGACTAACTGCACATTTTGGCCAATCATAGTCGACTATCCAAATCCTTAGTCAGGGACATCCCTAGAAATTATATTAAAAAAAAATCTACACATAATTTAAACATTCAATCCAAATAACCTAAGTTAGTCGAGCATTGGCAGTGCCACTTTAACCCCTAATTGCTGCGAGCGTGAATGGAGAGGACACTGGCGCCGTTTGTTTTGCCACCCCTACCCGTATTGGTCAACAGGACCTCTCGTCAGCCTGGACTCTCCTGCCACGCCAGTGGGCCGTCTTTCCTCTCTGCCTCTGCGGCGTCTAGCCAGAGTGTTGTTCCTGCTTTTATACTCCACTCTTGTTTTTACTTGTTGGAGAAGAGAGTGGCATCCGTCTCCAACCATTTCACCTCGCCTGCTAATGTCAGCAAAGGTGTCAGGATGGCTCCTGACAATTGTTCGGACGATACTGAGGCACGTGGTTCTGGTTGGGTTGTGCTCGTGCTCCATCATCTGATCCACCAAAGCGTTCACAAAGGCCCTTCTCTCATCTGGCTTTGGTCTCTGTTCTTTTTCCACTGCACGTTGAATGGCTGTTGACATCCGGTTCCAGTTGACACAAAAGTCTACATGCCATGCGCTGCCAGGCTGTGAAGAGTTTGGAGTGCTTGGGGGGCTGCACAACAGAGATTGCATAGAGGTGTTCGGAGAGGACAGAGTGTTCACAGAGCTCGTTGTTGGGGAACTTGAAGCAATTGGATGTGTTGGGGAACTTGAAGCAATTGGATGGGGAGGGAGCACCTCCATATTAAGGGTTACTAACCCTAGAAGGGACAAAAACAGTTATGCCAATGTTCCAAGGGCATAGTTCCAAGTGTCACGCAAGTCTAAATATGAATTTACCTTTCTTAAGACCATCCATCAGCTTCCGACACTGGATTGGTTTGAGGTGTCGGACCAGATCCACCCTCTCCATTAAGGCCAGATCTTCGACACTCTCCACTCCAAGATCCTCAAGTAGGGTGGTCAGTAAGTCATCAGGGAGGCCCGGTAAATATGACCAAGCTGCTTCCTTTATATCTTCCATTACCTAGTCTCATTGATTAGGGTCAATCATGAATCAGTTTGTGCATATTCCCTACTTGTCTGTTTGCAGTGCACTATATGCGGTTAACTGCCAACATGTGCTCGCTATACAATCAACAATACAAAATCAACTATCTTAAGGTTACTTGATATCCTGCTCCACTTACGTCTGTCCTCACGTCTGTCATATCCTCCCTTTCCTGTTTAAACTGCTCCTGGAAAAGAATGGTGGAGCGCAATAAGCATCTGATCGTGCACGTTGTATGCTGGAAGAGGATAGTAGTCCAGTAAATCTTTGTGCTTAATGCACACGTAATCCTCTTGGGCCACTCCTAAGTCACAGTACACACCCATGTCAATCAACTTCACACAAATGTGTTTCTCTGAGACAAAGTGGACAGAGTTTTGGGCAACAATGACCAGCATAATCTTCCCCATGTGAAGTCCTTCATCACTGTTCCCAAACAAGATGAACATCCCCTTTCTGTAGTCTGTGCCTTTGACTGTAACATTGTTACAAGCCACTGCAGACTGAGACTCAAATTGACAACTGGCTACAGATGCCCTGATCTTGTTGTTGTAATCATCCAAATAAAAGGCAGTCCCCTTCTCTACCTGTATAACAGGAGGAAACAAGTTTCCCGCACTCAGGTAGGCCTGGAGGAGTTGGTGTCTCTCTGCTAGTGTTTTGCACAGATTTTTGAAATTGTGCAATTTTCTGGCACACTGTTTGAAAAAAGTGTGTTTGCTTTCAAACCGCAGAGTCCACAGGCGAATAAGTGGGCCAAAGTGGATGATTAGATCTGGATAATGGCCAATATAGTGATGCTTTGGCCTCAGGGGGGCATTGGGGAAGAGCCTTTTCCTGTTGCATATGTACTCCTCTGTGATGACTTTCAGATATGCTACCTGGCCTTCTGTAATGACTGGTGCACAGATAAGCTCAACCATCTCTCTCAGCTGCAAAATGAGCTGCCACACCTCATTGTCACAGGGATCTTTAATCCTGCCACCCACCAAGAGAGGGAGTAATCTAAGGAAACACCAGTTTTGAACTGCATGCCCACTTAGTTTGTCACTGCTGGGAGAGAGGTCTGCTGGTTTGTCCCTACCATCGTTCCCTTCATATCGGAACTTGTTTTTGCACCGATTTAACTGCAGGTAAGTAAAATGATTCTCCTGGACTAAATGGCGAATATATAAAGGAAGGTCATAAGCCATGACTCCCTCAAATAAATCATGGCCTAGACATGGTGGGAGGCCAGGCTGGCAAACATGGAAATGAGAAAGCTGGTTGAAAGGAGAGTCAAACTTGATACCGCATACAGAGTCTGTGGTACTAGTTTCCAGGTCTTGCAAATTACTTGTGTATGATTGGACCGTTCTTGTGGCACCACACAACACTGGATTCTTCACAAAATCCTCTCTCTGTACCTGACAGTAGCGACAAAAATATTTAGATCGACTGAAGTTTTCTAAAAATCCCCCAATAGAATGGGATCCTAAGTTGTCTCCTGCAATGGCAACCAAAGAGCCCTTTAGTACAGTGCCATCAGATATGACTACACCTCTCTCCTCCAGGATTTTGAGGTCCTCAATCAGATGTGCAAAAACCTTTTTTAGCCCAAAATACTTAAAGTCCTGCTCCCTACATAAGAGAACAAGTTGCATTTGATCTATAGAAGATCTATTGTGAGGCAAGATGTCAGTCAGGGTTAGGTAAACAGCTAAGACCTTGTGCTTTTTCTTCCCTGAGCCCAGTGGATTAACAACCTCGAAGGCATCTTGGTACAGTATCAAACCAAGTGAGGAAGGGTCAGCTTTCAACATTGGATTACTTTGAAATCCTTCTCCATCCTTGACATCCTGATAGACAGCATCAGTAGATTGCTGCAAACGTGTCATGTTATACTGTTCTCGTAGAGACTCGTTTTTGAACAGTGTCACCAATGTCTCATGTATAGGTACATACTGAGCAAAGCATTCTTTGTCATTTTCATCATTGCCCAAGAGCAAAGGCACGGGATGAACATGGTTGAAACACTCTTTAAAAGCAGACTTCCTCTTTGTATCTGTACTGAGTCTTCCCTTGTTAAAAAGTGTGAGTAGATCATCTCTGTTCACTTCATCAACCATGCTGCTTATAGTGGCCTGAGGGATTCCAAGTTTCTTCAATTTCTCACTCAGAACGTTAAGTGTATGAGACAGGCCAAGTTCATGAGCAATTTGAAAGTCCTCAATAATGGTTTGTATGGTGCTTGCCGGTAAGAGTAGCTTAGATTGCAATTTCAAATAGAAAAGTGTAAGGTTATGTAAAAAAAGGGTTTCGTCCACAGCTAATGGCACTTCTGGTTCATCATGTTCACCAGCAGCTTCTGAATACGTCTGACTGGGTTCTGGCAATGACTCTGTAGACTTGTCTAGTACCAAGTCATCTAAAACTGAATCCTTGTGTTTCCTGGAAATATGTGAAGCAAAAGTCATTACGTTTGTGAACCTGCAATCACAACCTCTAAATGGACATGGCGATTCCATTCCTCCCTTTATGTGTGTCTTCAAATGCTTGATAAGAGAGGCTAAAGTGTCACACTTAAATGCACAAGCCTCAAGCACACATTTCAAGGATGTGTCAGGTGGTAGAGCTGATCTAGGAGGTCTAGGCGGCTGACCAGCTTGCAGGTAGCACCTATATATATGAGATCTCAGTGCTGCGTGTTTTCTGAACCTCTGTGAGCAGTCAGGTATCCCGCACTGATAAAGATAATTGGGGGCGTTACTGTGGAGCTGCGCGTGCTGGACAAAGGTATGCACACTCTCAGACACATGCTGACATCGAATATATTTACAGTGGAACATTGTTGTGCGTGCTATAGTTACCTACCCAATCATTACATCTGCCTCACACTGAACACTGGTTAGCCTGGCTGCCTCACTGAACAAGATGCCACTGAACAGGATACTGTATGTTAAAGACCTCTCTGATGACCTAGAAAAAAGGAAACCAGAGAAAGGAGAGATTACAGTTTGCATGCAGATTATGAACGTATACTATAGGCTAATCTCAGGTGTACTGCACAGGAAACAAATAGTCTATAAACTACGATCTGTGTTGCATATAGGCCTACCTATACAACCAAGAAGCAATCCGTGCATGGATCTGGGGAGACGTCAGTGCAGATTACTGTCCTGTACGCCTTGTCGGCCGGAAAGATTCAGGCATAGGCAATCAGTAGGCAGGCCCTAGGACAGAAAAAAAACACAGGGAACGACGCATAAATTGATGTCAAACAGTACTGCATGAGGTGATTAATCTCAGGTGTACTGCACAGGAAACAAATATAGTCTATAAACTACGATCTGTGTTGCATATAGGCCTACCTATACAACCAAGAAGCAATCCGTGCATGGATCTGGGGAGACGTCAGTGCAGATTACTGTCCTGTACGCCTTGTCGGCCGGAAAGATTCAGGCATAGGCAATCAGTAGGCAGGCCCTAGGACAGAAAAAAAACACAGGGAACGACGCATAAATTCATGTCAAACAGTACTGCATGAGGTGATTAATCTCAGGTGTACTGCACAGGAAACAAATATAGTCTATAAACTACGATCTGTGTTGCATATAGGCCTACCTATACAACCAAGAAGCAATCCGTGCATGGATCTGGGGAGACGTCAGTGCAGATTACTGTCCTGTACGCCTTGTCGGCCGGAAAGATTCAGGCATAGGCAATCAGTAGGCAGGCCCTAGGACAGAAAAAAAACACAGGGAACGACGCATAAATTCATGTCAAACAGTACTGCATGAGGTGATTAATCTCAGGTGTACTGCACAGGAAACAAATATAGTCTATAAACTACGATCTGTGTTGCATATAGGCCTACCTATACAACCAAGAAGCAATCCGTGCATGGATCTGGGGAGACGTCAGTGCAGATTACTGTCCTGTACGCCTTGTCGGCCGGAAAGATTCAGGCATAGGCAATCAGTAGGCAGGCCCTAGGACAAGGGAGGGAGGCAAGAGGAAAGAAAAAAAACACAGGGAACGACGCATAAATTCATGTCAAACAGTACTGCATGAGGTGATTAATCTCAGGTGTACTGCACAGGAAACAAATAGTCTATAAATTAGTATTGTTTGTCTAGCAGTGTCGAGCTTGAGTGTTATACTCCGAGTACATACTGTAGTATAGACAGCATAGTTGGTGGTAGTATAGACATGGTAGCATAATAGTAAAATTCAGTAAGACAGTTATTATTAGTTAAAATTCTGATATTGAAGAAGTTTTGGTTGATAAAGTGGGCAGTTTATCCTGTGCTGAAAAGTCTCCATTCCAATAGAGAGAGTATATATTTTAGTGTTTATTTGATTGATTTGGCCTTTTATTTATTACGTTTCCACAGTTATTTCCTCATACTTTATTAACATTTTGTACATAATACAAGTTCATGTTAAAATGATGACACAAAAAGCCAGACCGAGGGCTTGTTTCATAAACAAACTGAACTTTCTTTTGCCTGCCTACTGTATTTGTTTGGTGGAAACCTGATCATAAAGTAAAGTAAAAAAAAAAAAAAAGTAGTGTGCTATTTTTGTAGTGTAGCTTGCTACATTTATCTGGGGATAGCTTCCATTGTAGTTGAGCTATATTTAATCGAGAGTAACTAGTGTAGCTTACTACATTTTCCAAGTAGCTTGCCCATCACTGGCTAAATGCTGCATGTAGCTAGTTAGCTGAACTGAAGCTATATAGGTAGCCAGGTAGCTAAATGGCTGGCTATACTATAGCTCCAGTTCAGAACAACACTTTTTCACTGGTAGTTTGTGGAAATGAACCAACTTTCCCCTCTTTCACACGGTAAAATTAGTTTGAACAGCCAGGAGCAATATAAAAAAAAACACAGTGGTCCCGTTGTTTGGTAGGCAACGTTGCATTACCCAACAGAGGTCAGACATAGCTAACAGCTAACATTAGCAGCAGGCACACATAACGTGTAAAAACGCATAACCATGTAAAAAACGAACACAGCACTACTCCGCTGGCGTTTGCAATCGAAATCATAGATACAGAATAATATCCACCATCGACTTTATCATGCACTATATACTCACGTTTTATTGTCGATTAACGATGCAGAGATACAGCACACGCTGATACAACAATGGAGGAAGGTGCAGGTATTCTGGGAGGCAAGGTACAAGTGTAGTGCATTCTGGGAGGCGCCCGCCCAGGAAGCTGGTGTGTGTGCAGGCAGCCTAGACAAGTCTCAACATGTCTCCTAATCATGCATTATATAGTGGCCCCCAATACGCAGGTGCAGAACGGGTACTGATTGATTGATTGATTGATTGATTGATTGAAAACTTTATTAACAGATTGCAGAATGGGTACAATACAGTACAGCTCAATACACACAATTGTTAAGGGGATGCAGACCAGAGAAAGACTTTCGTCTTGTTTACATCAGGGTCCCCCATAACCTTTCAATTCATCAGGACATACATCGTCATCATCATTTATTTATTCGTACATGGAATTACCACAGTCCAACAGTACATATAATTCACCAAATACCATGGCCGAAAGGAACAGGAAGAAGAAAAAATCTTCTACACCTGCCCTTACACACACACAACACACCAATAGACTTATTGTGTAAAACAAACAGAATATGCATTTTGCAAAAATGGAAACATCAACACAACCAAATTAAATCAACATAAATAAACCCATTTTGTGTATCTATCAGCAAACTACATATTTCGGTTCATTCATTTACACACACACACACACACACATACATGACATACAGACAGTACTGCTACATCTATACATTTATGAAACCGTACATTAGGTGGGGTGGGGTGGGGGGGGGCTGTACATTGGAGATGGTTGGGTGGGTGGGGTGGGGGGGTTGGGTAGGTTGGGTATAGGAGGGGTGGGTGGACACTGTACAACTGTATACAAGCACATTGGAATATTGACAAAACCATGTTTGGTAATTTACTGTACATTGGAGGGGGTTGGGTTAGGACATTTACAGGGGCCAGTTTCGAATTGCAGTCTCCCGTATAGGTGTTCTTTGAGAGTGGTTTTGAAAGTGGGTAGTGATTCACATTCCTTTACAGCTTTGGGTAGGGCGTTCCACATTGATCTGGCATAATTGCGAAACATGTTTAGTCCCTGATTGAGCCGAATCTGGGTACCAGGCCCATTGCATGTTGATGTACTCTGTCGTCTCTAAGCCATCCTAGGTTGTCAAAGTGGGCAGGGGTGAGGTGGGTTCTAGGAGTAAGGTCAAGCATGTAGTCTGACCAGTTTGTTTTGAGATGTTTGTGTAGCAGGGTGGATTATCCCTATGAACGTTCACCAGGTAGGGGGAACGCAGCATGCAGATCTGAGTCCAACTGAATCCCTGACTTTAGTGCAGGAGTAGAGTGGAGCTTTAGCAGAGTGGTGGATGGGGCCTATAGGATTTACTAACCTAGGGGTAGTGAGCTGGTCCTTCTTGCCCTCCAGCAGTAATTCCCCACACACCCACACTTCTCCTAATACTACCCGCACCCTCCCACACCTGGTGGCAGTAGTGATAGATGATATACTTTCTCCCCAAAGCAGTACCTTTCCTTGCTGATGAGCAGAGACCTGTCCCAATGATATAGGCTCCCCTGTTAGGGAAGTTTAGGCTGCAGAGGACTATGATGGTCCAGTTCTACACTGCCATCATCCAGTCCATCCTCACCCTCTCCATCATCACCTGGTTCCCTGCAGCCACGGTCAGGGACAAGGCTGCAGCGGGTGATACGATCAGCGGAGAGTGTGATCGGCTGCCCCCTTCCCTCCCTCAAGTCCCTACATTCCTCCAGGGCCTTGAGGAGGGCGAGGAAGATCATGGCAGACCCCGCCCACCCGGGTCACGACCTCTTCACCATGCTTTTCACCCTAGCAACCACCTAGAAACACCCTAGCAACCACATATAACACCCTAGCAACCACCTAGAAACACCCTAGCAACCACTTATAACACCCTAGCAACCACCTAGAAACACCCTAGCAACCACATATAACACCCTAGCAACCACCTAGAAACACCCTAGCAACCACTTATAACACCCTAGCAACCACCTAGAAACACCATAGCAACCACATATAACACCCTAGCAACCACCTAGAAACAACCTAGCAACCATATATAACACCCTAGCAACCACCTAGAAACACCCTAGCAACCACTTATAACACCCTAGCAACCACCTAGAAACACCCTAGCAACCACTTATAACACCATATCAACCACCTAGAAACACCCTAGCAACCACTTATAACACCCTAGCAACCACCTAGAAACACCCTAGCAACCACTTATAACACCCTAGCAACCACCTAGAAACACCCTAGCAACCACCCATAACACCCTAGCAACCACCTAGAAACACCCTAGCAACCACCTAGAAACACCCTAGCAACCACTTATAACACCCTAGCAACCACCTAGAAACACCCTAGCAACCACCCATAACACCCTAGCAACCACCTAGAAACACCCTAGCAACCACTTATAACACCCTAGCAACCATAGAAACACCCTAGCAACCACTTATAACACCCTAGCAACCACCTAGAAACAACCTAGCAACCATATATAACACCCTAGCAACCACCTAGAAACACCCTAGCAACCACTTATAACACCCTAGCAACCACCTAGAAACACCCTAGCAACCACTTATAACACCATAGCAACCACCTAGAAACACCCTAGCAACCACTTATAACACCCTAGCAACCACCTAGAAACACCCTAGCAACCACTTATAACACCCTAGCAACCACCTAGAAACACCCTAGCAACCACCCATAACACCCTAGCAACCACCTAGAAACACCCTAGCAACCACCTAGAAACACCCTAGCAACCACTTATAACACCCTAGCAACCACCTAGAAACACCCTAGCAACCACCCATAACACCCTAGCAACCACCTAGAAACACCCTAGCAACCACTTATAACACCCTAGCAACCATAGAAACACCCTAGCATCCACTTATAACACCCTAGCAACCACCTAGAAACAACCTAGCAACCATATATAACACCCTAGCAACCACCTAGAAACACCCTAGCAACCACTTATAACACCCTAGCAACCACCTAGAAACACCCTAGCAACCACTTATAACACCATAGCAACCACCTAGAAACACCCTAGCAACCACTTATAACACCCTAGCAACCACCTAGAAACACCCTAGCAACCACTTATAACACCCTAGCAACCACCTAGAAACACCCTAGCAACCACCCATAACACCCTAGCAACCACCTAGAAACACCCTAGCAACCACCTAGAAACACCCTAGCAACCACTTATAACACCTTAGCAACCATAGAAACACCCTAGCAACCACCTAGAAACACCCTAGCAACCAGCTATAACACCCTAGCAACCACCTAGAAACACCCTAGCAACCACTTATAACACCCTAGCAACCATAGAAACACCCTAGCAACCACTTATAACACCCTAGCAACCACCTAGAAACACCCTAGCAACCACCCATAACAGCAACCACCTAGAAACACCCTAGCAACCACTTATAACACCTTATTGTGAAATAAGAATAATATAATGTGATATGTTGATATGCTATTGTGAGATTACAACATCTGATGTGATATGACAGAGAAAGACTTTTGTCTTGTTTTTTTTAATAAAATTACAATATATTATTGTGAAATAATAAATAAATTATGTGAAATATTCATATGCTACTGTGAGATAAAAAAATGTGATGTGATATTACAGAGGATTTTGATTGCAATATTTTATTGTGAAATAATAAATAAATTATGTGAAATATTCATATGCTACTGTGAGATTACAACATCTGATGTGATATTACAGAGGATTTTGATTGCGGTATCTTATTGTGAAATAAGAATAATATAATGTGATATGTTGATATGCTATTGTGAGATTACAACATCTGATGTGATATTACAGAGAAAGACTTTTGTCTTGTTTTGTATAAAATTACAATATTCTATTGTGAAATAAGAATAATATAATGTGATATGTTGATATGCTACTGTGAGATTACAACATCTGATGTGATATTACAGAGAAATACTTTCATCTTGTTTTGTATAAAATTACAATATTTTATTGTGAAATAAGAATAATATAATGTGATAAATTGATATGCTATTGTGAGATTACAACATCTGATGTGATATTACAGAGAAACACTTTCGTCTTGTTTTGTATAAAATTACAATATCTTATTGTGAAATAAGAATAATATAATGTGATATGTTGATATGCTACTGTGAGATTACAACATCTGATGTGATATTACAGAGGATTTTGATTGCAATATTTTATTGTGAAATAATAAATAAATTATGTGAAATATTCATATGCTACTGTGAGATTACAACATCTGATGTGATATTACAGAGGATTTTGATTGCGGTATCTTATTGTGAAATAAGAATAATATAATGTGATAAATTGATATGCTATTGTGAGATTACAACATCTGATGTGATATTACAGAGAAACACTTTCATCTTGTTTTGTATAAAATTACAATATTTTATTGTGAAATAAGAATAATATAATGTGATAAATTGATATGCTATTGTGAGATTACAACATCTGATGTGATATTACAGAGAAAGACTTTCATCTTGTTTTGTATAAAATTACAATATTTTATTGTGAAATAAGAATAATATAATGTGATAAATTGATATGCTATTGTGAGATTACAACATCTGATGTGATATTACAGAGAAACACTTTCGTCTTGTTTTGTATGAAATTACAATATCTTATTGTGAAATAAGAATAATATAATGTGATATGTTGATATGCTACTGTGAGATTACAACATCTGATGTGATATTACAGAGGATTTTGATTGCAATATTTTATTGTGAAATAATAAATAAATTATGTGAAATATTCATATGCTACTGTGAGATTACAACATCTGATGTGATATTACAGAGGATTTTGATTGCGGTATCTTATTGTGAAATAAGAATAATATAATGTGATATGTTGATATGCTATTGTGAGATTACAACATCTGATGTGATATTACAGAGAAAGACTTTCGTCTTGTTTTGTATAAAATTACAATATTTGATTGTGAAATAAGAATAATATAATGTGATAAATTGATATGCTATTGTGAGATTACAACATCTGATGTGATATTACAGAGAAACACTTTCGTCTTGTTTTGTATAAAATTGCAATATCTTATTGTGAAATAAGAATAATATAATGTGATATGTTGATATGCTACTGTGAGATTACAACATCTGATGTGATATTACAGAGGATTTTGATTGCAATATTTTATTGTGAAATAATAAATAAATTATGTGAAATATTCATATGCTACTGTGATATTACAACATCTGATGTGATATTACAGAGGATTTTGATTGCGGTATCTTATTGTGAAATAAGAATAATATAATGTGATATGTTGGTATGCTATTGTGAGATTACAACATCTGATGTGATATTACAGAGGATTTTGATTGCGGTATTTTATTGTGAAATAAGAATAATATAATGTGAAATCAAAAGATACTGTCTTTTTTACATGTATTTGTTGGGATATTACAGGAGGCCTTAATTACAATATGTTACTGTAAGATAATACTGTTAAATGTTGTGAAATGCTGGTTACTTTTTACAGTGTACACATATACACCAATAACAAAATAAAAACACAGTTAATTGTAGATACACAATCAGGTTTAAGCACTATAAAAATGCAGCAGGTGAGTTCACCTGTCTTCAACCAAAATGGAAGGAGAGTGAAGTACTGTACACAGAGAACGTGAAAATATACAATACATTCACCAAACACTACACAAGACAACCAATGATGCAGACTGATGAAAATATACATTTTCTCCCATTTTCCCAAATCAGTCAACATGGAGAATCACAACAAAAAATTATCTTGCCAGATCCAGCTAGGCAAAGAGATAATGTCTAGTATTTTCTGTTTACATTTTTTCAAAAAAAAATGTGTTACTGTAATTTTAACCTGTACTGGATACAGTATTTTATGTTTGTCTGATATTTGCTGAGCTTACAGTGTTATGCACATAGTAGCATGAAAACTGGGACATGTATTGTTGTGATTCTCCATGTTGAAATGTTGACTGATTTGGTTATATGGAGAGAAAATGTTATTTTTTTCATCAGTCTGCATCATTGATTTGGGTATATGTAGATAAATAAATTATATTTTCATCAGTCTACAGCATTGGTCTTGTGTAGTGTTTGGTGAATTTATTGTATATTTGCACATTATCTGCGTATTTCACTTACAGTACTCTAATCACTGAGAAGTAGAATTGCTAAATGTGTTTTAGGTTAAGCACAGCAGTGTGTGTAACTGGTTCAAACAGAATTAAGTCATTATGTAACGTGTGTTTCATATGGTAACAAAATTAGTGTATGGTTTTGACAAGTGTTTAATTTAGCAAAGGATCTGAGGTGTTCTGATAATTGTGTGTGTGGTTGTGCTAATTGTGTGTTTTGAAACACCGGGCCCCGTTTTCAAAATCATGCTTAGGCAATCGAAAAAAAACGATTGTGTGTTTCATTATATACATATGTTTCAGTCTTCTCATTAAAAAAAGATTCGATTTTTGGGTCTTTTCCTGCCTTTGGTCCGCTTTGCATTCACATCCCAAATGAACCGCAGCAGGGTTCACTTGCAAGAGTGAATGAGCTTTCACACCACCCCAAACCAACCGGACTATCCGAGGTTCGATTAAAGCTTATTATAGGACACTGGACATGGGTATGGATGGCTCCAGGTGCTGCTGCGTTAAAGTGCACATCTTCAATATCTGTACTATTTAAAAGCACAGTGCAGGACACACTCAAAGGTTATCGCACATCAGAGATGGCAGTGGACATGTATGACAGGACAAAGGCCATATGTAATGGCCTTTGGATTGAGGAACATACTACCAGCCAAAGGAGGAAGCAGAAAAGGATGGACGAGTATGTAGTTGAGTCATCTTGTGGCACAAGCTCAGACCTCAGCTCAGGAGATCAGCTGAGACAGAGACTGTTCTATCCAGTCGTCGACAGAATGCTGCAAGAGCTTGAGAGCAGGTTCTCATGAGTTGGATAACAATTTATGAGAGGCATACAGGCATGTTATCCAGCCTCAGACCAGTTTCTCTCAGTGGAATTGCTGCAACCCCTCGCCACACATTACAATATCCAACTATTGCCAGAGGAGATCACAGTTGCAAAGTGTTTCCTGGTCAGGACACGCAGAGATGCAGTCCCTACTATCCAAAGTGTCTTTTCCCTCCTGGATGATAATAATAATAATAATGCATTTGATTTATAAGGCGCCTTTCAGGACACTAAAAAAAAAGTCCACAAATCGGTGAATGAAAGAATTATAGGATCAAATGAAAACTACTTACTAAAAATGTTTAAAAGTACTAAAAACCAACAAAAAATACCAAACACTAACAAACATTCAGCACAGACAATGGGGATGCTGACATAAAAAAAAAAAAAAAAAAGTAAAAAAAAAAAAAAAATTTAAACAATTTTTTTTTTTTTAGATCCGGGGCTAGGAGAAAAACATCCGGGGCTAAAGCCCCGGAAGCCCAGGGCTAACGACGCCACTGATGACCAACCTCTATCTATATACTGATGATCCTCCTCTACCAGCATGACCAACCTCTATATACTGATGATCCTCATCTACCAGCATGACCCACCTCTATATACTGATGATCCTCTACCAGTATGACCAACCTATATACTGATGATCCTCTACCATGTCAGCATGACCAACCTCTCTATATACTGATGATCCTCCTCTACCATGTCAGCATGACCAACCTCTCTATATACTGATGATCCTCCTCTACCATGTCAGCATGACCAACCTCTCTATATACTGATGATCCTCCTCTACCATGTCAGCATGACCAACCTCTCTATATACTGATGATCCTCCTCTACCATGTCAGCATGACCAACCTCTCCAGATACTGATGATCCTCTACCATGTCAGCATGACCAACCTCTATATACTGATGATCCTCCTCTACCATGTCAGCATGACCAACCTCTCCAGATACTGATGATCCTCTACCATGTCAGCATGACCAACCTCTCCATATACTGATGATCCTCATCTACCATGTCAGCATGACCAACCTCTATATACTGATGATCCTCCTCTACCAGCATGACCAACCTATACTGATGATCCTCTACCATGTCAGCATGACATACCTCTATATACTGATGATCCTCCTCTACCATATCAGCATGACCAACCTCTATATACTGATGATCCTCCTCTACCAGCATGACCAACCTCTCCATATACTGATGATCCTCCTCTACCATGTCAGCATGATATGAGGCGCCGTTTGGGACAAAAGCCTGACTAATACAAGACACCACCTATCCAAAGCCTGACTTATACAAGACACCGCCTATCCAGTTATCCTAGAGAGGGCCAGTTGGT
Organism: Notolepis coatsorum; assembly: GCF_963971535.1. NCBI lineage: Eukaryota > Metazoa > Chordata > Actinopteri > Aulopiformes > Paralepididae > Notolepis > Notolepis coatsorum. The sequence continues at coordinate 92,264,885 of NC_140168.1, forward strand.
GCGCCGATTGGGACAAAAGCCTGTCGAATACAGACACTGAGGTCCAGTTGGTCCGCGCGCGCCGACATGTTTTGTCGAATACAGACACCGAGGTCCAGTTGGTCCGCGCGCGCCGACATGTTTTGTCGAATACAGACATTGAGGTCCAGTTGGTCCGCGCGTGCTGACATGTTTTGATCCGCGCGCGGACAACTTTTGGTACGCGAGAGAGGCCCAGATGTCCGGCGAGAGAGGCCCAGATGGGTCCGCGGGCCACCCAGATGGGTATCGCGCGCGGACCAACACTTAAAAGAATAAAGTGGTGTACTCCTTAATTTATGCACTTACAATCACCAGAAAGGCTTTCGAAATGCCATGTTGGCCTCAATATTTTCAAAACAAATTATATGAAAAGGTTATGAAATGAACAACAAAAACAAGAATGTGATAAAATATTGTAATAAATACGTGAGTTATACCAGTAGCAGGAGAAACTGCTATTTAGCAGGGAAACTGCTATTTGTCCTAATGCCCTGAAATAACCAACTTCACAACCGGGGTACAAGGAGTAACAACTTTATTTCATTCAATATGAAATACCTATACTAAGCGATTATACCGAGGACACGGGATCTATTAATTAAGAGGACCAATTGGGTACCGTAGGGCTCCTATTATACAACACCCTCTTATATGAGGCACTGCAATTACAAAACACGGTGTGTCTAATCCCACCTATTAAACACCCTCTTATATGAGGCACTGCAACTGCACACCACGGTGTGTCTAATCCCACGCATTAAACACCCTCGGTAAGAGGCACAGCAATTGCACACACCACGGTGTGTTTAATCCCACACATTAAACACCCTCTGTAAGAGGCACAGCCCTTGGAACAAAAGGCTTAATAAACCACGCACTTCAGACACCCTCTCGACGAGGCATTTGCAAAACACATTGAACCATAGTAGTTAATTAAGGAACACTCTTCCGGCAATAATTAATCCCCCCTCTCGTCTTTCCAGGTCCCTCCTCAATCGGTCATACTCAATATCCTACCGGCTTGGCTATACAATAAATAGGGCATAAATAGGGGATAGGAAGAAATAGCCTATATGCAGATAAAATTAAGAGGCACAGTAGAATACAAAGAGCATAACTTGCACTGCCTTGCACTATATAGTACTATATAGTATTGTATATTAGTACACTGCACAGTATTGTATATTATATGGTAACTCAGTTACGTCTATTCTGCATCGAAAGTGTCTCAAAATGGATCGAAGTCGATTAAAATGTACTATCACACTGCTCCCCGTTAATCTCTCACTTATTTCTTTCACTTGAATCTTTGCCATATAGCGAGTGACAGGATCATTTTGAATCCCACAGCATTATGCAGTGTTGTTCTTCTTCTCATTTGTCTAAAGTATTGTATAAGTACTGTACCATCTAACTGTACTAATAATAATTAGCTGGTAACTGCCCCGTTACCCTACATTTTCAAAAGCCTAGAAAAAGCTTGTCTTAAAGGAACACGCCAACATTTTGGGAAATTTGCTTACCGACTTCTCCAGAGAGAAACAAGAAGATAGATACCAGTTTCCTCTCTGTGAGTTCAGTAGAAAGCTATCTGGCTGCATGTTAGCCTAGCTTAGCACAATGAATGGAAGCGGACATGGCCGTGCTAAGCTAGGCTAACATGCAGCCAGATAGCTTTCTACTGAACGCACAGAGAGGAAACTGGTATCTATCTTCTTGTCTCTCTCTGAAGAAGACGATAAGCTAATTTCCCAAAATGTTGGCGTGTTCTTTTAACTAATCATCGCGAGTTATGCATGTCAATTTGATAGTATTTTTCATTGTGTGCGTGCGCCTTTGGAGACCTATTTCAGAATGTGCTGCATCTATTCTATCCATGCTGCATCTATTCTATCCACTCTGCGTCTCCATCTATCTGACTCAGGAACATGGCATCACTGCATCACTACACACACTTATACCATCTTGCTAGGTTCAGTGTGGACAACCCAAAGAGGATCCATATTGCGGTATCATTTCTGTGTGAAAAGGGCTACTGACAGATGACAGCTCATCCAGTGGGGGTGTGGTTAGGGGAGGATTTAACCTCTTAACAGTCCTGCCATTTTGCATAAAACGCCTGTCGATTGCATATACCCAAAGTAATTTGAAAGCTATATTCTTGAACCATTTATAGCACATGCATGAGTCTGGCCGCTTTTGAAAGGAAACATTCTGAATTATCTTCCACAACAGGAACAATCACTCTGAGTGCTACTGTAATAGAGTTTGAACACACTGAAATAAAAGTTGTTTTTACTTACATCTGAATTGTTTTGCAAACAGATGCCTGCAAAGGGGTTCCAGCTGAGAGGTATTTTCTAATGGTATGTATAGGTATGTTAAACCAAAATGACCATTGGTACCAAAGCATTGGCATGCACAGGAGATGTCGAGCGAGTCTCTCTTTCGCCAGAAAAAAAACATATACAGTATATCCTGGGAAATATTCCTCAGGTAAGATATCCTCGTTTCCAGAATTTCATTGTCAGAGGTGATTGGTCCGGTCACCGGGAGGCGAAACCGGAGGTGGTAACTGTCGTATCATTTGATAAATATAGCTCCTAAAATGTACTGGAAATGTCCCTAGGAAGAAAGGTTTAAGTACAGAGGGTCAGAGACAGCTGTCCTCTGCAAGTCATAAAAGATCACTAGAGAGTAAAAACCCTCATCCTGCACAACTCATTTGACAAAAAAAATCAAGGGCACCAAAATGGTCAGAACAAATGCAAAAATGATAAAAGATTGGTTCCAACGCAGAGGCAAGAGACCTAAACGGGCATATGAGAGACCTCCACTTGATTCAGGAAATACATTAATGTAACAATTTTACCATTTTTACTTTATAAGTGTTACCTGTTGGTCTGTGTGTCCCTCTGATATGAAAATAGTTGTTTATTCCCTACATAAATCACTGAGGTGTAACCGCTGACATCACAGGTGTCACACCTGACAGGTGTTTCTGTGATTGTGTGTTCAAAAAGCCAACTGTTGGTGTGTTGTCTGTGAGTGAGAGATAGAGGGCTGTTGTCAGTGTGACTGCCCCCACTCTGCATGCTGATTGGTGAGTCTACTGCCTCTCCAGAGCAGGTAGTGAGTGGCTCGTCAGCCCAATTGGACTCACCTGGGCAGTGAGAGCTGCCTGTATGTATATGTCCCTCGTTAACTTTCTCTCCCTCTGCTTCTTCATCTCCATGAACAGGTTATTCCTACTTGCACCTCACCACACTTTTTTTCACTCATCCACACATTGCATTCATCACTGATTCTTATACATATTCATTGTTTATATAAATTATTGTTTGTTAAATAAATTACATTGTGAAATAGCTTTTCACGTGTCGACTCCCTATTTGTCACAATTGACCCGTTTGTGACAAATTGGGGCCTTGTTTAGTTGGTGGACCGTTCGTTGAGATTGACTTTGTTGGTTTTTGTTTGTTGTTTGGCCTTGTTTTGTTGAACTATTTGTTAGATTCTTGCTGGCATTTGGTTGGAGTTCCTGTTGGGACTGTTTGCTTGGCTCTGGTTCTGGAAGGGCTAATTGGAAGGGTTAATTGTAGGGATGTCGGATATTATCGGCCTACCGATATTGGCATTCAAATGTGATATCGGAAATCAATTTTTACATTTCTATAACCTTTTTTTACCCAGGCAAGCAAGTAAGAACAAATTCTGATTTTATTTATTGTCAAAGGTAATGTTATATGTAATGTTAATTACCTGAAATTATTCATTTTTTAGGGGGGGGGGGGGGGGGGGAACCCTGCATATATCGGTATCGGAAAATTAAGAGTTGGACAATATCGGTATCGGTAAAAAAGCCAATATCGAGCATCCCTGGTTAACTAGTGTCTGTAACATGCTAGTGTTTGTAGCCTGATTTTTAGCATCTGTTTGGAGGCTAATTGTAACTAAAAATACTTAAAAAGGAATGTCTAGTAAAAGTGAATAAACTTACCATATTATGTAAGGAATACAAACATGTCTGTGTTCCACTCTTGCAGTAGGTTGTTTTGCTGCAACTTAATTCCCCATCAACTGAAGAGGGCCAACTATCTGAACAGGTTTGAAATGTGTTTATATTTAAGTCTATTCCAATACCTAATATTAATAGTAAAGCCATCATCAAAGGGTATTTATTTAGTTAAAATGTGTTAAATGGCTCTACATTCTGATGGCCATCACTGATTGTTTGTTCAGTAGCATGGGTCTCCCAGTCCCTCCCTCCAGTAACCAGACTTTTTTTTCGGAATATCCCTTCCTGTATTCTATCAGGAGGATCCTAGATATTTTTTATTTATAAGAATCTTTCAAAGACAAATTTGCTAACTGCATTGACAGATTATTTTACAGATTATTGGACCATTTTGCAGTGTAGAGTTATATCCTGACTATAGGTGATGTTGGGATGGGATACCATAACATTTATTTTATTCTTACTGCAGAACAGGTGGGACTGGGAGAGCCATCTTACTTACCAACATCTGTAAGTGATGGCTGTTGGATTGTAGAGCTATTTTAACATGACAAAATAAATACCACTTACAGCACCTTAATGCCTTGCTAACTCGCTCCCAGCGCCTTCATGTTAATGTGTGCGATGTCACTTTCTCTCATGTGAAGGCTGCTCCTGTATACAGTCCCAAGGAGGCTTATTGAACCCCTCACCAAGTGCCATCTTAGAAAATGTTTTTATGTTTCACTTAAAATGGGTCAGGATATCTATTAGACGAGGGATATTTTTAATACATATATTTGTTAGGGCTGTAATGAAAAAAAAGAAGGTCCTTAAACATTTACAATTATCCTCTTCCAAATTTATTTTTTCCCCTCTTGTTTAATTTGTGGTATGGTTACTGCTATTGGCATAATGTTTAGGACCTTGGTTTATTAGGTTGTTACTGTTATTGGCATAATCAAGATGTATTGCATCCATACATGCACCTTTCCCCGGTACAGTACAGCTCAATACACACAATTGTTAAGGGGATGCAGACCAGAGAAAGACTTTCGTCTTGTTTACAATCAGGGACTCCCATTTTCAATTCATCAGGACATGCATGACATACAGATAGACAGTACTGCTACATCTACACATTTGAGTATATACATTTGACGAAGAAACTGTACATTGGATGAGGTTGGTAGGTGGAGGGTAACTGTACATTGGATGAGGTTGGTAGGGGGTGGGCGGTGGAGGGTAACATTGGATTACCTTACTTGGTCCCAAGATGCTGAACGTGTTTTCGTTGTACTGTGTGATGACAATACATTTGAATCTAATCTTATTTACCCGTACGTTACTATTGGCCACTCGTGTTATGAAACTAAATGCCCAGTGATTAATATCTCACGTTGTCACTTGTTTCAGAAACTGGGTTTGGACATTTACGGGGGCCAGTTTCGAATAGCGGTCTCCGAATTGCAGTGCTCCTTGAGAGTGGTTTTGAAAGTGGGTAGTGAATCACATTCCTTTACAGCTGTGGGTAGGGCGTTTCACATTGATGTGGCATAATTACGAAACGTGTTTAGTCCCTTGTTTGAGCAGAATCTGGGTTGAACATGATTTGTGGAGCTCCCTCTGGTGTCGTGGTAATGACATTTGGGACATGGGTAATCTTGGTAGTGTATCTTGTAGACGAGGCCCATTGCAAGCTGCTGTACTCTGTCGTCTACTCTAAGCCATCCTAGGATGTCGAAATGGGCAGGGGTGAGGTGGGTTCTAGGATTAAGGTCAAGCAGTAGTCTGACCTGTTTGTTTTGTGATGTTTGTAGTCTTTGTTTTGTGCCTTTGAGGTGCAAGCATAGTCATACCCTTGAATGAGTGCTCCTGTTAGTCTTCAGGGTATTCTTGCTTACCAGAGAGGAGATCTGGTGGTTTGTGTTGAATCACACACTCTTGACAACAGTGCAGATCACAACCTGCTGAAGGACTTGGAAACGGGTGCTTCTTTTCGGCGCATATCCGTGTTCCAGTCCCCATCAGAATTTTTTCTACATCTTCAACCCCAGCTAAACACCCATCCAGTGTATCATAAAAGCCACTCTGTTCTGGTGGTCTGTAGATTGTGCTGACTAGTACAGTCTTAGCCCTTTCGAACAAAACTTCAACCTATACTGTTTCAATTGATTCAGGTCAGTACGGTTAATGCATTTGGTCTCTGTGTATGTACATGCAGACATCACCTCCATACCTGTTCTATTTTTGACGATTGACTACTCTTCAAGATGAGCAACGTTAAGGAGGTGAGCTCATTTTTATATGCGCTATAGAAAAGTGAACGTAAAAAATGAAATGGCCGTGTACGTGTCAAGGCTAAGAGTTTGTTTTTCTCTTTCCAGAACGTGTCCCGGTTACCTGTCATGTCTGCCAAAAGGACCCTGGTGGCCACCAACACTGACCCCCAACCAGCTAATGTTAGTTGGGAGTGAGACTATAATATATAGACGTACAAACACCTGTGTGGGGACTTTTTATATCTGTTAAAGTCGTCATACATGGATTCCACCATAATGTATCTAGTACCAGTTATGTTATTACTATATCTTATCTTATCAAACCTTTATTTAAACTATAAAGGCAACTGGGGTTTCCATCTACGGTCAAGTCGAGTGTACTACAGAAATAAGCACATCAAATCACATGGCATATAAAATCTATTGCTGCTGTATTGTTCAAAACTGTTTTAATTTTGTTTCTGCAGAAGAGGATGCGCAAGGAGCCTACAGCCAGTGTCGCCCCTGTGGCGTCTAACAAGCCGCGTATTTGTAAGTCAACCTAAGATTTTCTCAACTATTTTGAGTTCCTTCGTCTTTCCCTTAGTTCTCTTCTGCTTGTTTTGATGCTGTGAAGCCAGAGAATTGAGATTTTGGACATCACATTCTTACTGCGAGTGCTGATCTAGAGTTGGTTCCAACTTCCAACCTTGTTACCTTAACTACGGTCATGTCGTGAATTTCCCCTGTGCACTGACCCAAGACCAGCACTCTTTGTGTGCTTTGTCGACGTAGTCGTAGACCCAGGTTGTTGTGCACAAAGAACCACTCGGCGTGTCTTGATTTCCTCTGTCTTGCAGTACAACTTGTGAACAGAAATGTGAACTCCTCTCCTCTCCTTGTCTCGTGTAGCCAAGCCGGTCCGGCCTCCACGCGCTGCTGCCGTCGTTGCCGGTCCTTCCGGGGGTGAGATGACATCAGACTCTTGTGTAATGTTTTGAATGTGTGGCGGGTCGGGTTCCACATCCGTCCCTGGTTTTGTTCATGTAGATTATAGTGAGCGGGCCCAATCACAATTATTACACGAATCAATGATTTCTCCCACCCCTACTGAAACGTGTGACCCAGATGTCCTGGTCACAGAAGGATAACTATTATGCGTGTCTACTTTGCTTAGAACTAGGGCTGCAACTTAACGATTATTTTGGTAGTCGACTATCTGTCGATTTCTGTCACACCCTCCATCTCTGCTTCCTGTGGGTGCGGCTCTTGGCAGACTTCTTAGCTTAACATAACAGACCGACAGTAAGTTTGGGGGAACTAATGGGATAACTGGTGGGGTTGCAACAAAAGTGCAACTAGGGCTAAAAACACAATGAAATAATAATAAATAAAATATCCTTCTTAGCTTAACATCCCAGTGAACTAATGGGATAACTGGGGAAGTTGTTTGCTCCTGACAAGAGTCTCAAAGTCTGGGGTGATGGTAGACAAAGCAACTCTGAGGTCATGCTCAATGTCCAATCTGTTCCTCTGCTTTGTCTTCAGCTGGACCAGAGCTGAGAAGCTACTTTCACAAAGATGGGTAGTGCAAAAAAAATAAAATCTGCGTCGACGAGTTTGTATGATCGTCGTCAATTATGTAGACTAATCATTGCAGCCCTACTTATAACACAAGTGAGCTGGACGCTCTTTCCATCAGACTTGATGGTAACTCTGTAGGACTGTCTTTGTCACTTTTAGAGTAACATAGGTCTGAACTTGAGTTGTAGAAAAACTTGTTACTCATGTCTTTCTGTAGTAGTTGGTGGTATTTCTGAAAACACACTGGGTCCATAGCCCGAAGTCTTGTGTAGTACATGTAAAAATTTTATAAGTCTGTTCGGAAATGAGTGATTGGGAGCGATTTTGGTTATAAAAAAACTAGGCTGCAGAAAACGTTTTCCTCATTGACTCTAATGCATTCTGCGGAAATTTCTCTTCCCGTTTGCGCTCATGACTTTTCACCTAGATCTCTGATTCCAGACTCATTGGTTACAACTAGGGATGGGCATTTTATTAAAAAAAATATCCAGTTGATCGCATGATGTACTCGAGTAGTGATAGATTACTCTTGTCTTCTCTCCTCCTACAGCAAGTTGTTGACGCACACACGCTGCTCGCAGTGCCCTCATTGCCCCTCCCCCTCACAGACCCATCTGTCAACATTCGCTCTGAAGATAGTGTGGTACCTTGACTGGCATATTGGTTATGAAATGCCGTCAATGGTACCACAATACAACATCACTGAAGCATTAAACAAAATGGCCCAGTAAACTTTCACTTTAGTTTAATACACAGCATTGTCTAATGTTATCTAGCTGGCTAGCTACTGATCATAACATCATTGGCGTTTGGTTTTTGCAGCTGTTGGCTACCTAGCAACTGTAGCTAACTAATACGGGCTATGCTGGCTGGTTACCTTAATTCGGAATGGAGTGGAGCTAACTAACTGTACAAATCGTGATTGTTGGCTGAGACTATTTTGTACGGCTGGCTGTTGTGGATTCGGGTAGCTAGCTGGCTGGCAGTTCATAGTGCAGTAGCTGGCTGGCTGTTGTTGGCTGAAAGATCGCATTTTCTCATAGCCGTGAGTAATCTGTCAATCGATTACTCATGCCCATCCCTATAGTTACAACCCTGTCCAATAATTTTCAAGATCGCCAAATGATCGGCAGAGGCTCGGGAGTGGTATTTGAAAAAATAGTCTGCCGTGTACTTCGGCGCACACCTCTCATATCGGCATGTAACTCGAGAACCGCTTAACGGATTTTGGCAATCGACGGGCAACAAATGGGGATTTAATTCGATCTATATATTGTATTAAAAATATGCACACCCGAGCCGCTAGAGGTCGGCAAAGTGGCACGTCGTGCCAGTGTGCAAATCGTCCTCAAGAGGGGCCAGGCCGTTGCATGTTAAGAGGTTAATCTGTAGAAGACATTTGTAGGCTGGATCATCTACAGCACAGAATTTACACATGTACCATTTGGCGATTGCACTAGGGCCATTTTGTGGTTTAGATGAGATTCAGATTAATTGTTCAACCCTAATTAATTGATGGGATGGTGTAATTTATCTTCAGCCACGGGTGTTGGTGGTGCGGCCGGGGGGGCCACCCGCAGGCCATCCTGGGACCTGAAGGGCAAGGTCACAGACATGGAGCTGAAGATCCGGACCTACAAGGGGAAAATGGGCTCTCTCACGGAGGCGAACGAGAAGCTGATGGCTTCTACGGCCCAGACCTTGCAGATGGTCATCAAAACGGAGCTAGATGTTAAACTACTCCAGACCCAACTTGGGTAAACATCTGCATTTTGTAGTTTATTTTCACATTAGATTCACATGTATTATCATTATACAGCAGTACAACAACAAAGTGTGGCATCCAACCAGAGTGCAAATGTAACCGTAAAGTGCAATAGTAATATAGAATGTACAGGTGATTAAACTGAGTATAAAATATATAAATTGGTGCTAATCTGATGTATTTACAGTTGTAGTATTAATATGTATAAATAAAGACACTATGGTAGTAAGTCATACTGACCAGCAGCGTAACTAGTAAATATATTAGGGATGGGTGTGAATAATCGATTACTTAATGGGGCTCAGTTTCAACGTAACTTAAGTGGTTTTTGAGGGTGCTCTATTCTTTAAATATTTTTTTTTAGATTTAGTTACCACCAAGTACCGGTTTGTGTGAAACGGAAAACTCTCTGAAATCCTGCGAGGTGTGAATAGTTGCAGGGAGCGATGGAGCATGGATAGTATACCTGTTGGGTGTGAAACGTCTGCTAGCTTAGCATTATCCAAACGATAACGGCGGTTGGCGTTTGTGCGAAGATAGGGATAATCTGTTAACGGCAGCTGGTGTGGTCCTTGTCCTCTTTCAGTCACAAAGAGGAGGAGCTACAGTCTCTGTTGGGGGTGAGGGGAGATGCTTCCAGCTGCAGACCTTCAGACCAGCGCTTACAAGCCCCGCACATACAAGCACCGCACATAGCAACCCCTCGCTTCCATTGGCTGATTTTGGTGACGTGATTTTGGGTCACGTTGCACGTTGCACTGCGGGATTGATTGATTGATTGATTGATTGAAAACTTTATGGTGACGTGATTTTGGGTCACGTTGCACGTTGCACTGCGGGATTGATTGATTGATTGATTGAAAACTTTATTAACAGATTGCCGTATGATTTGGGTCACGTTGCACTGCGGGATTGATTGATTGATTGATTCATTGATTCATTGATTGATTGATTGATTGATTGAAAACTTTATTAACTGATTGATTGATTGATTTGATTGAAAACTTTATTAACAGATTGCCGAATGGGTACACGTGACCACAGGCCCTGATTGATTGATTGAAAACTTTATTAACAGATTGTAGAATGGGTACACGTGACCTGACCGATTGATTGATTGAAAACTTTATTAACAGATTGCAGAATGCAGTACAGCTCAATACACACAATTGTTAAGGGGATGCAGACCATGCAGTACTGTTACATTTGTGACATACAGTAAATATATACAAGGGGGAGGGAACTGTACATTTATGATGAATTGAAAATGGGGGACCCTGATGTAAACAAGACGGAAGTCTTTCTCTGGTCTGCATCCCCTTAACAATTGTGTGTATTGAGCTGTACTGCAGATATATTTCAATTGCCTTACTTATTTACATAAGTATTATAGGCCTACAGCAGTATTGTACAGACAGTCTGTGTGAAGTCTGTGTGGTTATCCAGCTGCACAAAGGCAGAGCAAGAGGCTCTACAGAGGGTGGTGAAGGCGGCAGGCAGGATTGTCGGGACTCCTCTATCAAACATCACCTCCGTCTTCACCTCCCGCTGCCTCCACCGCTCCAAGTGTATCATCAAGGACCAGTCTCACCCAGCACATCACCTCTTTCAGCTCCTTCCCTCAGGGAGGAGATACCGGTCCATACATGCCAAGAGTTAAAGATTTAAGAACAGCTTTTTCCCCCAAGCAGTCAGACTGTTAAACGCTCATTGACTGTCCCCTCACGTGCACCATGCACTTACCTGGACTTGATAATCACTGTTACCACTCATCATGCACTTTATTTAAAATATTCTGTTATGTACAGTGTTATATGTGTTTCATGTATGTATATATTGTACTACGGTCTGTGGGAGCTCCCCTGAAATTTCACTCACGGTCATATAAGAGTTTTAATGTAGAAGGTTTTATTAATGAAATGTTGGGTATAAACTGGGAGGAGGTATGTTGTGAGGATGACCCAGAGGTTGCACTGGACTTATTTATGTCAGAAACAAATCAGCCCCATGGATAGATAGTAGCTTTTAATGAATGAGAGACATACTGTAGCCAAAAAAGCATCAGTGTGTTCCAGTTCTGCAGATGACAGACAAAAGTACCGTTCCTTACGTAATCAAGTCACAAAGTTAAATAAGGTGAGAAAAAGGGAATATTTTAAACCATGGTTATATGATGTGAGAAATGATGGTAAAAATCTATGGAATGTTTTAAATCAAATTATGGGTAGAAAATCCAATGTCTGTACACCTTTTGTTGAGTCATATGGAATTGTCCTAACCAAACCATGTGATATTGCCAACCATTTTAATGATTTTTATGCAAGTAAGATATCTCAGCTCAGGCAGGGAATGCACATCTCAAACAATACAAAATCAAATGACATAATTAAGAATATCATAATGAAAGATAAAGGGTGTACATTTGATTTTCAACAGGTTGAGGTTAGTGATATTGAAAGGTTACTCCAGGCTCTACCTGACAGCAAGTTAGCTGGCACAGACAACTTGGATAGTAAATTATTGAGAATTACTGCTACGATCATAGCAAGTCCAGTGTCATATTATTAATAGATGTATACAACGTATATGTACATTACATTTTCTATATTAGGTCTGGAGTTGCCCTCATTAAAAACTGATTTGGAGTCTTTGGGTAAAGGAGTAACCTTAGCCTCCTTCCATATCTTTGGACATAGTCCCACTTGTATACATCTATTAATAATATGACACTGGACTTGCTATGATCGTAGCAGTAATTCTCAATAATTTACTATCCAAGTTGTCTGTGCCAGCTAACTTGCTGTCAGGTAGAGCCTGGAGTAACCTTTCAATATCACTAACCTCAACCTGTTGAAAATCAAATGTACACCCTTTATCTTTCATTATGATATTCTTAATTATGTCATTTGATTTTGTATTGTTTGAGATGTGCATTCCCTGCCTGAGCTGAGATATCTTACTTGCATAAAAATCATTAAAATGGTTGGCAATATCACATGGTTTGGTTAGGACAATTCCATATGACTCAACAAAAGGTGTACAGACATTGGATTTTCTACCCATAATTTGATTTAAAACATTCCATAGATTTTTACCATCATTTCTCACATCATATAACCATGGTTTAAAATATTCCCTTTTTCTCACCTTATTTAACTTTGTGACTTGATTACGTAAGGAACGGTACTTTTGTCTGTCATCTGCAGAACTGGAACACACTGATGCTTTTTTGGCTACAGTATGTCTCTCTCATTCATTAAAATTCATTAAAAGCTACTATCTATCCATGGGGCTGATTTGTTTCTGACATAAATAAGTCCAGTGCAACCTCTGGGTCATCCTCACAACATACCTCCTCCCAGTTTATACCCAACATTTCATTAATAAAACCTTCTACATTAAAACTCTTATATGACCGTGAGTGAAATTTCAGGGGAGCTCCCACAGACCGTAGTACAATATATACATACATGAAACACATATAACACTGTACATAACAGAATATTTTAAATAAAGTGCATGATGAGTGGTAACAGTGATTATCAAGTCCAGGTAAGTGCATGGTGCACGTGAGGGGACAGTCAATGAGCGTTTAACAGTCTGACTGCTTGGGGGAAAAAGCTGTTCTTAAATCTTTAACTCTTGGCATGTATGGACCGGTATCTCCTCCCTGAGGGAAGGAGCTGAAAGAGGTGATGTGCTGGGTGAGACTGGTCCTTGATGATACACTTGGAGCGGTGGAGGCAGCGGGAGGTGAAGACGGAGGTGATGTTTGATAGAGGAGTCCCGACAATCCTGCCTGCCGCCTTCACCACCCTCTGTAGAGCCTCTTGCTCTGCCTTTGTGCAGCTGGATAACCACACAGACTTCACACAGACTGTCTGTACAATACTGCTGTAGGCCTATAATACTTATGTAAATAAGTAAGGCAATTGAAATATATCTGCAGTACAGCTCAATACACACAATTGTTAAGGGGATGCAGACCAGAGAAAGACTTCCGTCTTGTTTACATCAGGGTCCCCCATTTTCAATTCATCATAAATGTACAGTTCCCTCCCCCTTGTATATATTTACTGTATGTCACAAATGTAACAGTACTGCATGGTCTGCATCCCCTTAACAATTGTGTGTATTGAGCTGTACTGCATTCTGCAATCTGTTAATAAAGTTTTCAATCAATCAATCAATCAATCAATCAATCAATCAATCAATCAATCGGTCACTGTACCCATTCTGCAATCTGTTAATAAAGTTTTCAATCAATCAATCAATCAATCAATCGGTCAGGTCACGTGTACCCATTCTACAATCTGTTAATAAAGTTTTCAATCAATCAATCAGGGCCTGTGGTCACGTGTACCCATTCGGCAATCTGTTAATAAAGTTTTCAATCAATCAATCAATCTGTTAATAAAGTTTTCAATCAATCAATCAATCAATCAATGAATCAATGAATCAATCAATCAATCAATCCCGCAGTGCAACGTGACCCAAATCATACGGCAATCTGTTAATAAAGTTTTCAATCAATCAATCAATCAATCCCGCAGTGCAACGTGCAACGTGACCCAAAATCACGTCACCATAAAGTTTTCAATCAATCAATCAATCAATCCCGCAGTGCAACGTGCAACGTGACCCAAAATCACGTCACCAAAATCAGCCAATGGAAGCGAGGGGTTGCTATGTGCGGTGCTTGTATGTGCGGGGCTTGTAAGCGCTGGTCTGAAGGTCTGCAGCTGGATACTATTGGAGTGAGGGAGCAGCTGCAGCAGGTGACCGGGGAAAGGGAGGAGCTTCAGCGAGGCAAGGCCAGCCTGAGGGAGATGCTTCCAGCTGCAGCTCCGGAGACCAGCGCTTACAAGCCCCGCACATACAAGCACCGCACATAGCAACCCCTCGCTTCCATTGGCTGATTTTGGTGACGTGATTTGGGTCCCACCCAATGGCTGAAGTTCTGCAGACGCCTCTCTGATTGGTTGGGCTCCATTTCTGCAGCCCCCTCTTTGATTGGTTGAGCGAAGCCCCTCTCTGATTGGTTTAGCTCGCCATGCGGTAAAATGCGGATGTTAATGTTATCATCTCAAGAAGATACAAATAAATATACTACCAGATTCGCGTTTATAACGTTATTTCGCGTGACTTCGCGGTTTATTCATAACGTTATGCACATTTCACAACACAGCCAGCTGTCAGAAACTGTACATTGTAACGTTATATGTTTATTCACGTAACGTTATTTCACGTGACGCGTTCAACTTGTTTACACTCCCCACTTACTGAAACTGTACCATGACGCACTCCCCACTTAACCCAGTTAATGCCTTAACTAGACAGTTAACAATATAACATTTAGATTAATTAACCCAGTTAATGCCTTAACTAGACAGTTAACAATATAACATTTAGATTAACACAGTTAATGCCTAACTAGACAGTTAACAATATAACATTTAGATAGAGAGGCTGGTGGTCAAGTCAAGAGTTTTATTTGTCACAAGTTGTTTATTTGCATACACGTTTATGGGACAGTTTTCTACACCTGACTGAACGGTCTGGGGACAAATGATTAAGGTGGGGTTACAATGATATCAAGGATGAATATGAAAAAGGGGATCTGATCTGATGGTACTTGTACTTTATAATGTGTTATATATGTATGTACATGGATTTTATGTCCGGATGGTATATCTATGGAATGGTCACTGTCTCTATCACACTCTCATATGTGCATGTTTAGCCGCATACAAGTATCTAGGATACACATATTCGTATGTGTACATAATA
Organism: Notolepis coatsorum; assembly: GCF_963971535.1. Lineage (NCBI taxonomy): Eukaryota > Metazoa > Chordata > Actinopteri > Aulopiformes > Paralepididae > Notolepis > Notolepis coatsorum. The sequence continues at coordinate 92,280,303 of NC_140168.1, forward strand.
GGTTTACACACACTCATATGCACAAGGCTAAGTTATACATGTCAGGGGCACACATACATGCACATACTCACTTATAGGAAATAGGCATACACACACCTACATATACACATAGTTGAGGTATAGGCTCTCACTGACACATATGGGGGATATACATGTACATAGGAGACACACACATACGTAGCTGAGACGCACATATATATGCACACCTGAGATATACACTCACATAGGGGGCGGAGGCACACATGGATACGAGACACACACAAGAGATAGGAGTACAGTCGCATACCTGGAAGATGCACACACACACACATGTGAGGCATGTACACATGCTTACGTACACAGCCCTCACCCAACCCACCCAACCCCACCCCACCAACCTCCTCCAATGTACAGTTTCTACGCCAAATGTATATACACTCCTTTTCTGGACACTTTTGTATCACAAACAGTACTGTATTTGCAAATCTGATATGTCATAAATGTATAGATGTAGCAGTACTGTCTATCTGTATGTCATGTATGTCATATATGTTATGATGAATTGAAAATGGGGGACCCTGATGTAAACAAGATGAAAGTCTTTCTCTGGTCTGCATCCCCTTAACAATTGTATGTATTGAGATGTACTGTACTGTACCCATTCTGCAATCTGTTAATAAACTTTTCAATCAATCAATCAATCAATTCAATCAATCAATCAATCAATACACGTACCCACATACATATGTTGGAGACACACATGCATGCATGCTATCATGCACACCTACATGTGTCTGGGACGCTTTCTCTCACATGCAATATGGAGAAGGGTGGCATCCCGATAGAGGATGCAGCACATACCTGCTCGCAGGTAGATCGGTCTACATGCAAAGTATATATATCAGGGATGTATACGCACAATGTATAGTATAGTATTTTTCTTTTTTTCGTAAGTCTTTTTTATTTTCCATGTCAGTTGTACCCATTCTGCAATCTGTTAATAAACTTTTCAATCAATCAATCAATCAATTCAATCAATCAATCAATCAATACACGTACCCACATACATATGTTGGAGACACACATGCATGCATGCTATCATGCACACCTACATGTGTCTGGGACGCTTACCGAACACTGTGACCTCATTTTCTTCTTCTAAATTCATGCTATATTATGTTATTATGTTATTTGATACGCTCCAGAGACTGTGCTAGACAAGATAGTAACAGTAAGAAGCATTTTGTATGAAAGTATTCTGTACTTCTGTATGACAACTATTAAAGAACTTGAACTTGAACTTGAGTTGTTAATGTATTTGTATGAGTCCTTTACATGTTTTGTATGTTCTTACAAAAAAGAAAAAGGCAAATCTTGGAAGTTGCATATGGTGATGTGGAAAGAGATGTTTTGAATATTGGAGAGATTTGTGCAAAAAATATCAAAAAAAAAAAAAAAATTAAATGCGGGTGGTCGTGCCCGCAAAGATGTGCATAATACAATAGTAATAACATATAATAGAATCCAATAGAACGACATTGTGCAATAAAACAAGTAAACAGAGTAGGGCATATCGGTATATGTACATAAGTTATTTACAGAGCATGGTAGGACATGCTAGGTCCTGTGGTAGTGCAATATTAGCTACGGATGAGGCACTGGGTCTTTATGTACATGCTATATTGGTGGTCAATGTCACTTCGGATTGCTACGACACATCTCTACTGCTTGTGACAGGCTGTGGTGCGTTCCAGACTTTACTCCTGTTGGGAAACTATAGCGATGGTCTGTGCTCACCACACTTTTCTTCGGCCTCCCCGCAGCGAGCCGTCGTCGACCCCCGAGCTTCATTTTACGACGGGCAACAGAGGTGGGTTGAGCCGCTATACTTGGCCCAGCACGGTTAGCGACTCGCCTGAGTGCGTGTGCACGTTTTGATGCATGGCTGATACCAGAGCGGCCGAAGGTGTGTAGCGCTGACAGCAGCTTGGAGGGATTCCCCTTCAGCTGATTGAAGGTCTTTATCATGGCTTTATCATCACCACCCTCTGTAGAGCCTCTTGCTCTGCCTTTGTGCAGCTGGATAACCACACAGACTTCACACAGACTGTCTGTACAATACTGCTGTAGGCCTATAATACTTATGTAAATAAGTAAGGCAATTGAAATATATCTGCAGTACAGCTCAATACACACAATTGTTAAGGGGATGCAGACCAGAGAAAGACTTCCGTCTTGTTTACATCAGGGTCCCCCATTTTCAATTCATCATAAATGTACAGTTCCCTCCCCCTTGTATATATTTACTGTATGTCACAAATGTAACAGTACTGCATGGTCTGCATCCCCTTAACAATTGTGTGTATTGAGCTGTACTGCATTCTGCAATCTGTTAATAAAGTTTTCAATCAATCAATCAATCAATCAATCAATCAATCAATCAATCAATCGGTCACTGTACCCATTCTGCAATCTGTTAATAAAGTTTTCAATCAATCAATCAATCAATCAATCGGTCAGGTCACGTGTACCCATTCTACAATCTGTTAATAAAGTTTTCAATCAATCAATCAGGGCCTGTGGTCACGTGTACCCATTCGGCAATCTGTTAATAAAGTTTTCAATCAATCAATCAATCTGTTAATAAAGTTTTCAATCAATCAATCAATGAATCAATGAATCAATGAATCAATCAATCAATCAATCAATCAATCAATCAATCCCGCAGTGCAACGTGACCCAAATCATACGGCAATCTGTTAATAAAGTTTTCAATCAATCAATCAATCAATCCCGCAGTGCAACGTGCAACGTGACCCAAAATCACGTGACCAAAATCAGCCAATGGAAGCGAGGGGTTGCTATGTGCGGGCTTGTATGTGCGGGGCTTGTAAGCGCTGGTCTCCGGAGCTGCAGCTGGGTACTATTGGCCTGAGGGAGCAACACCGGGTCCTTCAGACCCTAATAGACAGCCTGGAGACAGAGCTCCAACATGTCAAGGTACATACTTGTCCTTATCTGTCCTATTCCATGTGGCTATTCATGTGTTCCCTGTGTTCACATGAATTTCTGTGCTGAAACGTGTTATTTATAAACTAATGCTCCTATTCAAATTGAGCCGATGACTTGCTTACAGCACAACATATAGGATGCATTGTGTTGCAGGGTGTCTGGCTGTCTGCGGTGTATTAAAGTATTGCATTTATAATTCTCAATTTAAGGCCTTTAAAGGTATTCGTAATGTTGTGCAATTGGTATTCCATTTAACTCTCTGTGGTATTAAAAAGGTATTACAATTCTTACATTTAACTTGTTGAAATCCGCAAATACCCTGTTCTATTCTGTCCTTTTCAGTCTGGACTGTTGTACCCATCACTAATAATAATGATGGTAATAAAAAAGTCAAGTCTGGCTTTATTTGTTTACGAACATCCTAGGAAACATGGTTTTTATTGGTTTCGAAAGCATGAAGACTCCGTCGGAAACGTGTATTTTAACCGGCTGTTTAAACCGGCTGTTTAAATCTCCCAGAACATGATTCACGCAAATGATCCAATTACAATATTTTATACAGAGTTAAGAAATTGTAAAAAAATCTTAAGGGACCCCCATCTCTCCCTCCAGACCCGGATGTCTGTTCAGAGCTCGACCTTGTCGGACTGCCAGGCCACTCTGGCCGACACGAAGGCGGTGGTCTGTTCCATGGAGGACACGATGGCCCACCAGAGGGACACGATCACCCAGCTGAGCGATGAGATCCTCACCAGTGAGATGGCACGCCGCTTCCTCCACAACACCGTCCAGGAGCTCAAGGCAGGTTCACAAGACTAACACTGTACAAAATGAGGTAGCGGGGTAGTGTAAATCTTTTGGTAATAAATGGATCAAATATGGTGTTAAAGAAGTGGTTCTCAACTGGTGGGTCGCAGGGCCATTTTGAGTGGGTCGCGGATGTGTCGTTAAAAAAAATAACTGGTAGTTTCCCCCCCCCCGGTAGTCCAGTTTCCCCCTCCCCATATGTTTTCAACAACCAAACGGGTGCCCGGCCCCTGACTAACCAGGTCTCTTGTCCCCTGCAGGGAAACATCAGGGTCTTTTGCAGAGTGCGCCCCCCAACGGCCGGGGGTCAGATGGACCACATCCAGCTGCCTGTCCATGACAACAAGGCCCTGACACTGGCCAAGACTGAGGAGGTGAGTCTCTACCCTGGCCAGCGCTTCAAATGTATTGTCGTCATGCAGTACAACGCAGAGAACAAATGAAAAGAGTACAAATGTGCAATAGTAATATACAATGTACAGATGATCAAACTGGTTATACAATATATACATTGGTACTACAGAGTAATAGTGCTAATCGGATGTATGTACAGAGTTGTAGTAACCTCTTAATAAAATAATTGCCTAAAAGTACATACCCAAGTAAATTGAAGATTGTTCCACTCCATTTGCATGTTTTTGGTATCTATGGACCTCGGGGAATGTATTCCCAGTGTCAGAAATATTGAGTCTGTTACTATGCTTCAGTAAATTGTAATGAACCAAAGGAGAATATAAATACATTTTTTTCATCTTTGACGGTGAATAACACCATGCTAACATTAAAAGTAAAAAATTGCCACTGAGCTCGTCCAGCGCCCTCTTGAGATGAAGTAAAAATCTAAGCAAATTAACAAAGGGCAGATGATATGTGGTATATATATAGTGTGTATACAGCACTATTGTACATGCTATCATACAGAGTTATATGGGTAGTTTAATCGGAGATAATAAATAAAGGGTGGTGTTCATGTGTGCATTATCTGGCATGTGGTGATTTCCATTTGAAGCCTCATCTTCCCCGTCTCCTCCTCAGTCTCACGTGGGCCGGACAGGAGACACCCAGAAGAGCTACAGCTTCAGCTTTGACCGGGTGTTCAGCCCCACGGCTTCCCAGCAGGAGGTACACACACATGACTTATCAAGACCATAATATACATTTCTTCTTCATTTTCATAATTTCATTGAGCTGCATTTAATACTTCCTGGAGTGTGTATCATAATGACATCACACATTCCAACTCTTTAAAGCCCTTAATCTGTGTTTTTTGTGTTTAACCATGTAATTAGGTTATATCCTGTTGGGTTTATTAATGGGAAATAAACTCTAGCAAAAAAAATTATGAATTGTGTATATATCAACATTTTTCATTTATGAATTATGTATATCAACAATTTTATTTTCCTATCTCCACCCATTTGCTAGGCTATATACTAGGGTTGGGCGAGTAATCCATTACTCAAGTACTTATCACCAAGTGCTCGTTTGTGCCACTGAAACAAATCTTACTCTGAAATCCTGCGAGGCGTGAGTTGTTGCAGGAAGAAACGCTAGTCGGCTGTGGAGCATCACAGCGAATTGTGAACACTTTGTTGTGTTAAACTAGTTTAGACTTACTAAAAGTTAAAATAGCGGGTTTTGTTTGTTTGCAGTTCCAAATTGTGCCAACATGTCGCCCACTTCATGTAGCGTTCATAGACTATTGATGCAGACATCTCTAATGAAACCACGATGACTAATAGGCCAATGCTCCGTTCCCTCAGGTGTTTGAGGAGATCTCTATTCTCTCGGCTGTATTCTGCTCCGTTCCCTCAGGTGTTTGAGGAGATCTCTATTCTCTCGGCTGTATTCTGCTCCGTTCCCTCAGGTGTTTGAGGAGATCTCTATTCTCTCGGCTGTATTCTGCTCCGTTCCCTCAGGTGTTTGAGGAGATCTCTATTCTCTCGGCTGTATTCTGCTCCGTTCCCTCAGGTGTTTGAGGAGATCTCTATTCTCTCGGCTGTATTCTGCTCCGTTCCCTCAGGTGTTTGAGGAGATCTCTATTCTCTCGGCTGTATTCTGCTCCGTTCCCTCAGGTGTTTGAGGAGATCTCTATTCTCTCGGCTGTATTCTGCTCCGTTCCCTCAGGTGTTTGAGGAGATCTCTATTCTCTCGGCTGTATTCTGCTCCGTTCCCTCAGGTGTTTGAGGAGATCTCTATTCTCTCGGCTGTATTCTGCTCCGTTCCCTCAGGTGTTTGAGGAGATCTCTTGTTTTCTGCTCCATTCCCTCAGGTATTTGAGGAGATATCTCAGCTGGTGCAGTCGGTGCTGGATGGCTACAATGTTTGCTGCTTCGCTTACGGTCCGACGGGCAGCGGGAAGACCTTCACCATGGAGGGAGGCGAGGCGGACGAGACCAGAGGAGTCATCCCCAGAGCCGTGCGGCAGGTCTTCAAGGTGGCCCGGAGCCTCGAGGAGCAGGGCTGGGAGGTCAGTTGAGGAGCTGGTTAGGTCTTTAAGACCACCTGGAGGAGCAGCGCTGGGAGGTCAGTTGAGGAGCTGGTTAGGTCTTTAAGACCACCTGGAGGAGCAGGGCTGGGAGGTCAGTTGAGGAGCTGGTTAGGTCTTTAAGACTACCTGGAGGAGCAGCGCTGGGAGGTCAGTTGATGAGCTGGTTAGGTCTTTAAGACCACCTGGAGGAGCAGGGCTGGGAGGTCGGTTGATGAGCTGGTTAGGTCTTTAAGACCACCTGGAGGAGCAGTGCTGGGTAGGTCTTTAAGACCACCTGGAGGAGCAGGGCTGGGAGGTCAGTTGAGGAGCTGGTTAGGTCTTTAAGACCACCTGGAGGAGCAGTGCTGGGAGGTCAGTTGATGAGCTGGTTAGGTCTTTAAGACTACCTGGAGGAGCAGCGCTGGGAGGTCAGTTGATGAGCTGGTTAGGTCTTTAAGACCACCTGGAGGAGCAGGGCTGGGAGGTCGGTTGATGAGCTGGTTAGGTCTTTAAGACCACCTGGAGGAGCAGTGCTGGGTAGGTCTTTAAGACCACCTGGAGGAGCAGGGCTGGGAGGTCAGTTGAGGAGCTGGTTAGGTCTTTAAGACCACCTGGAGGAGCAGTGCTGGGAGGTCAGTTGATGAGCTGGTTAGGTATTTAAGACCACCTGGAGGAGCAGCGCTGGGAGGTCAGTTGATGAGCTGGTTAGGTATTTAAGACCACCTGGAGGAGCAGTGCTGGGTAGGTCTTTAAGACCACCTGGAGGAGCAGGGCTCGGAGGTCAGTTGAGGAGCTGGTTAGGTCTTTAAGACCACCTGGAGGAGCAGCGCTCGGAGGTCAGTTGATGAGCTGGTTAGGTATTTAAGACCACCTGGAGGAGCAGTGCTGGGTAGGTCTTTAAGACCACCTGGAGGAGCAGGGCTCGGAGGTCAGTTGAGGAGCTGGTTAGGTCTTTAAGACTACCTGGAGGAGCAGGGCTCGGAGGTCAGTTGAGGAGCTGGTTAGGTCTTTAAGACTACCTGGAGGAGCAGCGCTGGGAGGTCAGTTGATGAGCTGGTTAGGTCTTTAAGACCACCTGTTAGAGAGCACCAACTCTTGTCTCCCTTGTATAGGTCCACAAGAATGTATGGCATGCCCTGAATGAACACATCAGAATTCAGGGCCAACACAGTAAATAACAGTTTATTGTACACTCGTTTAAGTCATTCATGGAATTTATAGATGCTGTTAATTTGGTTGCTGGTTGTAGGGATATATATAATCTGTGGCTTGCTTCTCATCCTATATAAAATATTGTCACCTACATGGCTAGATGATGATTATATAGATATTAATATTGGATGGTTGTAGGGCATACTATATATATTGGGTTGTAGGGCTATTTATATATTTCCAAAGGTAATTTGACTATAACGGTCCTCTACAACGCTCTCATGGGCCAGTAATTTATGAAGCCTTTCCAAGTGAAGACTAACTATCTTGGATGGATCGTTGGAGCTGGTTGACTTTGTCACAATCACTGATCCCAGATCACCTTAAATGTAAATAAGATGTGTAAAAGACCAGACTACTTTTCGTTAGGGCTGGGTGATCGATTTTCTAAAATAATCGAGAGTCCTTTATTTTACAAAAAGTGATGTTTGGTGAAAGTTAGATTTGCACTTTATTAATCCCAATAGGGAAATTCATTCTTGTTTGATGATCAAGAGGCATCTTTTAATTTTTTTAAGTAAAGTTTTGTGAAAAAGCAAGTTATTGCACTAATCAAGTGAAGATTGGTGAAAGTTAGGTTTGCACTTCAATCCCAATAGGGAAATTCATCTTGGTTTGATTTGTGTCAAATAAAAACAAAGGTTATTTGAATGATTTCCTTGGCGTTTCTAGTTTTCAAAAAAAAAATCGCCCAGCCTTTTCATTATTGTTTTTGTAACTGTCCCCCATGTTGTCGTCTTCAGTACCGCTTCACTGCCAGCTTTGTGGAGATCTATAACGAAGCCCTCCGCGACCTCCTCTACACCGGCAAGGCCAAGGAGAGGCCCGAGTGTGAGATCCGCAAGTCCGTCACCAACGAGATCTCCGTGACCAACCTCGACTACAGGAGCGTCACCACAGAGGACCAGGTACACGGATCTCGGAGGATGAAGGACCGGTTAATCCTTACACTGCCACACTACAGAAGGTTAACCCTTTACTATCACACTACCGTTGGTAGTGTGATGGTAAAGGGTTAACAGTTTGGTAGTGCGGCCGTGAAAGGGTTAACCTGTGTATTGTCGCAGTGAAAGGGTTAACCCAGGAAACTTGAGGCGTATATAAATATTCTTTATTGATCCCCTTGGGGAAATTCTGGCATCATGGCAGTAGGGGCGGTATGGGAAGGGTAATGGTAGAAAAACATAAAATTAGGAAAAAATGAAACTATATAATTAACTCTGAATATGAGAGAGAAATTGTAAACAATATTATTATATAATTAAATGGTATACACAAGAGGTACCCTAATTGGTATGTTTGTATTTTTATACCATGGACCATTATCCAGATTTAGTACATTGTGTGTATTTTGATTAGGGCTGTCCTCCATAAAGAAATAATTTTGAGTCCATTGATCGACAAGCTTGTAAAATTGTCTTTCCTACATGCTCCCTTTTCAAGAAATTACCAATTAAGCCCAACAGGCCCGGTACAGGGCAGAGATTCATATCGCGCCATAAATCGATCAATACGGAACGTATTTAATGTTGCGTAACTCTGTCAAAACGGCAATAAACGTGTGTATTTTCAGCACTAAATTTGTTTACCAATGATTTTAAGCCCTATACATAAGTAAATGGAAGACTTCATACTTCAAATTGCATGTGTCCGGATGGCAAAATTCAGCACGTATCTACAAAATCATCTGCCCTTTATTTATATTTCTTTGTACACCTGATCTCAAGAAGGTGCTGAATGAGCTCAGTCAGTGGCGTCTTTTTCACATCTGGTCAATGTTAGCATGGTGTCAAAGATGAGAGGGGGGAAAAAGAAAATGTATATTCTCCTTGTTAATATAGGCTTGAGTAAATTGTAATGAACCAGATGCAATATTTCTGACACTGGGAATTACATTCCCTGAGGTCCTTAGATGCCAAGAACATGCAAATTGACCTTATAGAAGTGGAGCAATCTTCCATTTACTTAGGTAGGTATTTATTTTTAGGTGAATTTTCTGAAAATATAGCTAGGTTAGGTTAAGGTTAATTGACTAAGAAGCTGTAGCCATAATTCCCTAAAAGGGGAGATTAAATGTAGTGTCGTCGTGCAGCACAAGTACAGTACAACGAAAATAAGTTTAGCATCCAACCAGAGTGCAAATGTAACTGTAAAGTGTGAATACAATGTACAGGTGATTCAACTGATGGTGCATTTATCCAAAGCACTTTACAATAAATAAATAAAAATCCTCTTTCACCCAAATTAGTACTACTGAGTAATGGTGCTAATGTCATGTACTGTATGTACAACAGATTTGTAGTATTAAATGTGTACAGGTATAAAGACACTGGTAAGTCATACTGGCCAGCAATGTAACTAGTAAGAGATATCTAGAGATGTGGTGAAAGGATTATATGCAGCAATGTACAGACTGATGTGGATATATATATTAGTGCTATATGCTGTCAATTGATTAAAATATTTAATCGCATTATTTTCTTATCTAATCAACATGAGTCAACAAATGCTTGCTTTATGCAGCCATTTAACACAAAAGGATGACCCTCATGCATTGCAAATGTGCATCAAATTCAAAACGGAGTGATGCACAAAATAACTTAAAAGAAAATAATAATTTAAAACTATGAATAAAGTGCATGAAATAATAGGGGAATGAAAATGTTAGGAACTTGTTACATTCACCCACACGGCGACTCACCCCCCCCCCCCCCCCCCGCCCCCCCTCTCTCTCACACACACTCTCCCAGCTCTTTCTCTCACCCCTTCCTCATCTCTCTCTCTCTCTATCTCTCACACACACTTTGAGTCAGAAACAAACATAGTATCACAGGGCTGTACAGTGCTACGAGGGCATAGCATATTGCCCTTAAAAATAGCCTGTGCTAGTAGAGAGAAATATTTGGGGGCACCCTTGCTAGTACTGATTAAAAAAGTTAATCGTGAGTTAAAAAAAATAGTGGCGTCAATGGAATCGTGCGTTAACTTTGACAGCCTTAATATATATAATCAGTATAAGTATATGGGTGGACTATAGTATGAGGTAGGTAGATGGGTATAAATTGATCCGTTTTGAGTCCATTTTACTCAAACTGAGTCCATTTGAGCCCAAGTGAGTACAATTTTACTCAGTTGGTTAAATGTACTCTGTTTGAGTAAAATTTTACATGTCCTTCTCACCCCCTCCTGTCTGCCAGGTGTACAACCTGATCGCTCTGGCCAATCGGAGCCGCTCCACAGCGAGGACCAACGTGAACCAGCACTCCTCCCGCTCGCACTCCATCTTCAAGCTGGACGTCGAGGGGCGGCATGTCGGCAGAGACGTCAAGTGCAAGTGTAAGTATCTATTTTATTTTGCACCATTTCAGCAAAACTGTAAATCGAAAACATTGACCATGACAAATTGTATATAAAGGTGCTGAGTAGAGGAAAGAGACCCAGACGGCGCTATACAGGGCCGCAAATTATCGGATAAAAAAAAAGGAAAGTGAAATAAGTTCATAAAACATTATAATAACCAACATTAATATTAGTCTAAACAAATTAACATGAAACTGTAAAACAAAGTGACATTAATGGTTTTATGAGGTTGAAGCTGAGCAATCTTTGTTGGATGAGGGTTTTGAATTCTAAATTGTACGACCTCTAAATCTTATACTGAACTGACCTAATGTTGTGCGGAAGAAATTATTATTATTTGATTGCCTTGTTGGATATGAATGAATACTGGAGTTTGATATGAAAACAATTATGGAAAACAATAGGAAATAAATCTAAATTAAAAGTGCAGTTGAACATAAATACATATCAAAGATTGATAGTATTTTAAGTTGCTTAAAAAGAGGAGCAGATGGTTCAAGGTGATTAGAAGTAGTGGCAAGCCTTATCCTTCATTTGACTACAGTGCTGCTACAGGTAATGATTATAGATATATTCTACGTAATTCAAACATCAAGGCCCTGGTTACTCATTATCGCATGTTATGTCATTAACAGGATTTATAAAAAAGTCAAAGTACAGTCATGGGCTACATTCACATGGCAAGCCTTGGTGCTCAATTTATTGCTCGGGTCAGATTCCAGTGTGAACTGGTCACTGCTCCTGAACTGACTCATGTGCAAATGAACAAAGAAGATGGGATGTAAACATGGTCAGCTAATTAAAACACATCTGACCTGTATCTGATTCAGTGAAAGTGGCACAATAGAAAATATCAGATTCCATGTCATTTGTGCTGTTCACTGTTTTGAAGAAGAGAAAAATAACCCTCTTACACTCTGCACTTATACTAACATACACTCAACACTAGCACCCAAGTCTTAACACTTTGATGAACATGGTTACTCAGCTGATAAGAGTTGTACCCTTCCTACTGACTTGTCGTACATAACTTGTAAGTCGCTTTGGATAAAAGCAGCCATAGTATCAGGCTGGAATGGCCACTTGGCACAAATGGAGCATAGTGTTTAATTTCCACTGGGGCTAAACGGGGTTTGCACTCTTGGTGCTTTAGTAACTTTAGACAACAGCATCTACCCAGTGGCTTTCCCTTTTATTCTGTTCCAAACTATTGCTATCAATGATTTTCACTGTATCTCGCTCTGTTTGTAGCCTCTCTGTGCCTGGTGGACTTGGCTGGCAGTGAGCGTGTGGACAAGAGTCTGTCGCAGGGGGACCGTTTCAAAGAGATGACGGCCATCAATGGCTCCCTCACCAACCTGGGCATGGTCATCCATGCCCTGACCAACAAGGTGAGACCACACCCTGCCCTGTACTGGGGTCAAGAGTTCCTGCCACCCCAGCATTTAAAACCCTGTACTGAGGTCGAGAGGTCCTGCCACCCCAGCATTTAAAACCCTGTACTGAGGTTGAGGGGTCCTGTACTGGGGTCGAGAGTTCCTGCCACACCAGCATTTAAAACCCTGTACTGAGGTCGAGAGGTCCTACCCCAGCATTTAAAACCCTGTACTGAGGTCGAGAGGTCCTACCCCAGCATTTAAAACCCTGTACTGAGGTCGAGAGGTCCTACCCCATCATTTAAAACCCTGTACTGAGGTTGAGGGGCCCTGTACTGGGGTTGAGAGTTCCTGCCACACCAGCATTTAAAACCCTGTACTGAGGTCGAGAGTTCCTTACCCCAGCATTTAAACGCTGGCCAAATCTGTTCTAAGTCTATTAATAAACTCTTGTCTTATTGGGAGTAGAGCACTGATTTATAATCAGCCTCGTCTTTAAAATAACCAATGACATGGCCAATCTAGTATCGGAGCTTGTACTCTGATACTGATTGAGAATTTTCTTCGGTAAGAAGAGATTCATGATTATGATTTCAATGTCTATTTTCCTCAATTTATCCAAGACTACCCTTAGTTGAGCCACAGTATTTGGTTGGAGATGATGATGAGGCGCAGCGGGAACGACCTGATTGGACCGTAGCTTTCTGTACTCTGGGTTCCTCCTCCTGGACTTCAGCCTGTTTTCTAACCAGCTGTCGGAACCACAGTGTTGTGGACTAGGTCTCTCAAAATGAGTTGTAAAAAAAGTCTACCTTCAGCCCAATAACCAACGCAGGAGATTGTGTTTGTGTATGCATGGAGTCATTGCATGCTTTATACATATTGATCTGTCAACAAATGACCTTTTGGTTAAAAGTAGGGATATTCGATATTGGCTTTTTTACCTATACCGATATTGTCCAACTCTTAATTTCCGATACCGATATCAACCAGGGTTGCAGGGTTCCCCCCCCCCCCCCAAAAAAACTGAATAATTTCAGGTAATTAACATTACATATCTCTTGTTGTGGAATTAACACAACACTTTGCATACTTTTGACAATAAATAAAATCTGAATTTGTTCTTACTTGCTTGCCTGGGTAAATAAAGGTTAAATAAATGAGTTTCTTTTTTGAATACCGATAATTTCCGATATCGCATTTTAATGCCAATATCGGCCGATAATATCAGACATCCCTAGTTAAAAGTATATCTCCTGTGATCATGTACATGGTAGTTCTACTTGAGTTGCATTAAGCTCTCGTCGGACCATCCTCACTTGAACATGTCGTCAGGCCTATAATGTCATCAGGCCTACATAAACACCTAGACTATCACTTATTTAAACTAAAACATTCACGTATCCAATTATCCACAAGTACGTTTCATAACTAGTTAGATTTGCCACCAATTTTTTTTGTGCTTCGTTTGTCTTACGTTTGTGGTCTTGTCTTTCAGGATAGCCATATTCCCTACAGGAGCAGCAAGCTGACCTACCTGCTGCAGGGCTGCTTGGGAGGGAACAGCAAGATGTAGGCTTCACTTACTTGACTTCTTTCAGTTTTGATGGACTCTTTATTTATTTTGACTCATGAATGCATACTAGGGATGGGCAGGAGTCATAGACGTAACTTTAGCAGAGGGGCTGGATATAGGAGGATGTTATTAAAGTGTGACAACTTGCGCCCGAGCCAGATTTCGGCTTCAGTGGCTAAACATTTATGGTGGTAATATTTTTAGCATGTTTTTGTTTATCCCTGTAACTGCTGTAAAATTAATAATAATTAAAAAAAAAATAACTTATTATTTCCCCTGCAGGCTGATGTTCGTCAACATCTCCCCGGAGCTGGACAGCTTTGGGGAAACTGTCAACTCTCTGCGATTTGCCAGCAACGTCAGTGACCTTCAGTTTGACTTTCTAATATGGAGTAGGGATTAGTTAGAATATTAGAATTTTTGAATAGTCTGACAGTCGCCACATTCGATTTTCATGTCTGAGTCGAATATTTTTATCTTAAATTCTTTAAAAAAAATGAGAAGCAAACCACCATTCTTCTTACTTAATTCATTTTTATATTTAGAGGCAGCCTAATTTATCTAAAAGATGCACATGCTACTGTTTCTGTTTTATTAAAACTGGTTGATGGGCCAATGCCATGCTGTTATTATAGGATACGATGGTGAATGGTGTCATTTTGATTTATTGTCCGTCAGCTGAGCTGATCAACGTTCTGAAGGATTATCTGAACTTCCGATTCTGAAGTGCCTATTTATGTGCAATACCCTTTGAGAAGCAGAAAATAACTATTTAATATAATAAAAATTCAAAAATTATTTTGGTTGTCATGCACATCCCTAATATGGAGAATTCGTCACATCATGCATTCCAGAGCTTGTAATCTGGCCATGTCTTGCAGTTTTTCTTTTCTTTTTTTGTATAGTTGTGAATTTGGCATTCTTTTGCTCTAAGAGGTATTAAAAGTCTTAAATGTAACTTGTTGAAACCTGCAGCTACGATGTTGACCTTTTAATAACAGTGTTTTTATTTTGTTACAGGTGAACAAGTGTCATTGGCACAGCCACAGCCACAGCCAACAAGTCGTTATCTGGCCAAGAGTCGACAGTCTCCCTTGCACCCCCCCCCCCCCCACGCACAACATTAAGGCATAGTGCTTCCACCCCCCTGTTTATGCTAATGTTGTTTATGTCTTACTCTTGTTTTTATATTTTTAATACTGTGTTTAGGATGTTTTTATATTTTTAATAGTGTTTAGGATGTTTTTATATTTTTAGATCTAGGACTGTGTGACGGCTAGCACCTAGGACTGCATTTTTTTTTTTATTTCATTGTAACAATGACTAAGAGCATTCTATATTGAGTTGAGTTGGGTTAGATAGGCCAACTGACCCCCGACCCAGAAGTTGAGTTGGGTTGAGCAGCCCAACTGATCTTCTTCTTCTTGGCCCCTTAACTCAAAGCGGAGCATAGGCCGACTCTTCTCCATCCAGCATGCTTTTGGCCCTATTCTCCGCCTTTCTGCCTCAGTGTCTCGCCTCCAGCTGTTTTTAATACTGTTTATATTAAGATCTAGGACTGTCGGCTAGCACCTACATTTCGTTGTAACAATGACAATAAAGAATCTTTTTGGCAGCATCCCCATTGTCTGTGCTGAAGGTTTGTTATGTTTGGTATTTTTCTTTGATTTTTAGTACTTTTAAACATCGATTTTTAGCAAGTAGTTTTCATTTGATCCTATATAATTTTTCATTCACTGATTTGTGGACTTTTTTTTTTTTTTAGTGTCTTGAAAGGCGCATTATAAATCAAATGCTTTATTATTATCATCCAGGAGGGAAAAGACACTTTGGATAGTAGGGACTGCATCTCTGCCTGTCCACTGTCCACTTGTCCACTGACAAAGACATGCTCATGATACTGTGATAAAATATAATAAGATTTAATCGAACCCTGGTTAATTTCCTCGGATAGTCCGGTTGGTTTGGGGTGGTGTGAAAGCTCATTCACTCTTGCAAGTGAACCCTGCTGCGGTTCATTTGAGATGTGAATGCAAAGTGGACCAAAGGCAGGAAAAGACTCCAATCTAATATTTTTTTTATGAGAAGACTAACATTATGTATATAATTTTATCGATTGCTTAAGCACGATTTTGTAAACTGGGCCCGGTGTTTCAAAACACTACACAATTAGCACAACCACACACACTTATCAGAACACCTCAGATCCTTTGCTAAATTAAACACAAACTATACACTAATTTATAAAAACTACATTTTGTTACCATATGAAACGCACGTTTCATAATGACTTAATTCTGTTTGAACCAGTTACACACTGCTGTGCTTAACCTAAAACGCATTTAGCAATTCTACTTCTCAGTGATTAGAGAACTGTAAGTGAATTACACAGAGAATGTGCAAATATACAATAAATTCACCAACACTACACAAGACCAATGCTGTAGACTGATTAAAATATAATTTATTTATCTCTATATACCCAAATCAATGATGCAGACTGATGAAAATATAAATGTTCTCTCCATATAACCAAATCGGTCAACATTTCAACATGGAGAATCACAACAAAACATGTCCCAGTTTTCATGCATAACACGGTAAGCTCAGCAAATATAAGACAAACATAAAATACTGTCAGTACAGGTTAAAATTACAGTAAAACAAAAACAAAAATAGAAAATGTTTTAATAGAGTACAGAAAATACCAGACATTATCTCTTTGCCTAGCTGGATCTGGCAAGATATTATTTTGTTGTGATTCTCCATGTTGAAATGTTGACTGATTTGGGTATATGGAGAGAAAATGTATATTTTCATCAGTCTGCATCATTGGTTGTCTTGTGTAGTGTTTGGTGAATGTATTGTATATTTTCACGTTCTGTGTCCAGTACTTCACTCTCCTTCCATTTTGGTTGAAGGCAGGTGAACTCACCTGCTGCATTTTTATAGTGCTTAAACCTGATTGGTGTATAAGCAATGGTGTGTTTGTGCATCTGATTGCTGTGTTTAACCAATTGGCTTATGTGTGGTAATTTGACATTCTATGTGTAATGTAATGCAAGTGTGTTTAGTGTTTTGCAAATCACTATTGTTTTGCAAAAAGTGTGAGGCTGACTTTGTGCTTATAGGGGTGCAAATCTGGGCCTATGTTTTGCTCCTTGAGTGTAAGGTTTTGATAATTGTGTAATACTTTTGATTTGAGTGTTTATGCAATCAAAGAAAACTGTAAAGACTAGAGATTAACTGTTTATTTCTTTTGTACATAGGCTGTGCATAATGTTTGTTTGTTTATTTGCTTATGTGTATGATTCTTAACTGTTTTTATTTTGTTATTGGTGTATATTTATGTATGTATGTACGTGTGTATGTGTGTATGTATATTTGTACCCTCGTTGGGGCCTCTTGGACCATATCAATGTTTTATCTGGCTAAATAAAGGTTAAATAAATAAATTAGAAACTGATGATTTGGTCCTGTTAACTTTGAATTTTCTATGGGGACTGCCCATATCCCTCTCATGGACCTGGACCTCACTTTAAAAAACTCGAATCTAGTTCTTTAGTATTCGTCTCTAATTACTCTAAAATTGCGTATTTCTGTGTGAAAAAAAAATAAAAAGGGGGGGGGCCCTCCACCCCCCCGGGCTGAAGCCCCCAATGTTTTCTAACCCTAAAAACGCCCCTGGTCCCTATCTCTCCAGGAGGGTAAGCCTCCCCTCCTCTCGCTACCGGTACCTGTGGACGGCTGGCTAACTTATCTTCATCGCCAGTGGATAACTCTCCACGATCGACCCCACCCCCCGGGCCCTAACAGTGTCTGGTTACTGCTTGCGTGCTCCAACCCCGATATCTGAGTCCCACTGGCTTATCAATAGTCTCAGCGTCTCATCCCCGCACACAATCAGCAACACCTGAGTTCAATAATGAAGCCACTTGAGTCCCTGCTCCTGACGTCATTACTTCGGCCCATTCACATCACAATATGTAATAAAAACAGAGCTCAGACTATCTGTATTACATGTCATATATGTTATGATGAATTGAAAATGGGGGACCCTGACGTAAACAAGACGAAAGTCTTTCTCTGGTCTGCATCCCCTTAACAATTGTATGTATTGAGCCGTACTGTACTGTACCCATTCTGCAATCTGTTTTCAATCAATCAATCAATCTCAACGCATACATTTGATCGTAGAAATCGTGACGTCAGAGTGTCTTCGAGAATGTTGGGGGTCCTTAATTCCTGTATGCGAATTCTTATTGGCATCATGCAGCACTATCATCATCATCCGTATCAACTAACATTACAAGAACATTAGAGGAGGAAGTTGGACACATGTTTCATCATTAAATGTCAGCAGATAATCAAAACGAGCTAGTACGATGATTGCTATAGCTTAAAAAATCGAATCAGTCAGTCGACATTTTGGCAGTCTAGTCCATTAGATGGCAATCTAGCTTTATTTATTTATTTTTATGAATTTGAATACAAAAACCTACAGACTCTTACACAATTTCACACTTCATATAGCTACAATGAATGTATTAATTAACTAAATGTTTTAATACTCACTTGAAATAATGAAACTGCTATTAAGATAATAGAGCATATCTATTAGCATGTCCATATAGTGGTAAACACATACAAGGAATATACACGTAATGTAATAATAATGTACATTTAAACCTTCATATACTAACATTACCATTTGTAGACCATAATATGAACTTGTACACATGAGTACATGAGAAGCACTTTGTTCACTTCAAGTAAAGGGATACTTGACTTACTAAGGTTTTTTGTCACATACATAGCAGGGCATACCGTTTTTTTTTAACCTATAGCAATCATCATACTAGCTCGTTTTGATTATCTGCTGACATTTAATGATGAAACATGTGTCCAACTTCCTCCTCTAATTAGTAATGTTCTTGTAATGTTAGTTGATACGGATGATGATGATAGTGCTGCATGATGCCAATAAGAATTCGCATACAGGAATTAAGGACCCCCAACATTCTCGAAGACACTCTGACGTCACGATTTCTACGATCAAATGTATGCGTTGAGATTGATTGATTGAATTAGATTGCAGAATGGGTACAGTACAGTACGGCTCAACATACAATTGTTAAGGGGATGCAGACCAGAGAAAGACTTTCGTCTTGTTTACGTCAGGGTCCCCCATTTTCAATTCATGATAACATATATGACATGTTGTGGTGACCTATATTAAGAGACATTCACCGAGGTGGGCTTGTGCCTTTAAGAGTGTGGGTTTTACTGTTTAGGGGACAGGTTAAATACCACTTCCGGTTCCGGGTTAACTTTGTTGTTATTTGTAAATGCTATGTGAGTGAGAAGTAAAGTACCTCAACTCGAACCACGTCTCTGGCTCGCTACTTTCTTATCGCCACATTGGTGACCCTGTGAAGAACATTTGTAACGTTAACAGCATTTAGCGTTATGTCTGAAAACAACGGCGTCGCGCAACCGCAAGCACCCGCACCGAATGCTAACGACGCTAACATGCTACAAGCGAACATTTACACCGTCAAGTTGCCCGACTTTTGGCAGCAACCGACTTTTGGTTTTTCAACACGTCGAAGCCCAATTCCAGCTGAGAGGAATAACACAAGATCTAACTAAGTACTTCCATGTTGTGGCGGCGTTGGATGCTTCAACGACGGCACGGGCGATGATGCTGTTGGAGGATCCGCCGGCAGCTGACAAGTACAATGCGCTAAAGACATTCCTTCTGAAGCTGTATGAGCTGTCAGAACTGGAGAAAGCGGACCGCCTGCTGTCCCTCAACGGCCTCGGCGATGGCAAACCGTCGGAGTTGATGGAAAAAATGCTGGCTGTACTGGGATCAGCTGATCCCTCTTTTCTATTTACTCACATTTTCTTGCGACAGCTTCCAGTGCCTGTGCGCACAGCACTGGCGAGTTCCCTCCTCTCCTCCACCAAGGACTATCGCGGCCTGGCTGCAGAAGCAGACAGGGTTTTCCTGGCCAACAGGCAGCAGCAGTTTGTCCATGCGCTGCTGCCCCACCAGGGCACCTCTGCCCCACCACTGGAGGCCTATACAGACACCGCGGCTGCGGTGACAGCCCGACGCCAACCCGACGATGGGCTCTGCTATTACCATGCCAGGTTTGGGGACAGGGCCAAGCAGTGTCGCAAGCCATGCAGTTTCAAGGGGCAGGGAAACGCCAGGGCCGGCGCTCATTAGTGGCTGTGGGTGCCGGCCATGACTGCAAGCTATTGTTTATCACCGACTCCTTGTCTGGTCGTCGGCTGCTGGTGGACTCGGGCGCGCAACACAGCATCCTGCCGGCACAGGGCGTGGACACCATGGACGGCAGACACGGGCCCCAGATGGACGCAGCGAACGGTACGCCCATACGTACCTACGGCACCAGGTATGTGGAGGTGTGTTTTGGGGGGCGCCGCTTCGGCTGGGGTTTTGTGATGGCTGCGGTGTCCACGCCGCTCCTGGGAGCAGACTTCCTCTGTGCTTTCAGCTTGCTGGTAGATGTTAAAAACTGTCGCTTGATCGATGCCCTCTCTTTTTCCTCTTACCCCTGCACGCTTGGGGCGGTGGGGGTGGGCGGAGCTCTCTGCCTGTTGAACACACTTGCCACCGGGGACCCGTATGAACGCCTGCTCGCCGGCTTCCCTGACCTCACCACACCCACGTTCTCATCTGCAGTGGCCAAACACGGTGTGGAACACCATATTACCACAGAGGGCCCCCCAGTCTATACCCGGGCCCGGCGCCTCGACTCAGCCAAGCTGGCAATCGCCAGGGGGGAGTTTTCCACCATGGAGCGACTTGGCATTCTGCGCCGCTCGAACAGCCCGTGGGCTTCTCCATTACACATGGTTACAAAGGCTGGCGGAGGTTGGCGCCCCTGCTGCGATTTCCGTCGCCTTAATAACGCCACAACCCCCGACCTGTACCCTGTTCCGCACATACAGGACTTCTCTACCCACCTGGCAGGGGCTGTCATCTTCTCCAAGGTGGACCTGGTGCGCGGTTACCACCAGGTGCCGGTCCATCCACGGGATGTGCCAAAGACGGCTGTCATTACACCCTTTGGGCTTTTCGAATTCCTAAGAATGCCTTTTGGGCTCATGGGGGCGGCGCAGACGTTTCAGCGCCTGATGGACTCTGTGCTCCAGGACATGCCGTTTTTGTTTGTATACTTGGATGACATTCTTATAGCCAGTACGTCCATAGAGGAGCACATGACACACCTCCAGCAGCTGTTTGAGCGGCTCAGTAAACACGGCCTCATCGTAAACCCAACCAAGTGCCAGTTCGGGCAGTCCTCCATCACTTTCCTCTGACACCATGTCGCTCCACAGGGAGCCACCCCACTCCCCGCCAGGGTGGAGGCCGTTGCCAGTTTTCCTCGTCCCCGCACCGTACACAGGAGTTCCTGGGCATGGTGAACTTTTACAACCGGTTCCTTCCCCATGCTGCCCACCTCATGCGGCCCTTGTATGAGGCTCTGCGGGGCAAAGTGCCCAAGGACGAGTTAGATTGGTCCTCGGGGATGGACAGCGCTTTTGGGGCTGCCAATACCGCGCTAGCCAACGCTGCTCTGCTGGCGCACCCCTCTCCCACTGCCCCGGTCGCCCTCACGACAGACGCCTCTGACTATGCAGTGGGGGCGGTGTGCGAGCAGTGGGTGGGCGGTGCCTGGCAGCCACTGGCCTTTTTTAGCAAACAGCTCCGCGACAACGAGCGTAAGTACAGTACTTTCGACAGGGAACTGCTGGGTCTGTTCCTCGCCACCAGGCACTTTAGATTCCTGTTGGAAGGCCCCCAGTTCACTGCCTTTGCGGACCACAAGCCGCTAAAGTTCTCCATGGCCAAGACCTCGGAGCCGTGGTCGGGACGTCAGCAGCGGCAGCTATCGGCGATTTCCGAGTTAACCACGGACATTCAGCACGTGGCGGGCAAGGACAATTTTGTCGCCGACTGCCTCTCTCGGGCGGTCATCGGGTCCGTCCACTTGGGACTCGATTATGCCGCCATGGCGGCAGACCAAGCCACGGACTCAGACATTCAGGCCTATCGGACGGGTCCTACCGCACTGCAGCTGGAGGATGTGGTGTTCGACACAGCTAACGCCACTCTCCTCTGCGACATCTCCACTGGCCAACCGCGCCCTATGGTGCCTACGGCCTGGCGGCGCCGGGTTTTTAACATGATCCACAGCCTTTCCCACCCAGGTGTGAAGGCCTCAACTAAGCTGGTGGGGGTCAAGTTTGTGTGGCCTGGCCTCCGGAAGGATGTTAGGACCTGGGCTAGCTCATGTGTGGCGTGCCAGCGTGCCAAAGTGCACTGCCATACCAAAGCCCCTTTGGCACCGTTTATAGTGCCGGAGAGGCGGTTCGACCATGTGAATGTGGACCTGGTGGGCCCCCTGCCCCCCTCCCATGGATATACTCACCTCCTCACCATGGTGGACAGGACCACCAGGTGGCCGGAGGCTGTTCCACTGTTTTCCACTACGGCAGCGGAGGTGGCCCGGGCGTTCATCGGCTGCTGGGTGGCCCGTTTTGGCACACCGGGGGACATCACAAGCGACAGGGGCCCCCAGTTCACTTCGGAGCTCTGGACTGCAGTTGCGGAGCACCTGGGGGTGAAGATCCACCGCACTACGGCGTACAACCCGCAGGGCAACGGACTTTGCGAGCGGTTCCATAGGGACATGAAGGCCGCTCTTCGGGCTGCCCTTACGGATGGTGACTGGGTTGACCGCCTCCCGTGGGTCTTGCTTGGTCTTCGTTCTGCCCCCAAGGAGGACCTCCAGGCCTCGTCCGCCGAGCTGGTGTACGGCCAGCCGCTGCGGGTCCCTGGGGAGTTTCTTCCGGAGGCCACAGCGTCCTGGTCCGTCGCCTCCCATCGAACAGTGTCCCGGGGTGTTGCCGATGCCCTTATTCCCATTCCAACATCCCGCCACTGCCTTCCCCAGTCCTACATCCCCAGGGACCTGCCATTGGCCAAATATGTTTTCATCCGGCACGACAGCCATCGGACCCCGCTGCAGCCCCCTTATGACGGGCCTTTCCGTGT
Source organism: Notolepis coatsorum (assembly GCF_963971535.1). Lineage (NCBI taxonomy): Eukaryota > Metazoa > Chordata > Actinopteri > Aulopiformes > Paralepididae > Notolepis > Notolepis coatsorum. The sequence goes on from NC_140168.1 coordinate 92,303,192, forward strand.
CCTGGAGGCAGGCACTAAAAACTTTGTTGTGGACATGGGAGGCAGGCCAGAGCGGGTCACTATAGACCGTCTTAAGCCTGCTCACTTGGACAAGGACGAACCAGTTAAGTTGGCCCTGCCCCCGCGGCGGGGGCGCCCCCCGGTTTCGGCTCAGACCCCTGCCCTATTCCGGGGCCCGGCCGCTGGTCCCGCTTATCTCCCTTAATCCCCCTCTGGTTAAGCGCAGTCGGTTCGGCCGCTTGATCCGTCCCCCTCCACGTTGACTATTTCGTGCTGTGATCTGTTCACTGATGGACTGTTCACTGGCTATTAATTAGTTGCAGTTTTTGTATTGGTGAATTCTGGGGGGGCCTGTGTGGTGACCTATATTAAGAGACATTCACCGAGGTGGGCTTGTGCCTTTAAGAGTGTGGGTTTTACTGTTTAGGGGACAGGTTAAATACCACTTCCGGTTCCGGGTTAACTTTGTTGTTATTTGTAAATGCTATGTGAGTGAGAAGTAAAGTACCTCAACTCGAACCACGTCTCTGGCTCGCTACTTTCTTATCGCCACAATGTAATACAGATACAGTCTGAGCTCTGTTTTTATTACATATTTTATCACATTCTTGTTTATGTTGTTCATTTCATAACCTTTTCATATAATTTGTTTTGAAAATATTGAGGCCAACATGGCATTTTGAAAGCCTTTCTGGTGATTGTAAGTGCATAAATTAAGGAGTACACCACTTTATTCTTTTAAGTGTTGGTCCGCGTGCGATACCCATCTGGGTGGCCCGCGGACCCATCTGGGCCTCTCTCGCCGTACATCTGGGCCTCTCTCGCGCAGTGGCGTCGCGTGGGTAAAATAACAGGGGAAGCCAAAAAAAAATTATAAAAAAAAATATATATATTAAATATTTTTATTAATTTTTTTTTTTTTTTTTAAGTCAAGCAGTCACCATGTACAGTACACTACAGTATGGCTCGGCGGCCAGTCAAACTTTCTTTTTATTTATTTAACAGATTGCAGAATGGGTACAATACAGTACGGCTCAATACACACAATTGTATAAGGGGATGCAGACCAGAGAAAGACGTTTGTCTTGTTTACATCAGGGTCATTAATACTGCTGGAGCATTGGTTCATTTTTGGTCCGATCTTTTCTTGTACGATTTTGCGCGCCGCGTGGGAGCAAATTCGAGACACATATTCGGTTGCAAAAAGGTGTCCCACGGTCTCCTCTATGGCCGTGAATATTTTCACGCGGATCGGAATCACGGCGCGCCCGTGGGACACTTCTCCGTTTCGGCGAGTTTATTCCACGCTTGCGGCTTTCCTTTTCTAAGCATTTTCGGGGCTACATGTGAATGAGTAAAAGTTGCGGGACGCCCAGATGTTTCCACGATAGAAAGCTCGCGTGGATCCCATAATAGGCTCACTTAATACAGCGTTTTTAAAATCACGCAACATTTTCAGGGTCGCGAGCCGACCTTTTCCCCTCGTTTTCGATGATGGAAGTGATTTAGGAAAAGCTTCGGCACGCCAAGAGGTACCCGTGGATTTAATCTCGCGAGGATCGGGGCAATATTCGGCCCGTGGGAGCAGTCACAGGTTAATACAATGTTCAGAGTGCAGAGGGGAGGTGTGCAGAGGGGATTCCACACTCATGATTCTTCTCACAGCCCCGTTTTAAACTTTTAGGGTGTGGCAGTCAGCTCGAATCTGATTGGCTAGGATCGGTTTTGGACTCTAGATACATGAATCACATGGTTGAGGCTGGAGAAAGAGACCTACCCTCTGCCTCCTCTCCTCTATAGCTGCAGTGAGCACAGTGAGTCTGACAGTGTGTTAGAGGGAGTGAGAAGGAGAAGAGGGAGACATAAAAAAAAAATAAAAAAAATGATAACACAGATGCACAGATGAAAAAGAATGTAAACTATATTAAAAAAAAATTATATATATATATATATATATTTTTTTTTTGTTTTTTCATATTTCATATTTGATATTAATTCATATTTTAATAGGAAGGCCTGGCTTCCGTTGGCTTCCATAAGGATTCGCCACTGCTCTCGCGTACCAAAAGTTGTCCGCGCGCGGATCAAAACATGTCAGCGCGCGCGGACCAACTGGACCTCTGTGTCTGTATTCGACAAAACATGCCGGCGCGCGCGGACCAACTGGACCTCGGTGTCTGTATTCAACAAAACATGCCGGCGCGCGTGGACCAACTGGACCTCGGTGTCTGTATTCGACAAAACATGCCGGCGTGCGTGGACCAACTGGACCTCGGTGTCTGTATTCGACAAAACATGTCGGCGCGCGCGGACCAACTGGACCTCAGTGTCTGTATTCGACAGGCTTTTGTCCCAATCGGCGCACCAACTGGCCCTCTCTAGGATAACTGGATAGGCGGTGTCTTGTATAAGTCAGACTTTGGATAGGTGGTGTCTTGTATTAGTCAGGCTTTTGTCCCAAACGGCGCCTCATAGCATGACCAACCTCTCCACATACTGATGATCCCCCTCTACCATGTCAGCATGACCAACCTCTCCATATACTGATGATCCTCATCTACCATGTCAGCATGACCAACCTCTCCACATACTGATGATCCTCTACCAGCATGACCAACCTCTATATACCTGTGATCCTCCTCTACCATATTTTTCAGGTTTTGGTTCAGGATAGGTGTAATAAAGGGTTAAAAATAAACCCCATGGGACATTATTCCAACCTGTTACCTGTCAGAATCTTAAAAGACACTTCAAGGATTAATAAAAAACAAGTGGTGAAAAAGAATCCACCCTATGCAGGTGGACCTACAGTATGTTTCCATATTAACTATAGTGGCTGTTCTGTATAGTTTAATAGGAGCCTAATACTGCTCTTCTAATTTAAGGCTCACAATCAGTACTCAAGTTGAGGGGGGATGCGGGGGGATGCCATCCCCCCTGAAATAAAAACGGTCAATATCATCCCCCTTCTAAAACGGCCATCCCCCCTTCCCATCCCTTACATCAAAGTATCAGAATGTTTAATGTTTAATAAAAATGTCTGCGGCACTGGCCATCCCCTCAGTCACAAGAGCATGCACTCGCAATTCGCAAATATGATGCGCATCACTGTCAAGCGGTGCGCGTCTTGTGCCACTGACTGTCGGTCGCTTAGCCTTAATTGACAGTGGCACGAGACCCGCGAAAATATCAGATGTTTAATAAAAAGAAGAGCTTGGAGGTGAGTTGTTATAGACATCCTCACTGTATTCACACTCAGTTCATTTTCCTCCATAAATTGATTAAGCTCTGGAAATCCAGCCCATTTCTACTCCAGCGCTCGAGTTTCCTCGCGAACGCTTGTATTTTATCATTGAGCGACAGGATGGTTGTGTTTTCACCTTGTAGTGACAGATTAAGTCCATTCATTTTAGCAAATATGCAAGACAAATATGCTAGCCCTGTTATCCAGTCGGGATCGGAAAGGTGGGCAGCGAGCTGGGACGCATTCTGTCAGAAACAAGCGTGCCTCATCCCGCAGCTCAAACAGGTGTTGCGCGCGACTTGCATTATGTATACCTGTCAATCAACCCTCCCGTTTTTCTAATAATTTATGTAGGACAAAGGAAATCCATAGGCTGAATATGATTTATTATCATCATTTTAGGTCTATTATTTTACATTTTAAAAGCATTTCTTTTATCAGTTTAATGTATTTTAATTGTTTTTAACACACACACACATGCACACACAATATTAAAATAAGAAAGGTGTTTCAATATTGTTATTGTTTTGGTTGTTTTGTTGTTACCTGTTGGTCTAATATAGGGAATATCTGTATAAGTGCTATTTGTTTTTCTAAGCAGTTTCAATTAGCATTTGATGCCCTGTTAAAAAACTAAAATTTGAACTGCAATAAAATGATGATGGATCAATATTTTTCTCATTCTTTTCCTCCTTTTTTTTGAACGGGTTATTGTTTAATTTACATAATGATTTAATTAATCACAATTGAAAATCAACCCTTAGATACCAGTTTTGATCATATACCGTAACTGCTTTTTTAAATACACTATAATTAAATATTCTAGAAACACATTTTGACTTTGTTGGATTGAACAAAATGGTAAATTGGGACTGTTAACCTACAAGACCATAGACTTCCATTACAACCACTTTTGACCCTACTGTAAGAGCAGTGGTGCCTTGGCAGCCTGGGCGTCGACTGACTCCAATTCTGAGGTGCCAAACATCCATAATAACATCATGCATGTTGTTTTAGAAGTATATTATCTTTGTGCTTACAATAATGAAAAGGTACGGTACCAGTGGCGGCTCGCCACTAGGGGCGCTCGGACGCCGCCCCCCCCTCAGGAACTACCCTGGTTATATGAGAGAACAAGAAAAATACGTTTTTAGTTTTTAGTTTTATAGCCCTATAAATAATATAAACATGTTTAAAATGAATAATATTTACTCATTTTAAGTATGTTTGTATTTCCAATGCACAATATAACGTTATTATCGCAATTAAAAAACACTCGTTTTCCAGAGCAGGAAGTGACATCACGTTTTTTTTATTTTTTTTTATTTTTTCGTATTTTTTGGCCCGGGCTATACGCGATAGCGCTCTGAGTGCGCGTCACAGTTTGATCGCTGTATCCGTCACAGCCAATCAGTGCATAACGCGTTGTGCGTTGAAATATGACTATTATGTTGGAATCCGGGCGCGATTTGAAGCGGTCTAGCCAGTAGCGTCAAGAATATCTGTAGCCGCATTTCGCGGAGACGCTCTCTGATTGGCCGACGCCAGTATTTTTTTCCGTAGCAGAATTTCACAGAGACGATCTCTGATTGGCCGAATCCAATTTCTAATGTTCCAATTCTAGGTTATTCCTACGTTGGTTCCTAGGTTGGTCCTAGGTTGGTCGGTGGAGATAGTTGTGTTGTTGTGAGAATGATGCAGGCAGCTGTTTGTCTTAGACGAGCGTGCCGTGACTGCAAGTTCTTTAGACTGTTAAGCTTAGGCACTCTTTCAAAGTTGGTTAAGGTTAGAGTTTGTCTTAGAGCATGGCGATAGAACGCCAGGTAGTTTGCAGTCTGTTCGAGCGGAAATGGACAAAGGAATGTACTTGTGTTGTGCTAACGAGCTAACACTTGGCTAACAAGCTATATGGCTGATGCAGTCTGGAGACAGACTACAGTGGACAGTGGTCTGGAATACATCATCAGTGGATTATACACGTTTATCAAGCTCTCCTGCCCTGGACGTGTCAACTAAACAGTGAGTCTCTCTCTCTCTCTCTCTCTCTCTCTCTCTCTCTCTCTCTCTCTCTCTCTCTCTCTCTCTCTCTCTCTCTCTCTCTCTCTCTCTCTCTCTGTGTGGTTAACGTTAACGTTTGTAAATAGTTTTTTTTAGGAGCAGTACTGTTAGGCTACTGCTGGCCATTCATGAAGCGAGACATTGCTGATTGTTTATTTATTTTATAACACAAGACTATGACTACCAACTGCCTAGCCAGCCGTGTATCAATCTTGGATGCAATAATAACGTTACCGCACACTGACTGTGTCGATGGCTCATTGATTTAACTACTGCAGCTCTCTCGGATTGAAAATACGTGGATTATGGCTTGTTCAATATCGTCTATGTTTGAATGAATGAATGAATGAGAACTTTATTAACAGATTGCAGAATGGGTACAATACAGTACGGCTCAATACACACAATTGTTAAGGGGATGCAGACCAGAGAAAGACGTTTGTCTTGTTTACATCAGGGTCCCAGATTTTCGATTCATATCGATAGTTTAATAGCTAGCCTTGGCTCGTTTAACAATATGCAAAATATGTGTACAGCCCTGTACTCATACTGAAGTTATTCTTGGTATATAATAGGTCTGATTGTGTAACGAATCGATTCCACGTCGCGCTGTGTGTGAGAGAGAGAAGGAGAGAGGGAGAGATCTGCCTGTGTTTGGAGACGGGCGAGTTTTGTTTCTAACTTTTCTATTTATATATTGTGTTTCAAGTTGTGAATTAGAGTCTAGACTATACTTTATTTGACTGGTTGTGTGTTGTTGTAGTAACAGCTGAGCGACTCGTTCATAAGAGCCGATTCATTGCCGTGAGCGTGAGTTGAATCGCTCACGTCTTGCCATGATGAGTCTGTTGCGTGGTACTGTACTGTACATGTTTGGTATAGCGCCCCTAGTGGCGAAGTACCCACCGGCCGCCACTGTACGGTACACAGTTGGTCTCCCCCTCTGTGCCATTATCAGCACAAAATGTGTCAAAATATGATCAAATCCACCATCCCCATGGCTGCAGATCCCGGGGGGGGGCATGTCCCCCCCAAAATAGGAAATATATGAATTGTCCCCTCCAATAATAATTATGTGGTATCAAGAGTAGTGTATCTACTCCCACTCTGTAATTCTAGTTTCGAAATACTCCTAAAAGCTTCATTTGCGTATTAAAATCATAAAAATATTCGACCCTTAACAATTGTGTGTATTGAGCCGTACTGTATTGTACCCATTCTGCAATCTGTTAAATAAAGTTTTCATTCATTCATTCATATACAGTACAGCGCGTGCTAGTGTGCGCGCGCTGCGGCAGGTGTACCACTAGCTGTACTATATATGATGCCAATACATTAATCTAATCTAATTTTGATGCGTCGCAAGACTCGCAAGGCACTTCCGCATCCATTTTCACGCGGCTGCGTCATTAGTTTCCTTATAAGGAGCTCTGGAGGCGGTTTTGTATGCAAATGACCTGAACAGGGACGCGCTTTCACATTTAAGACATGGTGTCATTCCCCAAGCAGATGTCACAGGTGTGACCGTTTGAGCCACTTAAGACATATTACCAGCACGTTGGGGACACTACTGGAATATTGCGATTAGAGAGTGCCCGACATACTCCATGTTCAAGACCCATCTTAAACTGCATCTCAAGGCAAACCAGAACTGTGATCATTTTTAATCTAATTTAGTAATGTAACTTGTTTTATTGTTGTTTTTATCATTGATTGTCACAATGCTTTTACCTTAAGCAGGCTATTTATTGATTGAAAGAGTTTTTATGTCTCCTGTTTAGGGACTACGGGTGTAAATTAGCTCTTGCTACAACCCTGCATGTCTACATTTTGTATTCTGTACTTGATGTTCATTGACGTGTGTTGTCCCTACCAAATAAACTATCAAATCAAATCAAATCAATTATGCAATTATTGTGAAATTATTGAAAATAATAATTATTTAATGCCTTCTGTGGAATTTGTATTTCTTATTTGTTACATATCTGTTTTAATGATTAATTATACATTTGAAAGAATGCAGGTCAACATGCAATATATCCCATTGATTGGTATACAATGGGACAGACCTTTGTTTGATATAGCTATAAACCTGCATTCCTTCGAATATATCATTAATCAATTGAACTGATATTGAAATACACTATATAGCCTATACACCAACACTGAAATGACAGTGGATAAATAAATAAATAAGAACTAAAGCTAATCGCGTGGAAATAGACTGCATTAACACTTTGATCGCCATGGGTTAAATTCATAATTTACCATCCCTCGCCAGCTCTATTTGTCTATGGAGAAGTTCCCCTTCTTTGCAGGGCTATAACTTTTTAAATTCTATTGCTAGATTGCCATTATTATGGCCCATTCAATGTCCTATATGTATTGTTCAGGGTGTAGCAACGTTAAACTTTTTCATTCACATATTCATACTAAAATATGGTCTAAAGTATAAGTATGTTTTTATCGTTTTCTGCAGCTTTCTCCAGAACTTGATTTATAGCTCCAAATGCATTATATTGATGATGAAATACAGTTTGATGGCAATCGGCGCGATATAAAAAATGTCAACTGCACGTACTTCTAGAAGTTACTACACGTCATCTGACCGGATGGGCGAGGGGGCGTTTATAATTCCGTGGGCAACGTTATACCATTCATCTAGTGTGGGTCATATGTTCATCAGATCAGTTAGTATAGAAGACTTTAGAAAATAACGTTGAAACTCACCGTGGCTTCCTCGCGCCGCTGGCAGATGAGCGTGGAACAGAATTTTTTCCATTATGGGATGTCGAAATACCCGATCCATTTCCAGGTTGTATAATAGTATATACGTCCAAATCATGTTGTTTTTTCGAGTTATTTGCACCGATCGATGTCACTGTGTAAAGACGGAGTCTCTCTAACGATAGCGAGTGCCCGGACCACATATAGATGAGCAGTTCCGGTTCAAAGGGTGATTTCCGGTTGGCGATCCAGATGGCGCTCTTGAACCGCTAGAGAGTTGAGTGGAGCTTTGCAGTGGGTCTCAGGGCTGCGGAGGGGAAATATGATTTCGGTCACAGATTTTTGAAATATTGACAATATTGACGAGTTACGGCGTCTTCGGCAGAATGAGCATGGCTAGGAATGATGTGTAAACTCGTCATCGGCGATCATAGTGTTAATATTCCATAAGTATTGTGTGCGCCAGTATAGCCTACATGTCTAATGAATGAACAGTATATAGGCTTATATTATTCTAATTACTTGTTTCATTAGGATTTAGTAGACATACTATATATATGCTCTGCCCTATGTACAGTATAAGTACAGACTGTACTTATACTGTAGATAGATAGATAGATAGATAGATAGATACTTTATTAATCCCCTTGGGGAAATTCAGTTATCCAGTAACAGCTCAGGCAGTTAACAGACAATAGAGCAATACAAAAGGACAACCAGTACAACAAACAAACAATGAAGGTCAGCGCTGAGGTACAAAGTTGTGATGACTTAAATAAATAAATGGTCGTCAAAAATAAAATCAAATTGCTATATAAACTTACAGTATACAAATTTAAAATGAATTGCACGTTGTCCCAATGGGGGGGGGGGGGGGGGGGGGGCGGGCGCGCCCAGATCATAAGAGAGAGAGAGAGAGAGAAAGAGGGGGGGGGTCACATGGTGTTGAACAGTCTGATGGCTGTGGGGACAAAGGACAGCCTGAACCGCTTAGTCCGCGAGCGCAGCGATAAAAGTCATCCACTGCGACTGCTCCTCTGTCCTGTCAGGGTGTGGTGGAGGGTGACTGTCATTGCTCATGATGGCCTGCAGCTTACTCCAATACTCCGTGTGCGCCTCTCCACCACAACCCCCAGTGGGTCCACCCTCCTGCCAAGGACTGAACCAGCCTTCTTTACTAGCCTGTCCAGCCGCCCGGTGTTCTTGGCTGACATGTTGCCTCCCCAGCAGACTGCAGCATAAAAAATCTACGTAGGGCAGAGCATATATATAGTATCTACTAAATCCTAATGAAACAAGTCATTAATGGAATAATAAGCCTATACTGCGTTCATTCATTATGCACGTAGGCTATACAGTACTGCGCGCGTGTGCGTGTGTGTGTGTGTGCGCGCGCTGCGGCAGGTGCCCGAGCTGTACTATATATGACCATACAATTAATCTAATCTAATTTCGATGGGTCGCAAAACGCTTCCGCGTCCATTTTCACATGGCTGCATCATTAGTTGCCTTTTAAGGAGCTCTGGAGGCGTTGTTTTGTATGCAAATGACCTAGACGGGAACGCGCGTTCATGTTTGGGACTGGTGCCATTCCCGAACGCAGATATCTCAGCTCAGATAGTTTGAGCCTTTTAAGACATATTTCCAGCACGTTGAGGACTCAGAGTGAACTTGTCATTGATTCTGTCTCAGTCGGTTCCAAGATAAGTCTTCCAAGAGAACTCTTTTGAAAATATTGGGGAATGAGACCCATAGATCTTTGAAAAAATGATATGTAAGTTTAGTCACCCTGAGTGGCACCGACAACTAGTGAAATTTTGGCCTCTGGCCTATGGACTATTAATATTGTTGTTTTGGTAGCATTGTTCCATGTCAACATTGACTTTGTTTCTTCTGGGCCCTGTAAATCTCAAAGGCCAGGGTTCACAAACTTTATTGCAGTTGCATAATATAGTTCCAAGTAGGGATGTCCGATATTATCGGCCTACCGATATTATCGGCCGATATCGGCATTAAAATGTGATATCGGAAAATATCGGTATCGGTTTTCAAAAAAAAAAAAAAAATTATAATTTTACATTTCTATAACCTTTATTTACCCAGGCAAGCAAGTAAGAACAAATTCTGATTTTATTTATTGTCAAAAGTATGCATAATGTTGTGTTAATTCCACAACAAGAGATATGTAATGTTAATTACCTGAAATTATTCCATTTTTTGGGGGGGGGGAACCCTGCATATATCGGTATCGGTTGATATCGGTGTCGGAAATTAAGAGTTGGACAATATCGGTATATCGATATCGGTAAAAAAGCCAATATTGAGCATCCCTAGTTCCAAGTAGGGCTGTCGCGGTATGAAATGTTCTCACCGTGGGTTTGTGTGTGTCTCATCACCGCGGGATGCGGTGGTACCGCACCTTTAAATAAAAAAAAAGGAAAGAAAGAAAGTTCCCCACAAAAAAAACACATTCATAACAAACTGTAGTCTAACCTACAATCGTTGTCATAAATGTGGAAATAAATACTTACCTACTAAATAGAAATACCAAGCGTCTTTCTAGTAACTAACGTGATTGATCAGAGAGCGAGAGCCGAGAGAGAGAGCTGAGAGTGAGCGAGAGCCGAGTGAGCGAGAGCCGATAGCGCGAGTGCCGTGTTCTTAACTCTTTCAGTGCCACGCCTGGTTTTCCGTTTTACCGCTTGAATGCCACCATCGGCGCCAATGTTAACGTTAATACCGCCTAATCTATGTTTTAAATTATGGCTATGTGTCTAATCTGCCCATCGCATTATCAAAGACTATTTTCCAGTCAGTGCTGTGAAGGCAGATTGTTTTTTTATCGCGTCGTTTCCGTTTCAGAGCAGTTAGAAAAGCCCCCGTTTTGATATAAAAAACAGCTCATTCTGGAGCATTCTATGAAAATCGTCTTTTAGTGGAATATTCCACAACGTTGATATTCGTCTGCCTTTTTATGAATCGTTTTCAAATAAACGCTAGATGATCAATATTATACGTGCACGCAAGCACATTACGGCCGCGCACTGATAATCGCTCCGTTGATTTCCTCACAGACTTTTACAGTGAAACCGAAAGACATTTCACAAAACAGCTTATAACTTCATCAAACTTACTCCGATTATCCTACCACTGATAACATAGAGTCCTTACCTGACATCAGATGGTATCCAACTGGTATATTCCAATTCCTGATCACCATTCGAAAAAATCGATACGTGTATGGATCCAACGCGACACTGTAGATCTCCATGATCCGCGGGGATCTGAGGCTCCAGAATGAACTGTGGTAACCCCGGCTGGATCAGTGAACTGGAAAATGTGGAGTACCGGATTTTTTCCCCATTCATTTTCATTGAGTCCATTCCAAAATCACTTATGTCATCTGGGAGACGACAGGGGGCGCTTTTTTCCACAGTGATCACCGGCGCAGCTCGGCTATACTCGGGTAGGCTCGGGTGATGCAATAATTTTTCAGATCGCAAAAAAATAATAATAATAATAATTCCGAGAAATCTCGTGAGTGGCACGCAACCACCTATAAAAAAAACAGAAATTTCGTGAGTGGCACTGAAAGAGTTAATGGGTCTCATTCCCGAACGGATTTACGACCAAAAATGTCCTCTTAGGCAGATTTCTGCCCAAAATCTGCATAAAATATATACCTAGATAAATGGAATATTGCTCCACTTCTACAAGGGCTATTTGCATATTCTTGGTATCTAGGTACATCTATGGACCTCATGGAATGTAATCAGTGTCAGAAATATTGTGTCTATTACTAGGCTTGCTTAAATTGTGATGAAACAAAGGAGAATATGAATTATGATTTTTCTTTGCATCTTTGACAGTGAATAACACCATGATAATAATGACCAAACTTTAAAAAATGCCACTGATCCTGTTCAGTACCATCTTGAGATCATGTGTACAAAAAATCTAAGGAAATTAATAAAGGGAAGATGATAAAACCGAAGATTCTGTAGATACAGTACTGAATTCTCCCATCCGGACCAATGCAATTTGAAATATTATTTAAGCATTACATCACGCGCAGGAGTGGTTTGTGAACAATAAACCATGCCTAGGGGTGGTTGTTAGGCCCGAGGCGCAGCCGAGGGTCGTTAGACCCCCCTAGGCATGGTTTATTGTTCACAAATCACGACTGCAAGTGGTGTAAAGCTTTTATACAACTGCCACATTCATCCAACCTTATTGCTATACAATAAACACACATTAATCGAAGATTTATTGAAAAAACCATCCGCCAGAAAAAGTAGTTCCCACAACTACAAAAAAGACAATTTGCCTCCATGTGGAAGCAGCTCGGAAGTGCATCCAACCAACTAACACATCCAACTGTGTATTATTGGAATGATTGAGAGAAGTTGCCTCATGTGGAAGCAGCTCGGAAGTGCATCCAACCAACTAACACATCCAACTGTGTATTATTGGAATGATTGATTGAAAATTTTATTACCAGATGCAGAATGGGTACAATACAGTACGGCTCAATACATTCAATTGTTAAGGGGATGCAGACCTACTTTCTATAGAACTTCATTCTTAGATGCTTCTATAGAAAGTAGGTAAAACAAATTAAAAAGTTTTCTTCGCCCTATTTTTTTATTTATTTTTTTAAACCTACTGTAGAGGGCCTAAACTTAACCAGTTGGAAACCAAGCGTACAGTAATAAAATTAGCAATCAATCAATAAATCAACTCAATAGGCCATGCTCACTTAGAACAGCGCAGCACCCAGCTCTCTCTCAGTCTGACTATCCCCCACGTTGCAGACAGGAGTGTGTGTGTGTGTGTGTGTGGGGGGGGGGGGGTGGGTGGAGACTGAGCCAGCGTCGGATAGTGTGAGAGTGAGGGCTGCAGTCAGAGAGAAGGAAAAAGAAATTGAAAAGAAAATCGCAAATCAATCAATCAATCCGCGATTTTTCTTTTGTTCTGTATTGACTCATGACCCATCAATTACATCATCCTACATTGTTTAAAGGACTAAGACATTCGCGGTGACAGAATCGCTTCATATTTAGTCGTTAGGACGCTATCATTGTTAAAGATTATTGTACGCCATCTTGTGATCCGGCGGATTGATGTGATGTGATTCGGTTGTGGGCGGGTCCTGGGCCAGCAAGCGTGGACTGTTCGCAATACATACGTGTAAATGAACTGTTTCAGCCAATCAGAATCGAGAAATTTGCATGCCGTTGTATAATATAGAATATAGAATAGATGCTTATACATTACCTTATTATAGCCAATTCGCACATTTATATATATACATATATTATCTTTCAAATGCCCGAATTCAATTTGGATTTAGTATCACCAGGCGTGCATAAGAACAGATAATGATATCTACTGTAATCTAGTGTACTTTTTTATTTTCCCCACAGTGCAACCGTTTTGAAACTAATTTCAGATCTAATTGTTCCTACATGCTAACAATAGGGAGGAGAAACTAACTGTGTTTCAATATTTGTCAAAAACTTTACCTTTTGTGGCTTATTATCGCAAATCATAACAATTATTGATATGATTCATTCAGAACTCTGAACTTTGAACCACTACAGTATGTGACAGGAAGTGTAGTTCGGAAAAGTTCCAACGCTGGTCGACAGCTATGCATGTCCTATACAAAATTGGCGCAAAAAGGCTACAATTCTCATGGTTCAAAATGTCCATTTCCGGTTTCCGGCTTGGCTCGACGATCGAAAATCGAAAACTTAAAACTATCTACTGGCACTTTTAACCTAACCTGTGATCAGGGAACATGCTGTAGCTGGAGGTGCTGTGATCAGGGGACATGCTGTAGCTGGAGGTGCTGTGACCAGGGGACATGCTGTAGCTGGAGGTGCTGTGATCAGGGGACATGTTATTTGGGTTATTATTCCTTCAAATGGAGTAATATGAACAGTCAAGCTTGGCACAAAACACTGGGCTGGACAAGTAAAAAAAAAAAATTAAAAGGGGGAATAAAAATATTAAACTTTTCTGGAATATCCATGACTTTTCAGGGTCTTCTACACAAATCCCATGACTTTTCAAGGATTTGCAGGAACCCTGTTACAGTGCAGGTACCACTTTGTCTACCTTCCAAAACCTCGTAAATACAAGAACATCGTCGTCTGGGCAACGTGACGACATCAAGCTAATAAAAACTGTGTGATGGTAATAATCACAATAGAAACATTTACATAACAATGTGTCAAATGAGATTTATAACATAAACATTATACATTATATACATATACATTATAACATAAAAATTACATTTGTAATTTGTTTCACGTTTCACATTCTAACAGCATCTTTTCTTTCCTCCTCTCTCCCAACTGAACAATGTTGAGATAACGTCTATTATTCAACTGTACACACAAGGTCAACACGTATTAAGGAGGGAAAAAACAAACGAGCCGATAAGATAGCAAATTATATCAAAGAGATCCTGACGGCTGTTAAATACTCTTAAAATGCTCAAACTAAAACTATCTAGGGAACGGATCGTTCACATCTTCTCTCGTCTTGCGAGACGGAAACCGATAAACTGGAGAATGTTCAAACGTTATCTTTAACAAGTCCGGCTTAGATCACTACAGCCAGGGGTAGGTAACAGGACTCTGTTCATCCCCGTCCCGGTCCCAAACAGTGGGAACAGGAAGCCGGGGTAGTGGGGCCGGAAAAGAGGCGCGGGCACACCTTAAACACCGCTCTCAAACCAGGCCATAAGGTGGCTCTGGAAGTTGATGTTGATTGGGTTGGCCATCTGCAGAGAGAGAGAGGGAGGGGGCGGGGGAAGAGATTAGGATTATATAGAGAGAGAGAATGGTGTTGGATGGTTATGAAGCAAAAGATGATATTGATCACCACCGACACCATCCTCTTGAATTTACAATAGAACACGGGGCGAGAGCCATCCAATGGCTTCAGATCTGATCCTGTGTGAGGCACGTGATTGGTTAGTTCTACAGTACGTACACGGCGTGGTCATCAACACAGCAGCACTATGCGCCAATGGTTGGAAGAGAATGCAGTCAAATAAGAAAAAAAATGATCATAATACAAAATAAACATTAATAATAAATCAAAGCTCCATAATAAAGAGTAATATTATGCAATATAAAACACTGATAAAAGAGGTAGAACCTATATATTTATACGTATACTGCTGTGTTTAACATAACAAGTAGAGTACATACTGACAACTTTCCATGCGGGGTCAAAACAAAACGTCTCAGTACTCCCTGTGAGGCTGCTTGTCAAGGGGTTTGTGTGAGTCCTGTATCAGTACTCTGTGAGGCTGCTTGTCAAGGGGTTTGTGTGAGTGTATCAGTACTCTGTGAGGCTGCTTGTCAAGGGGTTTGTGTGAGTGTATCAGTACTCTGTGAGGCTGCTTGTCAAGGGGTTTGTGTGAGTGTATCAGTACTCTGTGAGGCTGCTTGTCAAGGGGTTTGTGTGAGTCCTGTATCAGTACTCTGTGAGGCTGCTTGTCAAGGGGGAGGTATATCACTCGTCTGGCAATCCGGAGCTTCCTGGTTCGATTCCCACTAGTATCTGCTCGCACCAGCGGGGTCACCAGCAGGCGCGGGAGCAGCATGTCTGGAGGGCGCGGGGTCACCAGCAGGCGCGGGGGCAGCATGTCTGGAGGGCGCGGGGTCACCAGCAGGCGCGGGGGCAGCATGTCTGGAGGGCGCGGGGTCACCAGCAGGCGCGGGGGCAGCATGTCTGGAGGGCGCAGGGTCACCAGCAGGCACGGGGGCAGCATGTCTGGAGGGCGCAGGGTCAATATTAACTTTTTTTTATCTCATTCATTCCGTAAGAACGTAGAATACACATTTATAGACTTTTTTTTAATATGGTCCATTTGCATGTTCTTGGTATCTGATTCTAGGGACATCTATGCATCTCAGGGAATGTATTCCCAGCGTCCAGAGGTCCATTACAATAATAACTAGACAATTCCGCACGGGGAAATTGTGAAAGTGTGGGTGATGCCTGTGCACCGCCGGCCAACGGGAGAGGGTCTGTATTGTCTCTTTCCACAGCAAAACGGTCGGCAAGGCACCTTGGTTGAGAAATGCAGGCTTCAAACTATGTTGTTTAGTCTATCTGTTCAGTCCTGTTCAGTCCTGTCTCAAGATGCACAGTGAGACCTTCTTCTTCTTCTTCTTATTTGAATTTCCGGCAGAGTAGACGCATCGTGGCGTATTACTGCCCTCCGCAATTCTTTTTATGGGCTCTTCTTCTTCTCCTTCTTCTCCTTCTTCACCTTCTTTTTCTTCTTCTACTGGACCCCGTCATCAACTACATTGTCCATTGGAGTGCAAGTGCAGCTACTGCTGCTACTTCCTGTCTGAGCCCCCCTCCGCGGGACCCACCTTGCCCCCTGCTATCTTATCCTGGGCTGCTTTGTCCCTCGCAGCCTTGTCCCTCGCAGCCCCCTCAGCCAATTCGCTATACACCACCTCCCAGTCCAGACCTTCCAATCCCAGATGTTGAACCGCTATCCTAACAATCATCTTCACCATCGCTGTTTTACCCTTAGCCTCTGCCATACCAGTAACTACCCCTGCCACGAAGGCCACAATACCTAATTTCTCCTCCCTTCCCCTCTCTCTTTCCACCTGCTCTACCCTCACTGCCAAATGCCCTCCTTCAACCCCCTGCACCCTTTCTTGGCTACCCTGTCCTGTCCTGCTAACCGCCCCAGCATACGTCAACTTACCCTCCCTTCTCTCTCTCCGATCCGCAACCTCCTTCATCATCACCTCGCACCCCCTAAACGCTACACTATGCTCCCCACCACAACTACAGCACTTCGGCTTCACTCCCTCTCCACACTCCCCATATTCATGTTCCCCGCCACACCTAGCGCACCTCAGCCCCTTCCTACCTTCTGAGAGAATTGTTGAATAGATATAGAACACAAATGTTCTAGAATGTTCTATTATGACTAGTGCTGTCAGGCGATTAAAAAAAATTATCTAATTAATTACAGGATTTGTAATTAATTAATCTAATTAATCGCATTTTAATCGCATAATCATTTTATGCCTGATATTCTATATTCTATAATCATATTTTAAATTGCATGTGTCCGGATGGCAGAATTCAGTACTGTATCTACAAAACCTTCTGTTTAATCATCTTCCATCTATTAATTTGCTTAGATTTTTCAGGTCTGGTCAATTTGAGCATAGTGTTATTCACAGTCAAAGATAAAACAAAATTTGTATTGATATTCTCATTTGGTTCATTACAATTTACTCTACGAATTCCAATCTGGCTTCAGAACATCCCACTCCACTGACACATGCCTTCTCTATTTGAATGACCACATCAAACAAGAGGTGGACGCAGGCAAATACTGCGGCATGGTCATGGTGGACCTACAAAAGGCCTTTGACACGGTCAATCACTCCATTCTGATTGACAAGCTAAAAGCAATTGGTTTTTATAGTCTATCAGTGAGCTGGATGCAATCCTACCTTGAGGGGAGGGAACAGATGGTGGAGGTAAACGGTACCCTACCCCCCCCCCTCACAGTGAGCTGTGGTGTTCCACAAGGAAGCATACTAGGACCGCTACTGTTCCTAATTTATGCAAATGACATGTCGTCAGCCTGTGACTGCAACTTGTTCCTGTTTGCGGACGACTCAGCCCTGCTGGTCTCTGACAAGAACAAGTTACAGGTTGAAAAAACCCTCAGCTCGGAACTAGGCAGAATCTGCATATGGCTCGCTGATAACAAACTATCATTACACATGGGCAAAACAGAGTCCATTCTCTTCGGTTCTAATAACAAACTCAGCAAGACCGACGGCTTCTCAGTTACAGTGGGTGACAATATTGTAACAAGGAAAGATGAAATTACCTACCTGGGTTCCATCCTAGAGGCTAATCTCTCCTGTGACAAAATGGCATCCAATGTAATAAAAAAAGTCAACCAACGAACTCGATTCTTGTACCGGATCTCCTCTCTGGTAAACAAGAATACCCTGAAGACTCTGGCAGGAGCACTCATTCAGGGGTACTACGACTATGCTTGCACCTCATGGTACCAAAGCACCTCAAAGGCGCTAAAAACAAAATTACAAACATCTCAAAACAAACTGGTCAGACTACTGCTTGACCTTACTCCTAGAACCCACCTCACCCCTGCCCACTTTGACAACCTAGGATGGCTTAGAGTAGACGACAGAATACAGCAACTTGCAATGGGCCTGGTCTACAAGATACACTACACGACAAAGGTACCCATGTACATGTCAAAATACTTCCCAAAGGTCAGTGAATACCACGATCACAACACCATGCAGAGGGAGCTCCACAAATAATGTTAAACCCAGATTTGGCTCAAATAAGGGACTAAACACGTTTCGCAATTATGCCACATCAATGTGGAACGCTCTACCCAAAGCTGTAAAGGAATGTGGATCACTACCCACTTTCAAAACCTCTCTCAAGGGACACCTACGGGAGACTGCAATTCAACACTGGCCCCTGTAAATATCCTAACCCAACCCCCTACAATGTACAGTCATTTACCTAGTATGGTTTTGTCAATAGTCCAATGTACAATTTTGTTTGTTTGTACAGTGTCTCCCCCCCCCCCCCTCAATGTACAGTTTTGCTTGTTTATACAGTGTCCCCCCCCCCCCCAACCACCTCCAATGTAAATTACCCAGTATGGTTGTCAATATCCCAACGTACCCAACCCCCCCCACCCAACCTCCTCCAATGTACAGTTTCTACGTCAAATGTATATACTCCCTTTTCTTGACTCCTTCTGTATCACAAACAGTACTGTATTTGCAAATCTGGTATGTCATACTCATAAATGTATAGATGTAGCAGTACTGACTATCTGTATGTCATGTATGTCATATATGTCCTGATGAATTGAAAATGGGGGACCCTGATGTAAACAAGACGAAAGTCTTTCTCTGGTCTGCATCCCCTTAACAATTGTGTGTATTGAGCTGTACTGTATTGTACCCATTCTGCAATCTGTTAATAAATTTTTCAATCAATCAATCAATCAATCAAGCCTAGTAACAGACACAGTATTTCTGACACTGGGAATACATTCCCTGAGATCCATAGATGTCCCTAGAATCAGATACCAAGAACATGCAAATGGACCATATAAAAAAAAGTCTGTAATGTGTATTCTACGTTCTTATGGAATGAATGAGATAAAAAAAAGAAAATCTATTAAAAAAAAAAAAAAAAAAAAAAAAAATTTGTAATTAATTTTGAGTTAATTTTCATAACGCGATAATTTGCTGTGTAATTAATTAATCTATTTAACGCGATAAACTGACAGTCCTAATTATGACATCATACTGTGACATCACAAATGTTCTAGAATGTTCTATTATGACATCATACTGTGACATCACAAATGTTCTAGAATGTTCTATTATGACATCATACTGTGCCATCACAAATGTTCTAGAATGTTCTATTATGACATCATACTGTTATGATCACAACGGAACATGTTTGAGTTCCATTTGAATAATATAAATAATATGTTTGGTAAGGCTGTCCCCGAAGCCTGTTTTTGGGATTCAAACTTTGTCAGGGTTTTTAATTAAAAAATAAAAATGTATAAATTCATTTTTTTTGTATCCTCAAAATAAATACTCAATTTGAATAAAGTGATTAAATTAGACTTTTTTCTTTTATTAAATCAACTTACCAGCCCCCTGTCAACTGTCAAATGATGTCAACTGTCAAATGATGTCAACTGTCAAATGGTGTCAACTGTCAACCTGAATTAACATTCAGTATTCAATATTGTCTGATTCAATATTAACATTCAGTATTCAATATTGTCTGATTCAATATTAACATTCAGTATTCAAGTAGAACAGTAGCTAGCCGTTGTGGACACTCACCTTTCCACAGCAAAACGGTAGGCACCTTGGTTGAGAAATGCAGCTTCAATCTATGTTGTTTAGTCTATCTGTTCAGTCCTGTTCAGTCCTGTCTCGATGCACAATGAGAATTGTTGAGTATATATAGACCACAAATGTTCTAGAATGTTCTATTGTGACATCACACTGTGACACAAATGTTCTAGAATGTTCTATTGTGACATCATACTGTGATGTCACAAATGTTTTAGCGTCACGTGAGAGGACCCCGATCACCAGCTGACTGCCTCCCGACGACCCGCTCCTCCTGTGTTCCATCTGGAGTCTCCGCTCTCCTGTTTCTCCCCCAGACAGACATCCACTCCTGATCCGTCTCGCTCCTCGCACTCCAGCTCTGTGCGCCGAACATCACTCCTCCGTGGCTAACGGTTAGCACTCGGCTAACTGCTTCGGCGCCCGGTATTATCGAAGTCAACTTCCTTCCTGTTGTTGCTACGCAACTGCAGCGTGGGGGGAAACTGCCCAGCCTGGTACATTGTGTACGGTTCATTTAGTCCAGAAACGGATCGTTAAAGCGCAATCAAGCGGAATTTTCTTCAGTCCTTCACAATGCCAAAGAGCTGCTGTGTTACGCGTTGTACTAATGACAAAAACAGAAATCCAAATCGCAAGTTTTATACCATCACGGAGGAAAAAGTGGCTGTGGCTAACGTTCGGCTAACTCGCTCTGCTGTTGTGGTCGTGGTAGCTACATGCTAAGCTAACGTTAATCACATCATATCGAACCGATATGAGCTTATCTTATCTAATCTTACGTGGATGTTTGATCGGGTAGTGGCACACATGGTACCACCACGTAAGATTAGATAAGATAAGCTCCTATCGGTTCGATATGATGTGATTAACGTTAGCTTAGCATGTAGCTACCACGACCACAACACCAGAGCTAGTTAGCCGAACGTTAGCCGCCAGCCACTTTTTCCTCTGTGATGGTATAAAACTTGCGATTTGGATTTCTGTGTTTGTTTTGTTATTAGTACAAAACGTAACATAGCAGCTTCAATTTGGGTATTCGAGAGATGGCCATGTCTGTATGTGTTTTGTATGGACATTATGTCAAGTCAATCAGGGGGAGCTTCTTTGAATCATATCTCGCCTTAGAATCACCAGAAAGGCTTTCGAAATAGTGAAATGCCATGTTGGCCTCAATATTTTCAAAACAAATCGTATGAAAATGTTATGAAATGAACAAGAATGTGATAAAACATGTAATAAAAACGGACCTCAACACATGCATTTGATGGTAGAAATCCATATGGCCCCCCTATACCAAGATGGCGGCGGTCTCGTGACATCAGAGTGTCTTCGAGAATGTTGAAATACTCCATCCCGCAACTCCTGAGTCTCAACAACAACCACAACTTTCCAACGTTCGTCACCACACCCATAAAACAACTTGGACTTCTTCTTCTTGCCCGCCTCGCTACATCCACAGAAGCACTCGGAGGAGGTTTGTTTACTCCTCAACCTGGACTCCATCTTATCTGTTCTGCCGGTCGCCGTGACGCACATCTGACGCGTCATCAGAGCTCTGTGGGTGACCAGGTGTCCCCCTTTTTGTACTGTTATTTATTGTTTTAAATATTCAAACTTATCACTTGACAGTAATGTCTTGTGTTAGATTTTTTTTTTTTTGCTTCGAAAAGAGGGACATCCTCTCAATATGTGGGACGCGGTCTCAAATGGTGGGACAGTACAACCAAAAGGGGGACACCTGGTCACCTTTGCATCTGGCGCTAGTAGCACGGGAAACCCCGCGAGACCTCTGCATAATAGCACGGGGAGTATCGCGAGATCAATACTCACAAAGGATCTTTTGAAATCGGGGAGTGGATTTGAGCCTACTCCGGCCCTTGCCAGCTACACACTCCCAGCACTCCTGCCCCTGTTCACATGACCAGTTTTGCTCTCCTCAACACTCGGTCCCTCAATAACAAATCTCATTACATTAATGACATTATTTTGGACCATAAATTTGACTTTACTTGCCTTGTTGAGACATGGCAGATACCAAATGAGTTCTTAAAGGAAAACTCCAACATTTTGGGAAATGAGCTTATTTAACATCTTCCCTGGAGTTAGACAAGAAGATACATACCTTTTTTGTCTCTCTGCATGCATTAGGCTTAGGGAACTCCTGGACCGTTAGTCTAGCTTAGCTTCATCACTGGAAGTGGGTCAGACATTGATTTACCCAAGTTCCCTACAGTCACGAAATAAACACTCCAAATACAATTAGGAAGCAGAAGCGAAACACGTTGTGCAATAAAAAAAAGCAAAAACCAGTCCTGAGGAGTGTGCGGTCCCTTCTTTCTTTTGAAGGTATTCTACTTTTAGTTTTATATATCTCTCTTGCGCTGACCTGCACCTCCAGTCGGGGTCCAACTAGATGTGCACAAGTCTTATTTAGTTTAATATATATATTATGTAAACAAGACAAACATCTTTCTCTGGTCTGCATCCCCTTAACAATTGTGTGTATTCTCGAAGACACTCTGATGTCACGAGACCGCCGCCATCTTGGTATGGTGAAAAACAAACGGATTTCTACGATCAAATGTATGCGTTGAGCTCCGTTTTTATTACATATTTTATCACATTCTTGTTCATTTCATAACCTTTTCATATAATTTGTTTTGAAAATATTGAGGCCAACATGGCATTTCACTATTTCGAAAGCCTTTCTGGTGATTGTAAGGCGGGAAAAAAACGCATGTAGGCTACTTGAAGAGAATCGACTAACGTTATATGGTGAAGTAGCTAGCAGCTAACATTTCTCTGCTGTTTACAGCCTCACAGCCAATAAAACTTAATTTACGATATACATATTTGTTCCTTATTCTCACCTGTTATGAAATGGGTAGAGCAGACATACGTATGATTTGACTTGGGGGCCAGGGTCTGCTTTGATCGACTCTCCCGTCTGAGTCTACATGTACCCTCTTGATAGCCGCCAGCTATCCGTGATGCCTCAACTGGTATTATATAAAACTTTCAATTTGGATTTTTGATTATGTTATTACTGGTCTACAAGATACACTATACGACCGGGGTGCCCATGTACATGTCAAAATACTTCCCAAAGGTCAGTGAATACCACAACCACTACACCAGAGGAAGCTCAACAAATCATGTTAAACCCAGATTCGGCTCAAACAAGGGACTAAACATGTTTCGCAATTATGCCACAACAATGTGGAACGCCCTACCCAAAGCTGTAAAGGAATGTGAATCCCTGCCCACATTCAAAACAGCTCTTAAAGAGCACCTACGGGAGGCTGCAATTCGAAACTGGCCACCGTAAATGCCCAAAACCCCCACCACCTCCTAATAGACAGTCTCCTCACCACCGCATGTATATATTCCCTCCCCGCCGTATGTATATTTCCCTCCCACCCACCCACCCCCTCCTAATGTACAGTTCCCTCCCCATCATATGTATATACTCTGTCAGGATCTAGGGGTAACAGTACTGTATATTTGAATACCGTTATGTCACAAATGTATCAGTACTAAATACCTATATGTCCCTATGCCATAAATGTCATGTATGTTGTGTATGTCATAAATGTCTATATGAATTGAAAATGGGGGACCCTGATGGAAACAAGACAAACGTCTTTCTCAGGTCTGCATCCCCTTAACAATTGTATGTATTGAGCCGTACTGTATTGTACCCATTCTGCAATCTGTTAAATAAAGTTTTCATTCATTCATTCATTCACAAAGCGTAACACAGCAGCTCTTTGGCATTGTGATGCACTGAAGAAAATTACCCTTGATTGTGTTTCATTTGCCGCTTTTCCGATCCGTTTCTGCACTAAATGAACCGTACACAATGTACCCGGGG
>NC_140168.1:92332045-92405892 GCF_963971535.1 Notolepis coatsorum
GTAGTTTCTGGTATTTTCTGGTATTTTCTGGTATTTTGGGGTATTTTGGGGTAGTTTCTGGTATTTTGGGGTATACTTTGGGGTATTTTGGGGTATTTTCTGGTATTTTCTGGTATTTTCTGGTATTTTGGGGTAGTTTCTGGTATTTTGGGGTATACTTTGGGGTATTTTGGGGTAGTTTCTGGTATTTTGGGGTATACTTTGGGGTATTTTGGGGTAGTTTCTGGTATTTTGGGGTATTTTGGGGTAGTTTCTGGTATTTTGGGGTATACTTTGGGGTATTTTGGGGTAGTTTCTGGTAGTTTCTGGTATTTTGGGGTAGTTTCTGGTATTTTGGGGTATACTTTGGGGTATTTTTGGGTATTTTGGGGTAGTTTCTGGTATTTTGGAGTATACTTTGGGGTATTTTGGGGTAGTTTCTGGTATTTTCTGGTATTTTCTGGTATTTTGGGGTATTTTGGGGTAGTTTCTGGTATTTTGGGGTATACTTTGGGGTATTTTGGGGTAGTTTCTGGTATTTTCTGGTATTTTGGGGTAGTTTCTGGTATTTTGGGGTATACTTTGGGGTATTTTGGGGTAGTTTCTGGTATTTTCTGGTATTTTCTGGTACTTTGGGGTGATTAGTAGGACCCCTCTGGAGGCGTTGTTTTGTATGCAAATGACCTAGACGGGAACGCACGTTATTATTATAGCCCTAAAGTGTTGTTTTCATTATGAGTTTAGTCATGATTATATACCAAATAGGCTACACATCGAATATGATTAATTTAATAATTAAATGGAAAACAAATATATTTTTTTATAACGACCGCGGTTGTCGCAGTGGTATGTTCTCCAACCGCGGGAGCCTTGACACACCGCGGGATTGCGGTGATGCGGTTACCGTGACAGCCCTAGTTCCCAAGTTCAAAATGCACATGTGCAAAGTAAAATTGATGTTCAATTGCAGTCTACTTCACTAAACACCTGTAAAAATCCAATTCCGATTTTTGTTTTTCTTGTGTAATAACAGTTTGATGAATGAATGAAGGCTTTTTTTTTTTTTTTTTTTTTTCTGTTTTTCTCCCCGTCCCAATTTAGTCATTGTGCCAATTCCCCCCCTCCCCTACCTGGTTGTTGTTCGCATGTTCTCCTACGAGTCGGTACAAGGGCGTCCCGAGTCGATCGCACGCTTCCTCCGATACGTGTGACGACAGCCAGTGACGTCTTTTCACTTGGCAGCGAGGACTCTCATTTGGTGAAGTGTAACGCGTGGGAGGGCACACTATCTCCACCAAGTCCTGCCCCGCTGAGCAAGCGCCGAGACCTGACCTGTCCACAACGCTAGATTCCCACCCATCAGCTTCCCACCCCCTAATACTGCCAATTGTATTAGTATGAACGACCAGCCAAGCTGGTAGCAACGCCGACAGCTGGGCTCGAACCCAGCATATCCTGCGTTGGTGACGAGCGCAATCTCCGCTACGCCACCTGACCTCCCCTCATGAAAACTTTATTTAACAGATTGCAAAATGGGTACAATACAGTACGGCTCAATACACACAATTGTTAAGGGGATGCAGACCCCTTAAGGATTTGCACTACAACTCGTACACCTACTGTAAATTGTACCTAAATTGCACCTCATCCCATTTCTGCCTTGCACTATATAGTATTGTATATTAGTACACTGCATAGTATTGTATATTATATGGTAACTCAGTTACGTCTATTCTGCATCGAACATTGTACATATGTCTATACTGAACACTGTGACCTAATTTTTTTTACTTCTAATTTACATGCTATACTATGTTATTTTATTTCATACTTATCTTGTCTTGCACAGTCTCTGGAGCGTAACAGTAAGAAGCATTTTGTATAAAAGTATTCTGTACTTCTGTATGACAACTATTAAAGAAACTTGAAACTTGAACTTGACCAGAGAAAGACGTTTGTCTTGTTTACATCAGGGTCCCCCATTTTCAATTCATAGTGACATTTATGACATACACAACATACATGACATCATGACATTTATGGCATAGGGACATACATGACATACAGGTATTTAGTACTGTTACATTTGTGACATATACGATATGCAAATATACAGTACTGTTACCCATAGATCCTGACAGAGAGTATATACATATGATGGGGAGGAGACTGTATAGGAGGGGGTGGGTGGGTGGGAGAGAAATATACATACGGTGGGGAGAGAATATATACATACGGTGGGGAGGAGACTGTACATTAGGAGGGGGTGGGTGGGTGGGAGAGAAATATACATACGGTGGGGAGAGAATATATACATACGGTGGGGAGGAGACTGTACATTAGGAGGGGGTGGGTGGGTGGGAGAGAAATATACATACGGTGGGGAGAGAATATATACATACGGTGGGGAGGAGACTGTCTATTAGGAGGGGGTGGGGGGGTTTAGACATTTACAGTGGCCAGTTTCGAATTGCAGCCTCCCGTAGGTGCTCTTTTAGAGCGGTTTTGAATGTGGATAGGGATTCACATTCCTTTACAGCTTTGGGTAGGGCGTTCCACATTGATGTGGCATAATTGCCAAACGTGTTTAGTCCCTTGTTTGAGCCGAATCTGGGTTTAACATGATTTGTTGAGCTTCCTCTGGTGTTGTGGTCGTGGTATTCACTGACCTTTGGGAAGTATTTTGACATGTACATGGGTACTAGTCGTATAGTGTATCTTGTAGACCAGGCCCATTGCAAGTTGCTGTACTCTGTCGTCTACTCTAAGCCATCCTAGGTAGTCATGGGCAGGGGTGAGGTGGGTTCTAGGAGTAAGGTCAAGTAGTAGTCTGACCAGTTTGTTTTGTGATGTTTGTAATCTTGCTTTTAGCGCCTTTGAGGTGCTTTGGTACCATGAGGTGCAAGCATAGTCGTAGTACCCTTGAATGAGTGCTCCTGCCAGAGTCTTCAGGGTATTCTTGTTTACCAGAGAGGAGATCCGGTACAAGAATCTAGTTCATTGGTTGACTTTTTTTATTACCTTGGATGCCATTTTGTCACAGGAAAGATTTGCCTCTAGGATGGACCCTAATTTCATCTTTCCTTGTGACAATATTGTCACCCACTGTAACTGAGAAGCCGTCTGTCTTGCTGAGTTTGTTATTTGATCCGAAGAGAATGGACTCTGTTTTACCCAGGTGTAATGATGGTTTGTTATCAGCGATGTAACCATGGTAAACACATGGTAAACACTTCAAAGGTTGCGTTCGTAAATCCATTTGGTCTCGACACTAAAACAAGAGCGCTGCTGTTATATTCCTATATGAATTACTGTGGAAAACCTATTGGAGTAACGTGTCTGACTGTGTGACGTCAACTTGTCAGCATGAAAATAATAGCACCAGGATTGCATAGCTGCAGCACAATAGCTTAACAGACATTGTCGCTTTTGGGATTTGGCACAAACAAACCCATTTATTATTTACAAATTATACAATAAGGACTATGGCCATACGATGCCTGGTCGCGTCTTCGAAAGGAAACCGGTTCATGCGTTTTGCGAATCTGATTGGCCATTGACGTTTCTGGTCATGTGACATGTGCGCCCAATCGCGTGACGTGCCCATTTCCGCCTCGACCAGCAGCAAACTACCTAACGCCTAGTTTATCACTGGTTAAGCTTAGGCGACTCTTTCGAAGTTGGTTAGGTTAGAGTTTGGAATCAGGGCTGGCGTTCTATCGCCATGCTCTAAGACAAACTCTAACCTTAACCAACTTCGAAAGAGTGCCTAAGCTTAACCGGCGAAAGAACTTGCCGTCACAGGATTGGTGCGACCAGAAACAGCAGTGGCCAATCAGAGCGCAGAATGGGTACAATACAGTACGGCTCAATACACACAATTGTTAAGGGGATGCAGATCAATGTTTTATCTGGCTAAATAAAGGTTAAATAAATAAATAAGAAACTGATGATTTGGTCCTGTTAACTTTGAATTTTCTATGGGGACTGCCCAGATCCCTCTCATGGACCTGGACCTCACTTTGAGAACCTCTAATGATTCTAGTTATTCAGTATTCATCTCTAATTACTCTAAAATTGCGTATTTCTGTGTTTAAAAAAAAGCCCCCAATGTTTTCTAACCCTAAAAACGCCCCTGTTGGAGATCAGTGGGACCCTGATTAGTTTTCTAGGGGGGTGAGTGTGGCCAGCTGGGGGTATTGTGGGTGTGGCTCTGGCATCAGCGTATATTTCAGCCTGACCGGATGGCGGCTGGAACGAACACTTCCTAGTTGGGTGCGGGCGGCGATAGCAGCAAACATTTCCCCACACCTGGTTCCCCTGTTACAGGACGGGAGAGAGTGTGGAGTGTAGATACTCGAGTGACAGTGTCCTGGTGAGTAACTTGACTATAGTATAAAGCGGAGCATGCTTGTATTATCATGTCGCTAGGTTTATGTACACTGTTTAGGTGTTTATACTGTGTATGGTCTTCCTTAGGGAACGACAGACCGTGAATGGTGAAGAGGCAGGGCGTTGTGTTTACGCCCTGGCGATACAAAGGTATTGCTCGCTTCTTTGGTTTATGGGTTGCGCACATACATACACGCACAGACTTTTTAGCATAAGTAGTAATACGACCTGTCCTGATTTCCCTCAGGTTGGGGAAATAGACGTACCGTTGCGGCCCGGGTGTGTGCTGTGTGTATGTGCTGCGCCAGGTGTTTCATTCATTCGGTTAAAGTGTAAGTCTAGCTCTCTCTCGTTCGTTTGTATTACCGACCGTAACTATAAATGTTTGTCTTGTAGTGTGCAACAGCCAGCATTTAATATAATAAGGTTCTTGAACTGCTGTTATGCTTTGTTATTCATTGTGTAATTTCTATGTCATGACAGGTGGTGGTCATTGTCAACAGGTGGTCACTGTTTTGGCTAATTTAGGTTAGGGTGTAGTGCGGATTCAGTCTGTCTCTCTTTTCTTATTTATACCATTGTGATAACTCTATTTTGTATGAAAGTCAACTTATTCTTATAATATAGCATTCAATAAAGATAATTGTTTTAAATATAATTGCTTTGTCTGTCTGTTATATACCCTAATTCTCATGGTTACACACATATTGTGCATGCGCTGAAAAAAGTCTACATGCACCTGCATTCGCCAGTGGCCACGCCTGCTCCTGTGTTTACAGGATGTGGCCACTCTCATGCCCTTCCAAGTCTGAATTTTACACGTGAAAAAACAGCCAAGGGTCCTCAGGGTGTGAAGAGCGAGACGCTCAGTCAGTATTCACATAACTAGGGTTATAGGATAACCTTTGTTATGTTTCATCTGCTGAGCGTCTCGCTCTAGCCTTATTGAGATCAAAAGGGGGGCCCATGAGGGCCCATATGCCCATCGAACAGGGAGCAGGGGAGTCCCGTCCACCCGTCCCGTCCTAATGAGGGGGGGGGGGGGGGGGGCAGTCAACTCCGACCAGTATGCGAAAAAGGGACCAGTCACCCTAGGATGCACAATGCGAGTGGGACCGCGTGTGAAGAGAGCACTCCGTGGTCCACACCCTCACACTCCTGCTATCCCACCTGGTGGCGGGGTGCAGGAGAACCAAAGTGCAGCAGGGGCAATGCCCTCGCACAATCAATGTGACAGGTGTTGCTCGGACAGCACCTCACCTGCGTCGGGGCCACCGTAACAAACACGTAGTCGACTGGTAGCCCTGAGGTACACCGCCAGCGCACGGACAGGACACAACAGGTGGAGGCTCCTCCCCGCCTGGTACGCCGTGAAGACTCCCTGAGGAGGAGGCTCTGAAACTCTCTGAGGAGGCTCTCTCTCTGAGGGCGAGGCTCTGAAAACTCTGAGCAGTGAAGCTCTCCGAAGAGGCTCCCCCTCATAATCCCGTGGGGTCAGCTGGCATACCGAAGAGACAACCACTCTAAAAGAGGGTTGCTCCTTCTTCACAATGTCACACACTCCTGCTAGCCCACCTGGTGGCGGGGTGCAGGAGAAGTCCCGGTACTCAGGACTGCCTGGGAGACAGAGCCCCCAGTCATGTCCATGAGGTAAAACCTGACAAAAAGACCCGGGGAGGACCAGGAGGCCGCAGTGCAGATGTCCTCCACCGAGGCCCCCCAAGCAGGGCAGCAGAGGCTGCCACTCCACGAGTGGAGTGTGCCCTGACGCCTGCGGGGGGAACCTGTCCGGCCAAAGTGTAGCAGAGGGCAATGCCCTCGCATAACCAATGTGACAGGCGTTGCTTGGACAGTGCCTTACCTGCGCTGGGGCCACCGTAACAGACAAGCAGTTGATCGGTAGCCCTGAGGTCCTGTGTGCGCCTAAGGTACACCATCAGCACACGGACAGGACACAACAGGTGAAGTCTCGCCTCCAACTCACCTGCATGAGGAGGAGGGTGAAAGCCCTATAGCACAATATTCCTGGAGCGATAAGAGCTCCGGATACAATGTTTCTCCCCACTGTCTGGGATGACCAGGAGGGAGCCGGCCCCGAAAAACGACACTGACACGTTGTTTTATATACAGAACCTGGGAAAAATGTTCAATTCCGCTCTTTATATGAGAGGGGAAGATGCCGGGGTTTATCCCAGAGAGACCTCAACGTGAGTGAAACAATTAATGAAAATGTTTATTTAACAGATTGCAGAATGGGCACAACAGCCCAATACACACAACCGTTAACAGGATGCAGATCAGAAAAGACAACAGTCTTGACTGCATCAGCTTTGTCCCCCATTTTCAATGTCATAGCGGCCTGCCGAGCAGGTTTTAACTCACGGATATATCTCTCGGCCAATAAGAAAACGCAAAAGCCTGTGACCTTTTCAATGGCCAGGGCTGTCACTGCCGTGGACTCTGACAATAGAGTCTGTATCAAACCTAAAAACTGAGGATGGGGGTGTGCAAACTGCAACACAAGCCCCGCTCTCAACGTTCTATCCATCCACACCGACATCAAGTCAAGTCAAGTCAAGAGTTTTAATTGTCACGGCATACAGGTATACAATGAAATGCGGGTGGTCTTGCCCGCAACGATGTGCAATACAGTGGTACATATAATAGAATCAAAAGAAGAAACAACATTGTGCGGTAACAGATAGCAGGTAACATGGAGTGACATCTCGGTATCTGTACATAGTTATTTACAGCGCATGTGTGACATGCTAGTTAGCTTTGGTAGTGCAATACACTGTTCCTGTTATTCTAATTTAAAGTGACCTTTCCTTTGGCCATAAGTGTGCGTGTGTGCGACATGAGTGTGTGCCCGCTCATGTTAAAGTGTTAAGTGGCTGCTCGTGTGTGAGCGTGCACAGTGTGCGTGTCGTGTGTGTGTTCATGTGTGCTTGTGTGTGGACAGTTCAATGTTCTGAGCACTCAATGTACATTGTTCATGGCTCTGATGGCCTGGGGGAAGAAGCTGAGCCTAAACCGCTCTGTCCTAGTAGCTGAGATTTGCAGGCGTCTGCCTGACCTCAGCAGCTGAAACAGGCTGTTATTGGGGTGGTGAGGGTCTTTCATTATCCTGCAGGCTCTGGATTTGCACCTCTTGTTGTATAGAACCTGCAGGGGGGGTAGTGCAATACCCGTGGTACGCTCGGCTGAGCGCACCACTTTCTGTAGGGCCTTCTTGTCCTGTGCCGTGCTGTTTCCATACCAGGCAGTGATGTTTCCGGTCAGGATGCTCTCTACAGCTCCTGAGTAGAAGGACTGGAGTATCTTCCCCGATACTCTGAACTTCCTTAACTGTCTCAGGTGGTAGAGACGCTGTTTCGCCTTCTTTACTACTGTGCCTATGTGTGTTGACCATGTCAGGTCCTCTGAGATGTGGACCCCCAGGTACTTGAAGCTGCTCACCCTGTCCACGGTAGCCCCGTTTATCATCAGTGGTGTGTGTGTCTCCCGCTGTCCTCTCCTATAATCCACGATCAGTTCCTTGGTTTTGCCAATGTTCAGGAGCAGGCTGTTGTCCTGGCACCAGCGTTCCAGTACCTCCACCTCCTCCCGGTAGGCCTTCTCGTCGTTGTCCGAGATCAGCCCCACCACCACCGTGTCATCTGCGAACTTCACTATGGAGTTGGAGCTGAACTTGGCCACACAGTCGTGTGTGTAGAGTGAGTACAGCAGGGGGCTCAGAACACAGCCCTGGGGGGACCCGATGCTCAGGGTGATGGTGTTGGAGGTCTGACCCCCCACCCTGACCGCCTGGGGTCTTTCGCTCAGAAAGTCCAGTACCCAGGCGCTCAGGGCGGAGCTCAGACCTAGCTCGTTCAGCTTGTCCACCAGTCTGGTGGGGACTATGGTGTTGAACGCTGAGCTGTAGTCAATGAACAACAGTCTCACATAGCCCCCCTTCTGACGGTCAAGGTGCGAGAGGGTGCTGTGCAGTACCTGGGAGACCGCGTCGTCGGTGGACCTGTTTGTCCTGTATGCAAATTGCATAGGGTCCATATCACTGGGGAGGGAGGCACAAATGTGGTCCTTGACCAGCCTCTCGAAACATTTCATGACCACAGAGGTGAGTGCCACCGGTCTGCAGTAGCCGCTCCGCCATTAACGGGGTCCACAAGCTCGAGCGATCATGACTCCATCTTGTTATTTCCGGCATATCAACAGAGATCACGTGACGCCGTCGTGTCACGTGAGACTAAGAAGTGGACCGACGAATCAGAGGCCACGCTCAAGGACGTGCTTGCAGACACGGACTGGGATATGTTCATAGGAAGTGCCAGTGACGTCAGTGAATTAGCAGACATAGTGGTGTGCTATATAACAACAATAGCTGATGGTATTGTCCTCAGGAAAACGGTGCGGATTTTCCCAAACCAGAAACCGTGGGTGGATAGCACTATTAGAGCAGCTCTGAACTCTCGTACCACCGCCTACAACCTGGGTAGAGAGTCAGGAAACATGGAGGAGTATAAGGCTTCAGTCTATACTCTACGCAAAGCAGTCAAACTTGCTAAGAGGACATATGCTGACAAACTGGAGACACAAATGGCACAAAACGACACAAGAGGATTATGGCAGGGACTGAAGTCAATAACTGACTATAAAGTCAGCGCCCCGTCAATGGGGAGCGACGACGCCTCCCTCGCGGACAAGCTCAACACCTTCTACGCTCGGTTTGGTGTAGACAGTGGCGCTGCTGGCTCTCCGGCTAGTGACGTCACTGGCGCGCCGGCTGTTGTGGAGGGGGGGGGGCAACCGCGAGGGGGGGGGGACGCTCTCTCGTTGTCGGAACACAGTGTGAGAAGAGCATTTATGCAGGTGAACACCAGGAAGGCTGCTGGCCCAGATGGCATAACAGGACGTATACTCAAGACCTGTGCCAACCAGCTGGCCCCTGTGTTCACCGTCATATTTAATCAATCACTGGCGGAGTCAGTGGTCCCTGCCTGCTTCAAGAGGTCTACCATCATCCCTGTGCCGAAGAAACCCTCCCCAGCATGTCTTCTGTAGCCACACGTGGTAAAAATCGCAAAGCGGCCTCGCAGCCGACTGGCGCTGGCCCGCTAAGAATCGTAGATAGGTAGCCCGGTCCCTCCCGCTGTGCATTGCGAACCCTGGCTTTGCCGACAGGGTTTCTCCCGACCGCGGCAGCAAGGTATCTCGTGGGGTTGGGGTTTCGCACCCTGACTCTGCCAACGAGGCAATTGCACCCAAGGGGGGACCCGACAGAAAGGGGCGGTCTGAAACGGGGGGAACGACAGTCATCACTCCTGGTGAATGAGGTGGCTCCCCCGCTGAGCATTGCCCCCTTTTAGCAAAGCGATTAGCCAGCTGTGGATGGCCTGCTCTACGGCTGGACATGCATGATGTGTGGTCCTCACTCTGTCTACACCGTAGCCCTGTAGTGATATTACTATCACCCAAATTACGCATGCCTGACGCAATGCCGCATAGACCAGCAGTCTGGGCAGGGGAAGCACAAGCGTAATTCCCCGCCTGGCGAGGGCGGGGCCGGGGAAACCCGCGCTGTGACCTCACGTCGCTGAGGCAAGGGTTCCCACTCTGACGAAATTTTTTAGAGACAGGGAAACCCGCTCCGTCGTCACATACAACACCAGGCTCACCAAGTGCACACGCCGAGTGTGTGGCGAGGGAGCCTCCTGACAGTACAACATTATCATAGACAGACCCAGGCGTAGGGTGTTATGAGAAGCGATATGTCGGGCCGCTTACGCTTCCCTGCGGGAACGCGGCCCAACGCCAGAGGGGGAACAGAGCCCTGATTCCCGTAACGGGGGGAGTGGGAGTGAGAGCTTGCTAGACACAGCGAGATGGCGACGGTTTACTCCTCGGAGGGAGGCGCGTCCATCTAATTCGGTCGGTTCCCCAGCCGCCGGGGTCTGTCGGTACCGTGAGAGCCTGTCTCTTTGTCTCCAGGTTGTCTCGGGCGGGGGACACATGGCCACTGGTCGGGGGTCTCGCAGCAGCCGCTGACGAGACAGTACTCTCGCCTCTGGCTGTGAGGTGTGGGGCGGCGTGGGGGCCTGGCTATAGGCCGCCAGCGCCTCCGCTGACAAACCAAAAAGTCCATCCACAGAGAGGGGGGCCCTGAGGAGGGGAATTCTGCTCTAACCACAGATGTCTGTGAACAAGTGTCGACAGCATCCTCCCCCTCCCTGAGGTTATAGCTTGCGGCTGCGCCAAAAGCTGTATAGCCTCAAAACCCTGAGCGAGGGTCTTGACGTTGGCCGGCCCCAAGACCCCACCGCCCGACACCATTTTCAACAGAAAAGCAGCCAACTGAGCAATGTTATTTGTTGCCGCTAAATTCTGTACTGCGGCGATATAAGCTTCATCAGTCCACTCAGCCACCTGCCGGGCCGACTCGCCCCTTGGCGTCGGCTTCCGGTCGGGGTGCCACTCTACCATGTCTGGGCAGAGGACCGAAATCAACAGCTTCTCTAAGCGTGGCAGACCGGTCCTAAGCCCTGCCATCAGGCCATCTACCTGTGTAAAAGGTAGATAAGCCTCGGTTAAACCCTTAATGCTAGACACCGTCTGTCCCTCAGCGATATAAGGGTTAAGCGGGGGAAACACCGGGCACAGCCTCGGCTTCCCCCCGACACACGGGAGTGGAGCCCCGATAGGAACAGCATTAGCATTAGTGGCGAGCGCCATGATACTGGGAAAAACACTTAATAACGTTACACGTTGTGCGCATTCAACCGAGTACAAAGCCCCCCACGCTGCACACACACCGCCCGGTCGTCTCACGGGACAATGGGCGGCAGTGGCAGTAGCAACGCTACAAGATGCCGATGCCGGCCCTACCTTAGCACGGCCCAGTTCGACTACTGAATGCCGTGCGACGTTCACCAGTCTACTGTCACGGGAGTCTGAAGAAAGTCCAGCATAGGGCCGATATCCCATCTGGACGCGCTGGGGAAAACCCGGGGGCTGGGGAAATTCCGGCGGTAGTCCGACGTTCTTTCATTTCTCTCTTCTCTTCATAACGCTTTCACTGGCTGATAGGTGCGTATAGCAAGAATCACGCGTGAAAAAAGACGAGAAGGGCATGAGAGTGGCCACAACCTGTGTTTTAAGGAAACACAGGAGCAGGCGTGGCCACGTGCATGTAGACTTTTTTCAGCGCACACATAATATGTGCACGAAAGATGAATATCTCAATAAGGCTAGAGCGAGACGCTCAGCAGATGAAACATAACTCTGCAACACTCCAACTCTGGACTCATTCAAAAAACTCCTCAAAACCCACCTCTTCAACTTTAACCCCTAATTTCTCACTTTGTATGTATGTTGTGTCTGTCCACTATGTTTGCTACTTTTGTTATCCCCCCCCCCCTATATAAAGCGACCTTGGGTCTTCTGAAATGTCGCACTAGAGCACCATGTGGAGTGTAGGGACTCGAGGGAGGGAAGGGAGCAATCCCTCCTGAAGAAAGTCCCTCTGGCCTCTCCTCTGTTGGGTCTGTCCAGCCTGCCAGTCAGAGTAGCACAGCAGCCGTGGTGCTCAGAGAAAGGAGTTGGAACAAAGAGGAAGTTCAGCTGGGATGCTGAGTGAGTTTCTGATGACATGCATTCATCACATTCGCCACATCTCCCACCACTCCATAGCTTTCTCAGCGACCGTTAGCAAACTAGCTAGTCAGCAGGCTAACTTTAACACATTAACCAAGCTATATGCCAGCTTCCAACCGTTTTAAAGCCTCGGCTTTAGTCGCAAGCTAAATCTACCACTGTCTTCCTAATAGGTGTATCTGCTCAATGATACATTATCACATGCATTTGGCTTTGCATAACAACACATACAGGCATGCTGTTAGCAAAGTAGCTATGCAAGATATTTAAGCTAATGTATCTGTTAGTTTCTTGCAGGGTAACGTTACATAACAAGCTTGTTGTTTGAAAACACCTGATTTATGGGTGAGAGGTATAGGGAGGAGTCGGACCCTTATGTAAACAAGACAAACGTATTTTTCTGGTCTGCATCCTCTAGTTGTTAGTATTTATTGAGCTGTACTGTATTGTACCCAGTGGCGGCTGGCCACTAGGGGAGCTCGGGCGCCGCCCCCCCTGGTTAACCCTGGTTAAAAGAGAGAAGAATAAGAAATATTTTTTTTTGTTTTTTGTTTTATAGCCCTATAAATAATATAAACATGTTTAAAATGAATAATATTTACTCATTTTAAGTATGTTTGTGTTTCCAATGCACAATATAACGTTAATATATCAAATATAAATAATCGTTTTCCTGAACAGGAAGTGACTCACTGTCTGATAGAGAATACGTTCCGTTACCGTAGCCGCATTTCTCCTAGCCGTATTTCTCTCGGGCTAGACGCAATAGCGATTTGAGTGCGCGTGCACGCCGTGCACTGTTTCATCGCTGTATCCGTCGCAGCCAATCAGTGCGTAATGCGCTGTGCGTTGAAATATGATGTATTATAATGGAACACGGGCGCGTTTTGAAGCGGTCTAAGCAGCAGCGTCTATAATTTCCGTAGCCGCATTTCTCGGAGACGCTCTCTGATTGGCCGACGGCAGTTTTTTCCGTAGCCGCATTTCGCTGAGACGCTCTCTCTGATTGGCCAACGCCAGTTTCTTTCTGGTTAGTTACAGTAGATAGTCTCTATGCTGTTGTGTTGTTGTGATGCAGCTATTTGTCTTAGAGCGTGACGGCAAGTTTTTCGACGGTTAAGCTTAGGCACTCTTTCAAAGTTGGTTAAGGTTAGAGTTTGTCTTAGAGCATGGCGATAGGAACGCCAGGTAGTTTGCAGGCTGTTCAATGCGGAAATTGACAAAGACACAGCTCTTCACTCACACAGTACTTGTTGGCTAACAACAAGCTATATATGGATGCAGTGTGGACATGCATGGACAATGGACATCAACACAGTCTGGACAGTGGAGTGGATATACTTTATCAAGCAATTCTGCCTGCTGCCAACTTAATAACAAGGTAGAGTTGCGATCTCTCTCTCTCTCTCTCTCTCTCTCTCTCTCTCTCTCTCTCTCTCTCTCTCTCTTGCTCGCTCTCTCGCTCGCTCGCTCTCTCTCTCTCTCTCTCTCTCTCTCTCTCTCTCTCTCTCTCTCTCTCTCTCTCTCTCTCTCTCTCTCTCGCTCTCTCTCTCTCTCTCTCTCTCTCTCTTTCACTCTCTCTCTGATTGTGTAGGGCATATTGGCTGCATTTGACTGACTGTGATCATATATTGCTTGATGGCAATGGTGATAGTTGTACCTAATTAAATATTCGCCAATGCGTGGTACATGTTTGCAAAATGTTTGGTATAGCGCCCCCCATGGAGAAGAATGTACGGGCCGCCACTGATCGTACCCATTCTGCAATATGTTAATAAAGTTTTCAATCAATCAATGCTCCACCTGTGGAGATGCACATTCTTCAGCCTGCAGGTAGAAGTTACCCCATTTATACAAAAGGGGGCAGTGTGGACCATGGAATCAGTGGTTCTGGAAACGGGCCAGTCAAGAGGTTGTGTGCTGAGCCCTCATTCCTGAGGTGTTACGAGATTACGAGATGTTGCCCCTTATTTTACCAGCCGTCATAACGGTTATGTCCAGTATCCTGTACCAATATAATGTCCCTGTGATGTTAAACATTATTGTCTGTAAAAATGTTTCATAATTGCCTTCTTATCAGGTACCATTTGGAGTTTATTTTTTCAATAACATGTCTAAAAAAACGGACATAAAAATTATTCGTTGATTATTGATCAAAAATATATATTTACATGATCTATTATGCCCACTGACTTAAAAAAAAATTCAAATTCTATAATATTTGTTTTATAATGACAACATTCAGCCACTAGATGAAGCTGATATAGACAACATTCAGCCACTATGTTAAAGC
Source organism: Notolepis coatsorum (assembly GCF_963971535.1). Taxonomy (NCBI): domain Eukaryota; kingdom Metazoa; phylum Chordata; class Actinopteri; order Aulopiformes; family Paralepididae; genus Notolepis; species Notolepis coatsorum. The sequence goes on from NC_140168.1 coordinate 92,346,363, forward strand.
TGATATAGACAACATTCAGCCACTATGTTAAAGCTGATATAGACAACATTCAGCCACTATGTTAAAGCTGATATAGACAACATTCAGCCACTAGATGTTAAAGCTGTTATAGACAACATTCAGCCACTAGATGTTAAAGGTGATATAGACAACATTCAGCCACTAGATGAAGCTGCTATAGACAACATTCAGCCACTAGATGTTAAAGCTGCTATAGACAACATTCAGCCACTAGATGTTAAAGCTGCTATAGACAACATTCAGCCACTAGATGTTAAAGGTGATATAGACAACATTCAGCCACTAGATGAAGCTGATATAGACAACATGCAGCCACTAGATGTTAAAGGTGATATAGACAACATTCAGCCACTAGATGAAGCTGATATAGACAACATTCAGCCACTAGATGTTAAAGCTGCTATAGACAACATTCAGCCACTAGATGTTAAAGCTGCTATAGACAACATTCAGCCACTAGATGTTAAAGCTGCTATAGACAACATTCAGCCACTAGATGTTAAAGCTGCTATAGACAACATGCAGCCACTAGATGTTAAAGGTGATATAGACAACATTCAGCCACTAGATGAAGCTGATATAGACAACATTCAGCCACTAGATGTTAAAGCTGATATAGACAACATTCAGCCACTAGATGTTAAAGCTGTTATAGACAACATTCAGCCACTAGATGTTAAAGCTGCTATAGACAACATTCAGCCACTAGATGAAGCTGCTATAGACAACATTCAGCCACTAGATGTTAAAGCTGCTATAGACAACATTCAGCCACTAGATGTTAAAGCTGCTATAGACAACATTCAGCCACTAGATGTTAAAGCTGCTATAGACAACATTCAGCCACTAGATGTTAAAGCTGCTATAGACAACATTCAGCCACTAGATATGAAAGCTGCTATAGACAACATTCAGCCACTAGATCAGGGGTGTCAAACTCATTTTCACAGAGGGCCACATCAGCATTATGGTTGCCCTCAAAGGGCCAAAGACTGTATAAATGTTAATGTAATGTAAAATAAATGTAGCTACTCATTTACATATTGTTAAACATGTTGTTTCTGTATTTATTACTTATTAAAGTTATACATATTGCTAGAGCTGCCGCGGTATTGATGTTTTCCTTACCGCACAAATTTGCAAAATATTTCCTACCGCCGCGGTTATTACCGCACGCACACACACAAAAAAAAAAAAAAAGTTTTAATGCATTTTTTTTTTTTAGTAGTAGTCTACTCTTTATAGCATATAGCCTGCCTCTAGTCTAAATGTCTATCTTTAGAGGATGACTTTGCAGCATGAATATTGTTTGGGATTCGGCAAGCACGCATTAGTTATTGAAAGTGAAACACGGATTCGAAGTTTCCCCTCTGGTCGTGCGCCGTTCACTCGGTGTCGCGGGCAGGGGTGGTTAACCCCCCGACCCTTTCTTATTATTATTACTATAAAGTTACTACTTTATAATAAAGGCATTCGTTTTGTGGCATTAACATTATATAGTTATACGTTCAATAACATCAGCGTATTTACCGGACCATAGCAAGGCAAAAAATACTCAATTCATATCTCAGTTCCTTTCTTTGCTCAGAGCGTGCTGAGTTGTCCCATTCTGCGGTCTGTTAATAAAGTTTTCAATCAGACAAGTGTATAGAACAAAGGGCTTTTATTATAACATTCGTTGCAGACAGTAAAATCATTATGTCTCGTTTAGTACTCCTGAGGAGCGATGGTAGTCCACTCCGGCGGGGAGCTAAAGCTAACGTTATTAGCCGTATTGTGACGAGCTCTGATCAATGGCTGACATTCAGGACGTAAAAAAACTGCAGGACGCCTCCAACGTGTGACGCGTCTCTCTTCTGACCAATCAGTGGTCTGCAATGTTTCACGTGACTTTTCTGGTACCCAATAGGGTCGCTTGGAACCTCGATAGAGGAGTAGGGTATATCTGCAGAGCCGCAAGCCCAACGAGAGGAGGGTACTTTATTATTATTATTATAAAAGACAGCGGTGATGCGGTATTCAGCCTACTCTGCGGTGGCCGTGATGTAACAGCGATACCACGGTAATCGCGGCAGCTCTACATATTGCATATGCATTTGCATAGATGTACAAATTTATGTTAGCTTATGTTATTTTAACAAATCATTGTTTATCAGAACCCCATATTACTCCATTAATCAATGATCAAACCATTCAAGTAAATAACAAAGAAGAAGATCATCAAATACAAGCTATGACATTAAGTTTGTTCAAAACCTCTTTGTCACAGTCAAGAGGGGCAGAACTAACAACTGAGCTGCAAAGAACACGTGGGACAGATGTAGCAGATGTTACAAAAACAAATTGCTGCACACAACCTTGCAGAGGCCATACATCCAATTAATGGAAGATAGTTTAATTAACTTTAATTAACAGATTGCAGAATGGGTACAGTACAGTACAGCTCAATACACACAATTGTTAAGGGGATGCAGACCAGAGAAAGACTTTCGACTTGTTTACATCAGGGTCCACCATTTTCAATTCGTAATGAAATTGCTATTATGTGTCTGCATGAACACACAGCTGTAACTGTACTAAAAAATAACAAAATAAGGGTTGTCTCAGTTCACAACTATATTGGTCAAGTTTTGGGTGGGACTTGTTTGCGTCCCTACAGCTTCTTATTCAATTGAGCGAGATGCTCGGTTATGTCACACAGCCAGTTTGCATCTGACAGTTCAGACAATATTTCTTCAACCCTTTGTTACCTATTCCGCCTGGATCTTTTTTGTATTTTGGGCTGTAAAATTGTCAAAGAATGTCTGAGGAGTAAATGCTTTTGGCTTTTTTCCTTTGTTACTTCATCAATACCTCAGATGTTCAACATACATGTATGTGTAAGAATGTGTAATAACTAAGGCTGTCAAAGTTAAAGCTTTATTAACGCATTAACCCACAATTATTTTAACGCCGCTATTTTTTAACCCAAGATTAATGTTAATACATTTCTTTTTTTTTTTTTTACCAGAGCTCTTGGGGGCCACATTAAATGACGTGGCGGGCCGCATTTGGCCCGCGGGCCATGGGTTTGACACCTATGCACTAGATGTTAAAGCTACTATAGACAACATTCAGCGGCTGCTGGATGCTTCGCCACTAGGGGCGCTATACCAAACATTTTGCAAACATGTACAAGGCACGCATTGGCGAATATTATCACCATTGCCATCGATCAATATATGATCACAGTCAGTCAAATGCAACCACGTTTCCAATAGCCCAACACAAACACGCACAGCTCTCTCTCTCTCTCTCTCTCTCTCTCTCTCTCTCTCTCTCTCTCTCTCGCTCTCTCTCTCTCTCTCTCCCTCTCTCTCCCTCTCTCTTTCTCTCCCTCTCTCTCTCTCTCTCTCTCTCTCTCTCTCTCTCTCAGATCGATTCAATAAGAAGCACATATGTATATATTGTCATTTTAAACAAGTTACCATTCATTGTCTGAGTGGTTATGCTCTACCCGCGGCGAAATTAGAGAGAGAGAGAGAGAGAGAGAGAGAGAGAGAGAGAGAGAGCGAGAGAGATAGAGGGGAGGCCGAGTCTGTCTAAAGTGAACTTGATTGATCCATGTTGGCAGACTACACAATTCTTTGTGTGTGATATCTAGTTATTATGTTGAGTCAAAATACGTTTGTTGGCAAGCCGTCTGTTGGTCATCGGTGTTCGTAATCTTACATTTAAATTAAATGTTAATTAATGTTTGCTCATGCATATCTTTGGACACCTCTAGCTGATAAACCAATCAGGATACAGAAACGGGATTTCGGGACCCCAAAATTGTCAACAAGAACAACGGAGAATGGATCTGACTGGAACGCTAGCTGATTATACACAACATGAGACAGTAAATACTATTGTAATAAAACGTTCAAAACTATGTTCAATTTGTGTATTGTTTTGTTACTATATAAGATTGTATTTCGCACTGTATTAACCATAACGACGTCACAGATGAGCTTTAGATGGTTAACGTGATATTAACGTTAGATCTATCCGACGGTCCGACCTAAATACTATTGTAATAAAACGTTCAAAACTATGTTCAACTTGTGTTTTGTTTCTTACTATAAGATTGTATTTCGCAAGCCATACCGACGTCAGGTGAGCTTGCTATCCATTAGATGGATAACGTGATATTAACGTTAGATCTAACCGACCACAATTTGATTCGAAATGTATTACATACCTCACTTTGTTGGTCTCTCACGAAAGTCTCTCTCTGGTCTGCATCCCCTTAACAATTGTGTGTATTGAGCTGTACTGTATTGTACCCATTCTGCAATCTGTTAACCGTTTTCAATCAATGTCAGACGTCCTCTCTATAAAAAAAACGATTGAATTGCTCAGAATTTAAAATTATGTCCCCAATAGGACATAATAATATTAATATTATTCCCCAGTATGACACAATAAACACAGAATGAATGCTACCAAAGAGAATGCTATATGCAATTTGTGTATAAAGTGTGTATTAATCCTGTAACATGAGTCAAGGTCAGATCTAGCCTGGCATAGAGAACAGAATGTTGATTTTTTGATGTTCAAGTTTCTTTATTAGTTGTCATACAGAAGTACAGAATACTTTTATATAAAATGCTTCTTTCTGTTTTGCTCCAGAGATTGTGCTAGATAAAAATAGATAAGTATAAAATAGAAGTCAAGTACATAGACAAGTGTTCAATATATACATACAATGTACAATGCAGAGTAGAAAAGTAACTGAGTTACAATACAATATACTATACAGTACAATGCAGAAATGGGATGAGGTACAATTTACAGTAAGGTGTAATGAGGTATGGGTTGTAGTGCAAATTCTTTGCCAATAAATATAAAGTGTGTTTAGGTGTTCTAAAGTGGGTGCTGCAGTGAGTTGTTTGTTTAAAGTGAGTGTGTGCGTGTGGATGTGTGTGCTGTGAGTGCATTTGATGGTTGTTACATAGTGTTATTGTCATTTGTATGTGTGTAATGTGTAACTAGTACAGTGAGAAGGCATTTGGCGATTTCTTTAAACAACGTCTCCTAACAGATGAGGTGGACTTCCATGCTCCTGTAAAAAAGATGAAACTCAAAACCTTCAAGGACACAGCAACATCAAGTGTTACCAAGGTGAGAGGCAAGGAGATGGCCCTGAAAGCAGACCGAGACCTCTTCGCCAGGCTAAAAGTGGTGGGAACAGTCAGGAAGATTGACATCGGGGAAATGTTAGTCTACAGTCTGGGACCCTTCCCTGCAGCCATAGCGAACATGGATGGCTCCATGGTGAAAACTGATAAAGCCAAGTTAATGCACTTTCTCGAGAGATCAGTAAATCCACCCGCCACAGTTGAAGTCCCTGATGGCTCAACCTGGGTGTGTGATGCAATGGCTCTGATACAGGCAATGAAACCTCAGGATACATTTGGAAGATTTGCAAACAGCCTATTGAACCTCATCAACCCAGCCAAAGCAAGTCAATCCAAAGTGGTGCATTTTGTCCCCGACACGTACAAAACACTGAGCATAAAGAACGCAGAGAGAAACCGACGAGCAGCAAGAGGATGTCAGCTGACTACAATATATTCAGCTGACCAGAAAACACCAAAACAATGGTCCAAGTTCTTAGCTTGTGGCGAAAACAAAGAAAACCTACAGCAATTTCTATTTGAGACATGGTCAAAATCCAGCAAAGAGGTAATGCAAGACATCACGTTGATAGTTGGACATGGGTCTGAGTGCCATGTCATCAGAGTCAACAGCAGTGGCACAGGGGTGGAGGTGTTACCACTACAAACACTGTTCTCAATACAGGAGGAAGCAGACACCCGACTATTGCTTCACTGTGCTCATGCCTCTCAATACAGTTCCCATGTGGTGATCAGCAGTCCAGAGATTTCTTCGAGATTGACTGGATGTCACTTCCTCCAGCCCCAGTCGCAATCCTGGAACTTGTATACTGCTCCTGCAAAAAAACACAATTCATGAAGGGGCGATGCACATGCAAATCAAACAACCTACCATGTACAGACATGTGTCTGTGTTTGGACTGTCAGAACACTGTATCCTAAGTTTTCACTGGAGTTTTTTTCTTCTTTTTTTCATATATTTTATTTCTTTTTTGGAAGATAGGCACAGGTACAGGCATACAATGCACATTGTTGGTTCCAGCTATCTATTGTTTGATAGTTTGCACCATTTAATCTAGCTGTAGAAAGCTCCATTGTTACAACATCAGCTAATAACTGTTTCCAGTGATTAAAGGGCAGAGAATGTGGAGCTTGCCATCAAAGCGGCAATTTTTTTTTCAGCAGTACTTCCTGCCAGCCAAAATCGTCTCTGAACAATACTTAAAGCTAAAGAATCATCATCATTAAGGAGCAGTAATTTGGGACAACAGGGAATATGTTTTTGTAATACATGTTACTGTTAAAATAAATAACATGTTATTTTCACACTTGTTATTGTGTTATAAATGTTGATTGATTGATTGATTGAAAACGTTATTAACAGATTGCAGAATGGGTACAGTACAGTACAGCTCAATACTCACAATTGTTAATGGGATGCAGACCAGAGAAAGACTTTCATCTTGTTTACATCAGGGTCCCCTATTTTCAATTCATCATAACATATTACATACATGACATACAGATAGACAGTAAACAACAGCACAGGGACCATCCAATATCAAACTATTGTTAATTGTTATATTGGAAGAGTATATTTATGAGACAGTATATTTTGTACATATGTAACGGTTGTGACAACGTCAAATTTCTAACGTCACAGGCAACAACACAGACCGCTATTACCATAGTGTAACACACAGCAAGAATGTGAAACAAGTTACTATTATTAGTATTGGGTTAGAGTTGTTTGATTTACACTAACGTAATGTTAGATTGCTATCTGAGAAAGTTAAAATGCTAACGTAACGTTAGTCTTTGTGAGCTGGCTACAACATTTTCCAATGTGTAATCGGACGTCAAAACGGACTGCATATAAACTGCTGATGACTCATAACTTCCTATCACATTTGAATAATGCTGTAAAGTTAAGTAAAAATGCATTTCAATAGTAATAGTAATGAATTGAGAGCTTACCGAATGCAGAGCTATCCAGTGTTGTCAACAGACGAGTAGCAATATTTACTTCCTGGTTCCAGGGCTTGAAGAATGTCATTGGGAGAAATCAAGTCACCTGACGTTGTAACACGTTTTGATTGGTTCCGCAGCAACGCCCCTTTTCACAAACGTAGGTAGTTTTTATCTTATCAACACATTAATTTTCATAAAGATATGACCCAAAAACCGTTGCCAACAAACGGAAATGTGTTATTATAGTATATTATGTAGTTCATATTACAATAACATATACTCTGTAAAACCAGATCAATCATTTCATTAACGGAAGCCTCTAGAGACCTTCGGCCTCCCATCTAAGAGCGAGAGAGAGAGAGAGAGAGAGAGAGAGAGAGAGAGAGAGAGAGCGAGAGAGAGAGAGAGAGAGAGAGCGAGAGAGAGAGAGAGAGAGGGGGAGAGATAGAGAGAGAGAGAGGGGGAGAGAGAGAGAGCGAGAGAGAGACCGAATTAACTCACTGTTTACGTGGTCCACTCACTGTTGTCCCGACTGCGTGTTGCTTTTTAACAGCGGAGGAGTGCAAGAATGTGACAATGTGACCATGTGACCGCGGCAGCGCGAGAGAGCGGCAGTGCGGAAATAGGCTGTCTATTGCCATTCTCTACCCAGATAGCAAAAAATGAGTGAATCAACGTTGAAATAGGGTTCAGCAGAAATATTGAATCTATGTTGAAGCCTGACATCTAAATTATATAGATCGTTGTCTATGACCCTAACGTTGAATCAACGTTAGGTGTTGTGAAGGGCCAGATTAAACCGAATATATATATTTATTTATATATATATATTTAAGTGTATTTGTATATTCTCTAATATTCCCTGATATCCCTTGTATATTCCTTGTACAATATGCATTGAATATCCATTCTAGCCTACTGAACATCCCATAATAGTCTCCATTCTACTATTGGTCGAGACCTTGGTGCCAGGCTGCCATACCCCTCAGACCCAGTTCAAACGTACCGCTCGACATGTACGAACAAGTCCTAGTTCCGCGTAGGAATTTGGCTACCGCACCACTAATGGGACTATTTGTTCATAGTGCGTATATATACTGCGCTACTAAAGTAGGACTTTCTTTTCAGTCCAGTTTCTTACCCTCCAATAGAGTCACAGACGTAAAGCCTCCCCGCGACGCCACGTGTGGGAGTAAGGCCAAGTTCGCCTACCATCGGTATTGAGACATCGTGTATATTAATATTTGAATAGTCATATTTGGCACTATATCGTCGAGTTGGACGTAGTCTATTAAGCTAATAATAGTCTGTTAATATATAGTGCTTCGTGCGGTGAGAATACTACCGTAGTCAGTACCCCATCGTTTCGGGCAGAGAACTGGCTGCTTACCCAGGGTGGTTGACCCTATGTGAAGCTGCACCCGAGGAGCCCCAGAGCCGACGAGCGAGTGGACCTGTATACCGGATTATTCTACCGACGACAGCCCGCCTTCCCAGGCACGGATTATGCTTTGGATGCTTTGATTATTCTATGGATAAAGACCCCCGACACTGCCGTGTGTTGGAACCCCCCCCCCCTGGAGAGGACGCAAGGTGAGGAGACGCTCTGCAAGACGAGGTCGCTTCACGTCTCTCCCCCGTGGACCGGAGAGAGCCGGCCCACAAAGAGTCCACCTGCTTTCATCTGTGGTCCAAGGATCGCCAGCGCATTGAACGGCACTACAGTGGGTTCACCTGGGATACCCTTGGCCGGACGAGGCAGCCGGATTCTACCCCCCCCCCCCCTCCTACTCCTGTCGGCTTACAAGCGACCGGATTAACCCCCTCTAGTGTATCTAGTATAATCATTAAAGTATCATTGCTGTTATTCCTTAACTATTCCAGGTCGTATATTTACCACCTGCGCATTCAGAGATTGGACATTCTCTATTGATATACCGACGAATACTCCTTGCCATAAAAGTGCATACTATTTCAATTCATAAATGTAATTAAGTGATTAAGTGCTTATTCTACACACCATCGCTGTGTAGGAAATAAAGACCTGTTTCTAATTCGTACATTTGTGTTGGATCCGTTTCATCTACGTGAGAGTGTTCATGATAATATATTTATGCCGTGTACTGGGTGGCCGAATATTAAGTACAAAGGTAGTGGTAGTAAGTATCATATCTAGTAATACAGTCAGGGAATTGTACCCCTCAGTTACAATTGGTCCTTCGAGCCGGAGGTAATCAGTGTAATATTAATATAGTGTTATTAATATTGAAATGGCCTATGATGAACACTCCACGAAACGATCCTCCTAACCAACGCCCGCAGCGCGAACGACGGCTCCCTCAGTACTTAGAGGCTTACGCTGTCAGTCAACAACCTAGTCTTCTACTAACAGTAAACGCGGTAAAACTAGAAAGTAAAAGTATGTCTAACCCCAACGCCCAGACTACCCCGACCATAGAGGCCCCTACGGGCTCTAATGTAACTGACCAAGTTCACGGTGGGGACCAGTGGGAACCAGACATGACTTCACACCCCGCCAGTACTGAAGAAGTAGTCCCCGATGAGTCCCGGGAAGAATACAACGCTACCGAGAGAGAACTCGGCACGGAAGAAGACGGGGAGAGCACCGTGGAGATAGAGCTCCAAGGCTCCGCAAGGAGTACCCCGAGGGAAGGCTCCCCTATACAACCGCCTTCTCCCAGCGAGGCAGAGAGGACCCTACAGCAGGCATTCCTCGTCAGCCTGAAAGCCTCTACTGAACGCGATAGACTCCAGGGTGAACGCGATCGATTGCAGCTACAGCAACGGAGCGAAGAAGAGCACATACGCCTGGAAATAAGACGCATTCAGATGGAAGAGAATGTGGCCCGAGACCGAGCAGACAGCCAGCGAGCAGCTGCTGGTGCTCTACGGGACGCAGAGCGCGACAGACAGCAAGCACAACTAATAGAACAGCTGATCAGACGGACAACACCCTCTCCCTCCGCCAGAGGCTCCAGGAACTCGTCTAGACACACCTCCAGGGCGGCATCCCCTAGCCGAGTAAACAACCCTGAACTTGACCAACAGACGAGGTCTATACCCCCCACAGACCACCCCCCCCCCACCGGTCCAAGCGAGACCTAGCAACCGGGAAGGAGCAGCATATCCTGTGGAGAGGCTAAACCAGAGACTACAAGCACTGGATGACCTAACCGAAGACGAAGAGGAAGAGGAGGAGAACCACGCCCGAAGACAGCACAGTACTCTACCGGACCAGGAGGTCCGGTTCAGCCCAGGCTATACTCCCGCGGAGCTGCGCTACAGACCCCCGACTCTATACACGGGTGAGCACGACGCACGACCCGCACCGAGGAACAGCACCTGGACAAGCGGGCCATGGTACACTGCCGGTACCAGCCCATACCAAGGAGCGGGAGGAGACTCGCCTAGGAGGCCTCTCCCCCAACGCTCGCCGATGTATCCACAGTCAGCGTCATACATTGGCACGCCTATGGTACCCGACTTCACCCAAGAGAACCGGGCCCAGTATACAGAACTCTGCATGTGTCTGGAGACCATGTTGGTGGATGTATTGGATGAACGCCACAAATACGCCATCCTACTGCAGCACTTAAAGGTGCCCCGCGCACATAATATAGCGCTCGCCTACGCGACTTCCACCACCCCATACACAGCAGCGCTGGTAGCATTGGACCAGAGGTATGGGCGCATATGGGATTACGTGATCCAGGAGATCCGACACATCGACCGCTTACCCCCAGCAATAGACAATCGAGCACTGGACGACCTGTCCATCAGAGTGCAGTCCCTGGTAGGGATGTTGGGAGCGCAAAGAGAGAAGGGGAAGTATGAACTTTACGCCAACTCAAATGTGGAAAGGATTCTGGAGAAGCTGCCGCCCGCTCGTCAGGAGCGCTTTAGGCGGCAGAGGGACCACAGAGACCCGAATGGCCCCGAACCGAACCTCCTCGATCTAGCAGACTTCCTGGCGAGAGAAGTCAGCAGCCTACGGCTAGATACATTCGGACGGAGCACCCCTGGCTCCAGAGAAGGAACCAGACGACTAAATGATGGAAGAAGATCGGTGACTGTGATGCACCAATCGGAGTCAGTACCGAGCAGCAGGAGCCACAGTACCCCCTCCAGAACGGAGAAGTGGAAGATAGTGTGCCCCTACTGTGAGAAAGAACACTGGCTAGCGCAATGTGACTCCTTCCCCAAGCTGAACGCGGAGGAAGCAGGTCAATGGATAAAGTCCAACAAGCGCTGTTTTCGCTGTGCGCGCTCACACATGGCAGCCGAATGCCGCTTAAAGAAAAGGTGCACCAAGTGCGATGGAGCCCATCTGGACATACTTCACGACAGTAACAGACGGCGCCCTTCACCTGCACCATCCAGCCGCAAAGCGAGCGTCATGTACATCGATCCCGCCAGCAGCAGTGGAGCCCGAGTACTCCTAAAAGTAGTGCGTGTGACACTAAGCTACCAGAATAAAGTCCTGGACACTTACGCCGTCCTCGATGACGGGTCAGAGAAGACCCTGCTGCTCGCCTCCGCTGCGGCCCAGCTAGGGCTGCGGGGAAGCGAAACCCAAATGACAATTCGGACAATAAGACGAGATTTGAAGACGATAAAGGGCGAGAATGTCTCATTCTCTATCGCAGCAAGCGGCCAGCCTGAGCGACGGTACCAGATTGCAGACGCTTTCACCAGCCAAGAAATAGGACTGTCGCGGTACACATACCCCGTCGCCAAGCTGATGGAGAAATATGCACATCTGCGCAAGTTACCGATCCCGCTCATAGACAATGCTATGCCGACCCTGTTGATAGGCTCCGACCATGCAGACCTCATTGTCCCGATAGACCGGGTTCATACCGGACCCCGAGGCTGTCCTGCAGCAGTCGAGACCCGTTTGGGATGGACTCTCCAAGGCCCGCTCGCCAAATCTCTCAACCGAAGTACAGCCACTAGATGTCTCCACTCCCGAGTCACAGAGGGAGAAACCGCACTCCTGCAACACGTAGAGCGGCTATGGACCCTAGAACAAATGCCCTTTAAGAACGGAAAGAAAGACATTCGCTCTAAAGATGACATTTACGCAATTCACCTCCTCGAGACAGGGACCAAGAGAGTCCCGGTCAACGGCGTGTTGAGATACGCCACGCCACTCCTGCGGCGAGAAGGAATGCCTACTTTCCACGCCAAGACAGACGCCACAGAACGGTACCTGCTGAACACGGAGCGGCGCTTAGCCAAGAACCCCGCCCAAGAGAGTGTATACCGCGCTGAGATTGAGAAGCTCATCACAGCGGGACACGTTACAAAGATGGACATTAAAGAGGCTGACCAGACCACTGAATCGTGGTACGTGCCCCACCACAAGGTCCATCACAACGGTAAAGACCGCATAGTATTTAACTGCAGCTACCAGATCGGATCCCAAAATCTGAATAAAGAGTTACTGCCCGGTCCCACACTCGGCCCCTCCCTACTCGGCGTTCTACTCCGCTTCCGCCAGGAAAAGGTGGCCATCAGCGGGGACATTAAAGGAATGTTCCTGCAGGTGAGATTAGTAGAGGCGGACAAGCCCCTGTTACGGTTCCTATGGAGAGAGAAGCCAGGAGATGAGCACCCAGCCATCTACCAATGGGAAGTCCTCCCCTTCGGAACGACGTGCAGCCCCTGCTGTGCGACATTTGCACTACAGAAACATGTAGCAGAGGACCCAGCAGCGGACGAAGAGGTCCGACACAGCGTAAAGAACAGCTTCTACGTAGACAACTGTCTACAAAGCCTTTCCACCCAGGAAGAAGCCGAGGCTCTCCTGATTAAACTCCGCGCCTCATTGATCAAAGGCGGCTTTGATCTCAGGCAGTGGGCCAGCAGCGATCCGCAAGTACTGCGCAGCCTCTCCTCCGAGGACAAGGCAGCCAGCAGCGAGACCTGGATGGCTACAATCCCGGGAGAAGCCCAGGAGATGACCCTGGGATTGGTGTGGCGATTCAAAACAGATTCGCTTCACTACAGACACAAGCCCCTGACTACGGAGCAGGGAAGGCCGGCGGCGGCGCCGACCACCAGACGGAGTGTGTACACAACACTCGCCCGACAATATGACCCGCTAGGATGTATTCTACCGTACACCACCAGGGCAAAAATGATTGTACGAGCATTGTGGGACAAGGACCAGGGCTGGGACGACCCCATTCCCGCACACCTTGCATCCACCTGGAGAGAGTGGGAGATGGAGCTCCACTCACTCCCAGGCGTTAATATGCGCCGAAGCTACTTCCCACCCACGGTGAGGCCAGAGACATGTAAAATGGACTTACACGTCTTCAGTGACGCCTCAGAGGTCGCATACGGATCAGTAGCCTACTTGCGGGCCCAAGACCAGGGGGGAGAGATCTACACAGCATTTGTCCTCGCCCGCTCGAGAATAGCCCCACGCAAGCAACAATCTATCCCACGTCTAGAGCTCTGCGCAGCCCTAGCCGGAGCGCACCTAGCCACGCTCATCCAACGTGAGCTCACCATACCGGTGTCTAGAACAATCCTGTGGTCAGATTCCACGACGGTACTCGCCTGGATCAAATCGGACTCATGCAAGTACAAAGTCTTCGTGGGAGTCAGAGTCACCGAGATTCAAGACCTAACCGAAGAGTTAACCGGAGAAACAGAGTGGCGCTACGTTGACACAAAACAGAACCCAGCTGACGTCATCACCCGGGGGATGCCCCTGGATGACCTCACCCGTCGCAATGTCTACAGTGACGGCCCCGCATTCCTAAGACTCCCGGAAGGACAGTGGCCCATGCCTATCCCGAGGGAAGCAAGTCCAGAGGAGGTGGAAATTAAGAAGTCTGTGTTCTGTGGATTGAGCACCGTAGCCTCCACCGACCCTATCATAAACGATTGCACGTCCATAGAGAGTGCACAACAAAGAACATTCCTGCGGTACCACCCGGAGTGCAAGTCCCCCGCTGATATGTCAGCAGCTAACTACGAGGAAGCAGAATTGCTTCTACTGCAGCGAGCCCAGAGAGACTCGTTCCCCGATGAATTGGCCTGTCTACAGGGAGGAAAGCCCGTCCCATCCGACAGCAGATTAATTCACCTGGCCCCCGAGAGCGACGCTCACACCCTCATCAGAGTGGGTGGTCGCCTACGCAGAGCCCCCAACACACTCCTGATGGGGCGGCTAGATCCTGCATTACCCCAGACAATGTACCGGCCTGAAGAAGCGAACGGCCGACGAATGTGGAGGTACAGCCAAGTATTAGCCGACAAGTTTTGGAACAGTTTCCTACTGCACTACCTACCGTCTCTACAGACCCGCCAGAAGTGGGTAAAGGAGAGAGACAATTTGACAGAAGGAACAGTCGTCATGATTATTGATCAATCACTGCCCAGAGCTATGTGGCCGGCCGGCCGCGTAAGCAAAGTGATCACCGGTGCCGACGGCAAGGTCCGAGCAGCTGAAGTGCTCGTCCAGGGTCGCACTTACACCCGTCCCGTGGCAAGGCTCATAGAACTGCCTCGACTCCCAGACACAATCGATGATGACCATGACCCTACAACCCTATGACTTTGTGAAGTTGACTGACCCCTACAGCAAACCCTTATGTGTAAATAGACAACGCGATTAATCTGTCTCTGTTTAACTGATTAGGTCCGGGACCTATTCAGGGGGTGGCTGTTGTGAAGGGCCAGATTAAACCGAATATATATATTTATTTATATATATATATTTAAGTGTATTTGTATATTCTCTAATATTCCCTGATATCCCTTGTATATTCCTTGTACAATATGCATTGAATATCCATTCTAGCCTACTGAACATCCCATAATAGTCTCCATTCTACTATTGGTCGAGACCTTGGTGCCAGGCTGCCATACCCCTCAGACCCAGTTCAAACGTACCGCTCGACATGTACGAACAAGTCCTAGTTCCGCGTAGGAATTTGGCTACCGCACCACTAATGGGACTATTTGTTCATAGTGCGTATATATACTGCGCTACTAAAGTAGGACTTTCTTTTCAGTCCAGTTTCTTACCCTCCAATAGAGTCACAGACGTAAAGCCTCCCCGCGACGCCACGTGTGGGAGTAAGGCCAAGTTCGCCTACCATCGGTATTGAGACATCGTGTATATTAATATTTGAATAGTCATATTTGGCACTATATCGTCGAGTTGGACGTAGTCTATTAAGCTAATAATAGTCTGTTAATATATAGTGCTTCGTGCGGTGAGAATACTACCGTAGTCAGTACCCCATTGTTTCGGGCAGAGAACTGGCTGCTTACCCAGGGTGGTTGACCCTATGTGAAGCTGCACCCGAGGAGCCCCAGAGCCGACGAGCGAGTGGACCTGTATACCGGATTATTCTACCGACGACAGCCCGCCTTCCCAGGCACGGATTATGCTTTGGATGCTTTGATTATTCTATGGATAAAGACCCCCGACACTGCCGTGTGTTGGAACCCCCCCCCCTGGAGAGGACGCAAGGTGAGGAGACGCTCTGCAAGACGAGGTCGCTTCACGTCTCTCCCCCGTGGACCGGAGAGAGCCGGCCCACAAAGAGTCCACCTGCTTTCATCTGTGGTCCAAGGATCGCCAGCGCATTGAACGGCACTACAGTGGGTTCACCTGGGATACCCTTGGCCGGACGAGGCAGCCGGATTCTACCCCCCCCCCCCCCTCCTACTCCTGTCGGCTTACAAGCGACCGGATTAACCCCCTCTAGTGTATCTAGTATAATCATTAAAGTATCATTGCTGTTATTCCTTAACTATTCCAGGTCGTATATTTACCACCTGCGCATTCAGAGATTGGACATTCTCTATTGATATACCGACGAATACTCCTTGCCATAAAAGTGCATACTATTTCAATTCATAAATGTAATTAAGTGATTAAGTGCTTATTCTACACACCATCGCTGTGTAGGAAATAAAGACCTGTTTCTAATTCGTACATTTGTGTTGGATCCGTTTCATCTACGTGAGAGTGTTCATGATAATATATTTATGCCGTGTACTGGGTGGCCGAATATTAAGTACAAAGGTAGTGGTAGTAAGTATCATATCTAGTAATACAGTCAGGGAATTGTACCCCTCAGTTACATTAGGTGTCAACCATAGCTGATACTATATCAATGTTGATTCAACCATCATCTAAATGGTAATATACATGCACATTTTAGTTGATTTTATATTGAATCAATGTTAGACATCAATGTTTATTCAACCATAATCTAAATGGTAATCTACATGCACATTTTAGTTGATTTTATATTGAATCAATGTTAGACATCAATGTTTATTCAACCATAATCTAAATGGTACTCTACTTGTACATTTGTAACTTGTACATCTACTTGTAACTTGTAAAGTTAAGGAATCAATACTGATTAATGTACATTTTACATTAAAATATTGCTGCTGATATGTATACATCATAACATTACATGTTTTTTTCCTGCTGTTAAACACACTATTGTTAAATAAATAATAATAAAATTCTTATATGACCATATTTCCAAAAATGTGTGAACAAAAATGACAACATGGCTTTTAAAATGATTTTTTTTTTTCTAGGGTATCAGAACTTCCAGTGACTAAAACTTTTTACAAAAAACAAATAACAGACCTTATAACAGGCTTTCATTAACAATATAGCCACTGCCAGAATAGTGACACACATATTGTGTGTGGTGAGCACACGCATTCATGCACAACGAAGACAAGATTGCAATCATTTTAACTATAAATTTATGAGCTCAAAGTATGAGCTCACTACTGACTGAAATGTCCAACAAAAAGCATCAATTGTCAAATAATATTGATCACATTAACTAGACTAGATGTTTGAGGAAATTAGAAAGGGAACAACAACTTAACCCTTGTGTCTGATCAGATTCGTATTTGTTTGATAACTTTGCAGTGATGAGCCAACATAATATGTGGCATAATCTTTTAATTATCTTGTATTTTTTTTTTTACTCTTCATAAATTGTTTATTCCACTTCAGCCCGATCATACAAGGGTTAAATATAAACAATGGCATAGGATTTGAATTTAAACACAGTGGAGCTTAGATGATCTACAGTTGTCCACGACTTATCCTCCAAGGCATCTGCTATATAATAATCTTCAGATTTATTAGTTATTAGTAGGTTACAGCAGTAAGCATTAGTTTGCTGAGTCAATTATGGCCAATTCGTTTTATATTGTTTAATACAGTTAAATAAATAGATAAATGAAAAGCAATTTTTTTTGGACTGTACCGAAAATAATACCGAACCGTGTCTTCAAAACCGAGGTACGTACCGAACCGTGGATTTTGTGTACCGTTACACCCCTAATGTTTCTATAACTCTCTCCCATATAACTCTCTCCCATACCCTTAACACCAACCGCTGAAGTGCCCTTGAGCAAGGCACTAAACCCCCAACTGCTCCAGTGGAGTTGCTCAGTGGCCAACAGTGTCAGACTGTGGTTGTACTGGGGCCTAACAAAATTAATAGTTGGTTTCAGGTTGGTTGTCAGTTTGGTAGGTAGGGAATTTATTTTATTTTATTTTTTTATTTTATTCTTTCCCACGGCGACTATGGATAGGGAATTTCTTTATTTAATTAAAATGTTCACAACAACATGGATGCATGTACTCTGCCAGCATGTTTAATATCCATAACACTAAATGTTTGACTAAGATTTCTATGAAACTTTATAAAAAAAAAAAAAAAAAAAACGTTTTTTTTATTATAATTTTTTCTAAAAACTCATCAAATATATTGGGTCGCACCTAAATCGGCAGGGTCGGTCGGCAACCTGAAACAAACTATTAATTTTGTTAGGCCTGGGCAGCTCCCAGGTGTGAATGGAACTCTGTGAATGTGAAGCAGGGCGTAGCTGAAAAAGAGCATCTGTGCTCAGCGAATCTACCCTGGGTAAATAAAGGTTAAAATTAAAAATTAAAAAAATAAACACTGCAAGAACAGGCTGAAGCATAAGTCATTCAAGTAGATGCCGTCCATGGAAGAACAGTGTCCAGGGTAATTCCTTGTACTGTATGAACCAGGGAAACAGTGTGCTGGGGTACCCCAAGTTTGACTCTGGTTCGCTTGACAATTAAGTTTGGGTCACTTCGGTTCCAAGAACAGGCTGAAGCAGCATATTCAAGTAGATGCCGTCCATGGAAGAACAGTGTCCATCAGGGTAATTCCTTGTACTGTATGAACCAGGGAAACAGTGTGTGCTGTGCTGTGCTGGGGTAGCTGTGCTGTGCTGGGGTACCCTAAGTTTGACTCTGGTTCGCTTGACAATTAAGTTTGGGTCACTTAGGTTCCAAGAACAGGCTGAAGCAGCATAAGTCATTCAAGTAGATTCCAGGGTAATTCCTTGTACTGTATGAACCAGGGAAACAGTGTGTGTGTGCTGTGCTGTGCTGGGGTACCCTAAGTTTGACTCTGGTTCGCTTGACTTAAGTTTGGGTCACTTCGGTTCCTTGAGATGCCTCCCTCCCGGTCTGGCGCATAACGAAGCCACTTCTTGACAGTTTCGCTGTAGTCCTGGTCGGTCAGCTTGGGGTCAAACTGTCGAGCAGCAGCTGATAGACACAAAAATAAAAAAGGGAGGAAGAGAGGTGGGTGAGATGATGTACGATGATAAGAGCCCCCTCCCCTCACTTCACACGAGTGCGATTTTTTTTAATCACTCAATTACTCACTCTGTAGGTCTACAGTAACAAGCTACAGTCAGCATCCAGTTAGACTGGACAGGAAAGAGAATTAAGCAATCGCCTAGCCTGACACCATCTAGGCAATACAATGTGTATCCATGCACTTCTAGATCTATCACAGTGTTTAGAGGGTCTATCACACCCTCTAAACACTGCTAGACCCTCTAAACACTGTGACAGACCCTCTAAACACTGATAGACCCTCTAAAGACTGTGATAGACCCGACAAACACTGGGATATACCCTCTAAACACTGCTAGACCCTCTAAACACTGTGATAGACCCTCTAAACACTGCTAGACCCTCTAAACACTGTGACAGACCCTCTAAACACTGATAGACCCTCTAAAGACTGTGATAGACCCGACAAACACTGTGATAGACCCTCTAAACACTGTGATAGACCCTCTAAACACTGTGATAGACCCTCAAAACACTGTGATAGACCCGACAAACACTGTGATAGATCTATCACAGTGTTTAGAGGGTCTATCACAGTGTTTGTCGGGTCTATCACAGTGTTTGTCGGGTCTATCACAGTGTTTAGAGCAGGGGTGGGCAATTATTTTTCCCGGGGGGCCGAATGAGCAACTGAAAATATGTTGGGGGGCCGGGCCAAAATTCCAAACTCAATTATGCATAATATACATTTTATTTCTATATAAAAAGCAGTAAATGGCATTGTTTTGACCCCTGGTAAGAGTGTATGTTATTATTTGGCAATTAAAAGGTGAGGTTAGCTTTCAAAAATATCATTTATTCAAATAGAATTTATTTCCAAAATGATAAACAAAATGTGAAACATTAATAACAAAGGGCATTTTGAGTTTCATATACTATTGAAACAAGGATTTTCTTAGCTTTCTAAAGACATCACATCATCTTATAGCAAAAATAAACAAGACATGTCACTGAACTGTGTAAAGAAAAGTGTCCCAGTTTTGTAGCCTTTTTTACTTTACATGCCTATATTAAACATTTAATGTTTTCAGAACTGTGCAAAAAAAAGAAAAAAAAATATCAAGTGTCACATTTCACTTGTTATATTTCCACATTTTAGTGTTCATCAGTTCTTTTTTTTCATTCAGTGTGAGAAATCTTTAACAAGTCCATCAAAGTCAGGTTGCATGTCTGAGGTGGAGATGCGAAGCACAGCTGCCAGATGTTCATCAGTGAGAGAGGATCTGTACCTGGACTTGGTAAACGTCATGACTGAGAATGTCTGTTCACATATGTAGGTGGATCCAAAGAGAACCAACATCTTCTGAGCATGTCTCCTAAGCGTATACTGTGTGTGTGAACGTTGACATGAAAAAAAAAAAGTAAAAAAAAAAAAAAAAAAATATTAAAAGAAAATATTTTTTTTTATTTTTTTTATATTTTTTTTTATTATCATGTAATCTTTCGCGGGCCGGTCAGAATCATCCCGCGGGCCGGATCCGGCCCGCGGGCCGTACAATGCCCAGGTCTGGTTTAGAGGGTCTGTCAGTGTTTAGAGGGTCTGTCCCAGTGTTTAGAGGGTATATCAGTGTTTAGAGGGTGTGATAGACCCTCTAAACACTGTAATAGACCCTACAAACACTGTGATAGACCCTACAAACACTGTGATAGACCCTCTAAACACTGATAGACCCTCTAAACACTGTGATAGACCCTCTAAACACTGATAGATCTATCAGTGTTTACAGTGTTTGTCGGGTCTATCACAGTGTTTGTCGGGTCTGTCAGTGTTTGGAGGGTCTATCACAGTGTTTAGAGAGTCTGTCACAGTGTTTAGAGGGTCTATCAGTGTTTAGAGGGTCTATCACAGTGTTTAGAGGGTCTGTCACAGTGTTTAGAGGGTCTGATACAGTGTTTAGAGGGTCTGATACAGTGTTTAGAGGGTCTATCAGTGTTTAGAGGGTGTGATAGACCCTCTAAACACTGTGATAGACCCTCTAAACACTGCTAGACCCTCTAAACACTGTGATAGACCCTCTAAACACTGATAGACCCTCAAAACACTGTGATAGACCCGACAAACACTGTGATAGATCTATCACAGTGTTTAGAGGGTCTATCACAGTGTTTGTCGGGTCTATCACAGTGTTTGTCGGGTCTATCACAGTGTTTAGAGAGTCTGTCACAGTGTTTAGAGGGTCTATCAGTGTTTAGAGGGTCTGTCACAGTGTTTAGAGGGTCTGATACAGTGTTTAGAGGGTCTGATACAGTGTTTAGAGGGTCTATCAGTGTTTAGAGGGTGTGATAGACCCTCTAAACACTGTGATAGACCCTCTAAACACTGCTAGACCCTCTAAACACTGTGATAGACCCGACAAACACTGTGATAGACCCTCTAAACACTGATAGACCCTCTAAACACAGTGATAGACCCTCTAAACACTGTGATAGACCCTCTAAACACTGTGATAGATCTGTCACAGTGTTTAGAGGGTCTATCAGTGTTTAGAGGGTCTATCACAGTGTTTGTCGGGTCTATCACAGTGTTTGTCGGGTCTATCACAGTGTTTGTCGGGTCTATCACAGTGTTTAGAGGGTCTATCACAGTGTTTGTCGGGTCTATCACAGTGTTTAGAGGGTCTGTCACAGTGTTTAGAGGGTCTATCACAGTGTTTAGAGGGTCTGTCAGTGTTTAGAGGGTGTGATAGACCCTCTAAACACTGTGATAGACCCTCCAAACACTGTGATAGACCCTCTAAACACTGATAGATCTATCACAGTGTTTAGAGGGTCTATCACAGTGTTTAGAGGGTCCATCACAGTGTTTGTCGGGTCTATCACAGTGTTTAGAGGGTCTATCACAGTGTTTGTCGGGTCTATCACAGTGTTTAGAGTGTCTGTCACAGTGTTTAGAGGGTCTATCAGTGTTTAGAGGGTGTGATAGACCCTCTAAACACTGTGATAGACCCTCCAAACACTGTGATAGACCCTCTAAACACTGTGATAGATCTATCACAGTGTTTAGAGGGTCTATCACAGTGTTTAGAGGGTCCATCACAGTGTTTGTCGGGTCTATCACAGTGTTTGTCGGGTCTATCACAGTGTTTGTCGGGTCTATCACAGTGTTTAGAGGGTCTGTCACAGTGTTTAGAGGGTCTGTCACAGTGTTTAGAGGGTCTATCAGTGTTTAGAGGGTCTGTCACAGTGTATAGAGGGTCTATCAGTGTTTAGAGGGTGTGATAGACCCTCTAAACACTGTAATAGACCCTCTAAAAACTGTGATAGACCCTCTAAACACTGCGATAGACCCTCTAAACACTGTGATAGACCCTCTAAACACTGTGATAGACCCTCTAAACACTGTGATAGACCCTCTAAACACTGTGACAGACCCTCTAAACACTGTGACAGACCCTCTAAACACTGTGATAGATCTATCACAGTGTTTAGAGGGTCTATCACAGTGTTTGTCGGGTCTATCACAGTGTTTAGAGGGTCTGTCAGTGTTTAGAGCAGGGGTGCCCAACCATTTTTGAACCAAGATCTACTTTTTAATTTACCACCTAGCCGAGAGCTACCAGCCAAAATTGTATATTGTAAGCCGTCATTTAAGGCTTTATAAAAGCAGCATAATGAATACAAATCTGTCAGTGCCGAGTCCGACCTCATCTTAAATAACAAACAGCATTGCTTGTTGTAGTTAACAAGGAGAGGCAGAGTTGATTTTGCAAAAAAAAAGAAATAAAAAAAAAGAAATTATAATCTAATTTTATTAATCAAGATCTACTTGAAATCGCGATCGACTGGTTGGGCACCACTGGTTTAGAGGGTCTATCACAGTGTTTGTAGGGTTTGTAATCACTCGTTTAGCATTTCAAATATTTTAATATTTAAATAAATAAAACTTACATCAGCAGTTTCTCCGTAGGCTCCTTGAAGTACACCATAAGGAGTCTTCTCCGAAGCCTCTGGATCATATCTGGCCAGAACTTCCCTGATCTCCGGGTTGTCCAGTTTCTGGCAGAACTGCAGGATGGTCCGTCCTCTCTGACCCAGGGCATCTTAGATCTTTTGAAGGGCATCGGTGTCTGTCAGGAGGCCAAAGTGGGAGAAAAGCCCCGTCTGAGCGAAGAGAAAAGGCCATTCCTCTTTGAGCTCCACCATCGTTGGTGCAGGCATTTTGTTCAAGTACCGCTGCAGGATGACGTAGGTCCTCTCCATCAGAAGTTCTGCTCTCTGCCCCACCCATCCCTTCCTCTGTGTACAGACATACAAATACATGTAATGAGTACCCAAGTAACAACAATTAAATTTGATGTCGCCACCTCTGGGAAATTGAGTGGCAAACCTTTAATTTCATGCTATCTCATCATTACTCATTCTGAATATTAAGGTGGCCTTTTTGCTTAATGTGGGATGTTTATTCATGTGTCAATTGACCAAAAGTAAAGTAGATTGCATGCCTGAGTAGATGTTCCGCAGATCCCTTTTCAAAGCCCCCAAGGCTTCCTGTCTCCCCGTCCGGTATGTCTGCTGGGCCCCACCTCACACACCTAGGTTTAGGAAGGAATCATAGGTTAACTCAATACTATTGGGGGAAATTATTATTAAATTATATTTTACAAATCGGATACATAATTTAAACATTCAATCCAAATAACCTAAGTTAGTCTAGCATGGCAGTGCCCCTGTAACCCCTAATTGCTCCCAATGGAGTGTGAATGGAGAGGACCCTGGCGCTGTTTTGCCACCCGTACACATACCCGTATTGGTTGACAGGACTTCTCATCAGCCTGGACTCTCCTGCCACTCCAGTGTGTCGTCTTCCCTCTCTGCGGCGTCTAGCCTTCTTTAAATACAAGGAGACTAACACTAAACAGCAAAAAAAATGTATGATGCTGTTAAATGATAAGTTCACAATTTGACTGTAGACCCCTCTACCATGAACCTGAAACACAGAACCAATAATTTCACTCATCACTGCAGTGTTGAGCTTACTTCTGTTCATCACATATGGCACATAAGATCTCTCCCTGTGCAAGCTGTGTAAGGATGATGAACCTTCAACCTATTAAAGAAAAGAAAAGAAAATTAGAATCAGTGAAGCAAATGTGACCACTGTGTTTCTGTCCTGTGTGAATAACGGACACGGGAGTCGAGATGGATGGAGCACTTCTCTTTTACTGAGCTGTGAATGGGACACACAACCAGCAGGTTAACCTGTTTCACCCGAGTGTTGCATAAAATGTGCGTTTTTAATATCAAACGTATTCAAGTATTAACATCACTAACATGTCACAAAAGCATATAGAATGTATATTATCATCAATACGTTAGTTTAGCAATAGGTTAAAAGTGCCATTAGATAGATTTAACTTTTCGATTGGCTGAAGTATATTCCGAGAGGGCGACCATTTTGGAACTTTTGAACCGTGGGAATTTTTCTGAACTACACTTCCTGGAAGATTATAATGGGATTCAAGGTTCAGAGTTCTGTATGAATTATTTCAATAACTGTTATTATTCGGGATAATAAGCCACAAAAGGTAACGTTTGACAAATTTTAAAACGCAGTATAGTTTCTCTTCCCTATACTATTGTTAACATGTAGGAACAATTAGATCTGAAATTAGTTTCAAAACGGTTGCACTGTGGGGAAAATTTAAAAGTACAGTAGATTACAGTAGATTATTATCTGTTATTATGCATGCCTGGTGATACTAAATCCAAATTGAACTCAGGCATTTGAAAGATTTTGAAAGATTTGAAATATGAAATATTTGAAATATTATTATAGAATATGATGCTTGTTATAAATTAGCTATAATAAGGTAATTTATAAGCATCATATTCTATAATAATATTTCAAATTGCATTGGTACGGATGGGAGAATTCAGTACTGTATCTACAGAACCTTCGGTTTAATCATCTTCCCTTTATTAATTTCCTTCGATTTTTTTTACACATGATCTCAAGAGGGGACTGAACGAGATCAGTGGCAGTTTTTAATGTTTGGTCATTATTAGCATGGTGTTATTCACTGTCAAAGATGCAAAGAAAAATCATAATTCATATTCTCCTTTGTTTCATCACAATTTAAGCAAGCCTGACACAATATTTCTGACACTGTGAATACATTCCCTGAGGTCCATAGATGTCCCTAGATACCAAGAATATGCAAATTAACCTTTTGATTTTGATTACAGTATTTTATTGTGAAATAATAATTAAATTATGTGAAATATTGCTATGTTATTGTGAGATTACAAAATCTGATGTGATATTACAGGGGATTTTGATTGCAGTATTTTATTGTGAAATAATAATTAAATTATGTGAAATCAAAGGATACTGTATGAATGTCACTGTATAACAGAATTAGTTATCAATAACCTACCTGTATAAAGGTTGTTGCAAATATTTTTTCCCCTCATAAATATACCACTATATACATTCATTTCTTATATTAGTTTTAAAATGACCATTTAACAGTGCTCTGAAAATGCTCTGACAAGATCATTCACTGTTTTAAGCACGAACACATAAGGAAGGGAGGGAGAGAGACAGGCCCTGCATTAGGGCTGGGCGATATGACCAAAAATGATCGATAATTATCGTCGATATAATGTATGTCAAGTTTAATTAACTTATTATGCTGCTGCGAATGTCTCGAGTCGAGTTGATGTCGTCATCAGTCCGCGCACGTTAGAAGTTAGCCGACAAGCGGAATATCTCATGGCAATGTAATAAATATGACACTAAAATACTCTCTTCCGCCACAATATATTGAAACGACGTCCACTGTATACCACACACTACTATGAACGTGGCCTCAGAATTCACCCCGCACACATACTCTGCACGTAAATATATAAAACGTCGCCGTGCAAGCTAGTTAGCCTAGCCAGCCTGTTGTCTTATTATGCTGCTGCGAATGTCTCGAGTCGAGTTGATTTCGTCATCAGTCCGCGCACGTTAGAAGTTAGCCGACAAGCGGAATATCTCATGGCAATGTAATAAATATGACACTAAAATACTCTCTTCCGCCACAATATATTGAAACGACGTCCACTGTATACCACACACTACTATGAACGTGGCCTCAGAATTCACGCCGGACACATACTCGGCACGTAAATATATAAAACATCAGTAGGGAGCAGCTAGCTTAGCACAAGGACTGGAAGCAGTAGGAAGCAGCTAGCCTAGCTTAGCACAAGGGCTGGAAGCAGTAGGGACCAGCTAGCCTACTAGCCTAGCTATTAGCTTCAGCTAGGAGGCACGCATAGCGGTTAATATAACATTCTCTACCATGAAAAAACAAACACACCACTACTCCGCTGGCGTTTGCAATCGAAAGCATACATACAACATACAACATAATCGACATTATTGCCATGCAGTATACTCACCAGTCTTAACGATGCAGAGAGAGACATGAGGTACGTAGCTGCCAGGAAGCTGCCGCACAGGTGCATTCTGGGAGGCGGGGCACAAGCGCAGTGCAGTCTGGGTGATGAGACAATGACGACAACGTTGAACAGCATTCGTTGATTCAACATTTATTAGATATTGGCATTTCAATCATTAAAATGCAACCACAAAACAATATTGATTCAATGATATGTTTTCAACATTAGTCAATTGCTTTAGCGGTTAATGGATGATTCAACATCAATCGTCGACCTTAACCAAAAATCAAGCATTGTGACCATAAATCAACATTGAATTAACACCTTTTGCTATCTGGGTAAGACAAACGCTAACCTTAACCAGCTCCTTAACAGCGCCTAAACTTAACCTTTCTAACCTTAACCAACTCCGAAACAATGCCTAACCTTAACCTTAACCATGCCATGCCTAACCTTAACCTTAACCTTAACCATAGAAAGAATATTGCCATTCTCTAAGACAAACTCTAACCTTAACCAGCTCCTTAACAGCGCCTAAAC
Organism: Notolepis coatsorum; assembly: GCF_963971535.1. Lineage (NCBI taxonomy): Eukaryota > Metazoa > Chordata > Actinopteri > Aulopiformes > Paralepididae > Notolepis > Notolepis coatsorum. The sequence goes on from NC_140168.1 coordinate 92,373,141, forward strand.
TTAACCTTTCTAACCTTAACCAACTCCGAAACAATGCCTAACCTTAACCTTAACCTTAACCATACCTAACCTTAACCGGCGAAAGAATACACGTTAAAAAAAAAAAAAAAAAAAATTAATGAAATTCAAACTTGAAACCAACGGACCGCAGGACCGCAGGACCGCCGCGCTGCCAGGTGAGCTAAGCTCCGAATGAGAATCATGGCGGTTTACGGCTAAATAATGCCGCAAGCTCTGCCGCTCTGCGGTTGCCGCGCCTGCCGCGGGGCGTGTCGCAGCCAATCAGGGAAAACGCGGAAGCATTCGGCGCACTCCTCCGCTGTTAATAAGCAATAGGCGTCCCGACTCCCCAGACTGTTGATGTATATCAAGCCGGGCGGCTTGATAAAGTGTATAATCCGCTGTTGATGATGTATATCCAGTCCACTGTCCAGACTGCCATATAGCTTGTTAGCTGTTAGCAGTTAGCACCACACAACAAGTAGTTTGATTTCTTTGTCCATTTCCGCGTCGAACAGACTGCAAACTACCTGGCGTTCTATCGCCATGCTCTAAGACAAACTCTAACCTTAACCAACTTTGAAAGAGTGCCAGCTTAACCGTCTAAAGAACTTGCAGTCACGCTCTAAGACAAACAGCTGCATCTCACAACAACAACAACTATCTACCACCAACCTAGAATAAGCTAGAATTGGAACATTAGAAAGTGGATTCGGCCAATCAGAGATCGTCTCCGCGAAATGCTGCTACAGAAAAAAATACTGGCGTCGGCCAATCAGAGAGCGTCTCCGCGAAATGCGGCTACAGAAATTCTTGGCGCTGCTGCCTAGACCGCTTCAAATCGCGCCCGGATTCCAACATAATAGTCATATTTCAACGCACAACGCGTTACGCACTGATTGGCTGAGACGGATACAGCGATCACACAGTGACGCGCACTCAGAGCGATATCGCGTCTAGCCCGGGCCGGAAAAAAAAAAAAAAAAAAAAAAAAGTGAGTCACTTCCTGTTCAGGAAAACAAGTATTTTTTATTTTATATAGTAACGTTATATTGTGCATTGGAAACACAAACATACTTAAAATGAGTAAATATTATTCATTTTAAACATGTTTATATTATTTATAGGGCTATAAAACTAAAAACTAAAAAATAATTGTTCTTGTTCTTCTCTCATATAACCAGGGCAGGGCCTGAGGGGGGGGCGGCGCCCTAGCGCCCCCCAGTGGCGGCCGCCACTTATTCAGCCACTAGATGTTGATTGATTGATTGATTGAAAACTTTATTAACAGATTGCAGAATGGGTACAGTACAGTACAGCTCAATACATACAATTGTTTAGGGGATGCAGACCAGAGAAAGACTTTTGTCTTGTTTACATCAGGGTCCCCCATTTTCAATTCATCGTAACATATATGACATACATGACATACAGATAGACAGTACTGCTACATCTATACATTTATGACATACATACAGTACTGTTTGTGATACCAAAAGAGTCCAGAAAAAAAAGTATACACATTTGACGTAGAAACTGTACATTGGATTGGGTAGGTGGGGGGGGGGACTGTACATTGGAGGTGGTTGGGTGGGTGGGGGGGGGGGGGGTTGGGTAGGAGTGAGGGGGGAGGTTGGGTATGAGGGGTGGGGGGGGGGACTGTACAACTGTACAAACAAAACTGTACATTGGAATATTGACAAGACCATACATGGTAATTTACTGTACATTGGAGGGGGTTGTTAGGACATTTACAGGGGCCAGTTTCGAATTGCAGTCTCCCGTAGGTGTTTTTTGAGAGTGTTTTTGAAAGTGGGTAGTGATTCACATTCCTTTACAGCTTTTGGTAGGGCGCTCCACATTGATGTGGCATAATTGCGAAACGTGTTTAGTCCCTTGTTTGAGCCGAATCTGGGTTTAACATGATTTGTGGAGCTCCCTCTGGTGTTGTGATCGTGGTATTCACTGACCTTTGGGAAGTATTTTGACATGTACATGGGTACCTTGGTCGTGTAGTGTATCTTGTAGACCAGGCCCATTGCAAGTTGCTGTACTCTGTCGTCTACTCTAAGCCATCCTAGGTTGTCAAAGTGGGCATGGGTGAAGTGGGTTCTAGGAGTAAGGTCAAGCAGTAGTCTGACCAGTTTGTTTTGAGATGTTTGTAATTTTGTTTTTAGCGCCTTTGAGGTGCTTTGGTACCATGAGGTGCAAGCATAGTCGTAGTACCCTTGAATGAGTGCTCCTGCCAGAGTCTTCAGGGTATTCTTGTTTACCAGTGAGGAGATCCGGTACAAGAATCGTGTTCGTTGGTTGACTTTTTTTTATTACATTGGATGCCATTTTGTCACAGGAAAGATTTGCCTCTAGGATGGAACCCAGGTAGGTAATATCTTCTTTCCTTGTGACAATATTGTCACCCACTGTAACTGAGAAGCCGTCGGTCTTGCTGAGTTTGTTATTTGAACCGAAGAGAATGGACTCTGTTTTGCCCATGTGTAATGATAGTTTGTTATCAGCGAGCCATATGCAGATTTTGCCTAGTTCTGAGCTGAGGGTTTTTTCAACCTGTAACTTGTTCTTGTCAGAGACCAGCAGGGCTGAGTCATCCGCAAACAGGAACAAGTTGCAGTCACAAGCTGACGACATGTCATTTGCATGAATTAGGAACAGTAGCGGACCTAGTATGCTTCCTTGTGGAACACCACAGCTTACTGTGAGGCGGGGGGATAGGGTACCATTTACCTCCACCATCTGCTCTCTCCCCTCCAGGTAGGATTGCATCCAGCTCACTGATAGACTATAAAAACCAATTGCTTTTAGCTTGTCAATCAGAATGGTGTGATTGACAGTGTCGAAGGCCTTTTGTAGGTCCAGCATGACCATGCCGCAGTATTTGCCCGCGTCCACCTCTTGTTTGATGTGGTCGTTTAAATAGAGAAGGCATGTGTCATTCAGTCACTAGATGTTAAAGCTGCTATAGACAACATTCAGCCACTAGATGTTAAAGGTGATATAAAGACAACATTCAGCCACTAGATGTTAAAGGTGATATAGACAATGTAAAGGCAATCCTACGAACCACAGTTGCCTTGAGGCTCCAGGTAATGCGTTGTTAGTCCGACACGCTCTGAATTGCAGTCCAAAAGAAAAGATGACGCTGATCCGATGTACTTTGTCAAAACAAACCGGATTTATTGGAAAGCGAATCACAACAGCCCCAATAGCTGCCTACCACTATAAAACAAACAAAAAGGGTTTTGTAAATGAATGTAAACTGTCAATCAAGTGCGAATTGAGTGCGAATTAAGTGCGGTCAAAAACTATATGGTACCGCTCTACCTGGGCCTACCTGAACTCTAAATTACCTGCCATGTCATAGTAGTGGTTAGGGGGGACGTGGGAAAAAAGGGGAGTTGACCAGGTAAGTCTCCATCTTGGAATTCATTATGACATATATTAATAAACACAAAGCACAAATACCATAATAAACTATATGTCTAATGGGGCAATAAAGATACAATTTATCATCATAGGATTTGGCTCCTACAGACAACATCCAGCCACTAGATGGAGGTGATATAACATTCAGCCACTAGATGTTAAAGCTGCGACAACATTCAGTCACTAGATGTTAAAGCTGCTATAGACAACATTCAGCCACTAGATGAAGGTGATATAGACAACATTCAGCTATACTAGATGTCAGTGGCGTCATTTCAGTTAAAGCCAAGGTATGGCAAGGAGGGAGGGTTGGGGGGTGAAGGGGGGGTATCCTGCCTTGGTGGATTTATTTTGTCAAATCAGTTGTGCAATAGTCACTTTTGGTGAGTTGTTTCTATACAATTCACTTATATGACATTTAGGTATGACACAGGACTACAAAAGCATTTAGTATAGAAATGTGTCAACAGACTAAAGCAGGGAACCACAATATTTTGCATACAAATTATGCTGAGCAGAATGTAATATCATAACTGTCTATTACTTCTCTTGCAATTAAGGCAATTTTCCTTAGGAACGGTTTTGAGGTGTGTTCAACAGAATGTAGTATCAAAAACACGTTCACAAAAAGTATGGGTTACTGAATGCTGAACTGCACTGTTATAATCACTAAGTCATTGTAAGACCTTACCTGTGTCCCTGTATCACTTGTCTCTGCTGCCCTTTGACTGTCCTTTTTCCCCCTGGCAGCATATCGTTAGCCTCATAGCATAATTGCCTAAGTCATTTTTCAAGACTTTCGGAAAAGAAGAAAAAACAAATTTTTGCACAAGCCACAGGAGTGAGTTAGGCTGATTTGTAACATAACAATGTTCTGATTGGCTGAGGACAGCCACGAAGCCAGGGTGGTGCAGCAGTGTGAGGAGAGTAGAGTTAGGCAGAAATATCAATTTGGCCAAAAAAATTCGTAGGCAATTATGCTATGAGGCTAACGATATTTGATTTAGTCACCTAGTAAAAGTCACCTAGTAAAAGTGAGATCATTTACTATATCAAAACATGCTAGGGCTGTACCGAATAGTTCGAAGCTTCGTTCATAATGTTGACATTCAAATTCTAAATCAACATTCAAATTTTTTATAAAAAAAAAGAATAATAATAATAATCTTTATATATATTTATTTGCCAAGGTATGGCGAGTGCCATAGCTTGCCATGACAAAACGATGCCCCTGCTAGATGTTAAAGCTGCTATAGACAACATTCAGCCACTTGTTAAAGCTGCTATAGACAACATTCAGCCACTAGATGTCGCACTGGAGCACCAGCATGTAATTGATCCAATCAGGTGCATTCCACGTTCCAGTCGCTCTGACGTCACACGTCATGAAGACGTTTGAGAGACTGGTCCTGCAACACCTCAAGCCCCTGGTGCGTGACTCCCTCGACCCCCTGCAGTTTGCATACCAGGCAAATATTGGGGTGGAGGATGCCATCATCTACATGCTCCACAGAGCGTACACGCACCTGGAGAAGCCGCGCAGCTCAGTGAGGATTATGTTCTTTGATTTCTCCAGCGCCTTCAACACCATCCAGCCGTCACTGCTAGCGGAGAAGCTCTCCGCGATGCAGCTGGAGCACGGCTTGGTGGCCTGGATCAAGGATTACCTCACTGAGAGGCCACAGTACGTCAGACTAAAGGACAGTCAGTCTGACGTACTGGTGAGCAACACCGGCGCCCCCCAAGGAACTGTGCTGTCACCCTTCCTCTTCACCCTCTACACCTCAGACTTCTGCCGCAACTCAAGCGGGTGTCACCTGCAGAAGTTCTCAGACGACTCCTCCATCGTAAGCTACATCACCGATGATGATGAGGAGGAGTACAGAGCCCTGGTGGAGAGCTTCGTGGGGTGGAGCGACAGCAACCACCTCCAACTCAACACCAGTAAGACCAAGGAGGCAGGAGCTGGTGGTGGACTTCCGGAGGGGCAAGAAGAGGCCCCCCCCGATTCCCATCTCCATCCGAGGGGTGGATGTGGAGATGGTGGACTCATACAAGTTCCTTGGGGTACACCTGAACAATAAACTGGACTGGTCGGATAACACAGAGGCCCTCTACAGGAAGGGACAGAGCAGGCTGTTCTTCCTGAGGAGACTCAGGCCCTTCAATGTGTGCAACAGACTGCTGCAGTCTTTTTACCAGTCTGTTGTGGCCCTCTACGACGAGCTAGTCAAGATGAGAAGCTCGTTCAGCCACAGACTCATTCCCCCACGACACTCAACTAACCGCCTCGGACAGTCCTTTATACCAGCGGCTATCAGGCTCCACAACAGTGGGCAGCGACTAGCAGCCTCCAGGCTCCACAACAGGGGGCAGCGACAGCGACTGCTACCAGACATTGACCTGGGACTTATAGGAACCCAAGGAGGACAACCCACACTACCTTAGGCTTACTGCACCTTATGTGGATACTGTGATACTGTGAATAATGTATATTTCAGTGGATACCGTGATACTGTGAATAATGTATACTCAGTAGATAGTAAATTATAACACTACCTTATGCATACTGCACCTTATGTGACACTGTGAATAATGTGAATATTTCTTCAGCTAGTCAGATAGTAAATTATATTGACCATATTGACCAAATTGTTTACACTGCCTGTGTTGTTTTTACTACCGGTACACTGTGTTGTTGTTTTACTACCTGTACCCCCCCCCTCCCCCCATGCTGCTATGATGCCTGAATTTCCCCAAGGGGATCAATAAAGGAATATCTTATCTTATCTTATCTTATATGCATGCAACATGTAAACAACAACATTAATTTTGTTTTTCAGTGCCTAGCCTTATTTATAAATCACGCGTTGTGAAGGCTATTGGCACGCAGCTTTATATTTCTCGAACAAGTTAGATTCTGTTTGTATACGAGCATAATGCCAAGGCCCACAACGTTATATAACGATATTTAAATAATGAGTACGATTGGATCGCTGCATGCGCTTGATTTGATATTGTCCTTCGAGATATTCGATAATATCTTTCACGGTTGTGCCTAATTACTGCTGCCATGATCACCTGTTTAGAGGCTCATTTACATAGATTAAACATGTTTAAAAAGTGTATCGTTAATGAATTGTACCCGATATTTATTTATTATTACCCACTCCTACCAGACACTCTAAAACAGTGATGGGTGTCGGAATGTAGAGCTATTATTTTAACACGTAGACCACTAATGTCAACAACAATAAGAACAAAAACATACAGCCGTACTGCACCTTTTAATAGTGCCAGCAGTATATTTTGAACTTTAATCCTTGTCCCCTCGCTGATCACCTTATCTGGATGGCGATATCATTCACGGTTGACTGACCACAGTGGTGAGCAAACACACAGTGGGTGAGATCTGTTTGCTCTGTTTGTGGTCAGTATAACGTGGTTTACCCACTGGCCCCGAGCCTTATTGGTCATATGGCCACCAAGTTATACACCTGTTCGCTGTCCACGTCAGACTCCACGTGCGCGCGCATTAAGGGGGCAAAAGGAACGTAATCCTGGTCAGAACAACGGGGCAGACTACAATATATTAGCATTTGTTAATTGTTAGCCATGCTAGCGATCTAAACAATCAATCCATGCCAAAGCTAGATGTGTAAAAGGTGAAAGACTCACACTCACACAGCCCTGCTGCTGATTTGACTAAATGACATCCAGACATGAAACTACTTTTAGTCAGGGGAGTGTCGTGGTTTCTCCATAGAGCTCCATTATACTTTTAGTCAGGGGAGTGTCGTGGTTTCTCCATAGAGCTCCATTATACTTTTAGTCAGGGGAGTGTCATGGTTTCTCCATAGAGCTCCATTATACTTTTAGTCAGGGGAGTGTCGTGGTTTCTCCATAGAGCTCCATTATACTTTTAGTCAGGGGAGTGTCGTGGTTTCTCCATAGAGCTCCATTATACTTTTAGTCAGGGGAGTGTCATGGTTTCTCCATAGAGCTCCATTATACTTTTAGTCAGGGAAGTGTCATGGTTTCTCCATAGAGCTCCATTATACTTTTAGTCAGGGGAGTGTCATGGTTTCTCCATAGAGCTCCATTATACTTTTAGTCAGGGGAGTGTCATGGTTTCTCCATAGAGCTCCATTATACTTTTAGTCAGGAGAGTTTCATGGTTTCTCCATAGAGCTCCATTATACTTTTAATCAGGGGAGTGCCATGGTTTCTCCATAGAGCTCCATTATACTTTTAGTCAGGGAAGTGTCATGGTTTCTCCATAGAGCTCCATTATACTTTTAGTCAGGGGAGTGTCATGGTTTCTCCATAGAGCTCCATTATACTTTTAGTCAGGGGAGTGTCATGGTTTCTCCATAGAGCTCCATTATACTTTTAGTCAGGAGAGTTTCATGGTTTCTCCATAGAGCTCCATTATACTTTTAATCAGGGGAGTGCCATGGTTTCTCCATAGAGCTCCATTATACTTTTAGTCAGGGGAATGTCATGGTTTCTCCATAGAGTTCCATTATACTTTTAGTTAGGAGAGTGTCATGGTTTCTCCATAGAGCTCCATTATACTTTTAGTCAGGGGAGTGTGATGGTTTCTCCATAGAGCTCCATTATACTTTTAGTTAGGAGTGTCATGGTTTCTCCATATAGCTCCATTATACTTTTAGTTAGGAGAGTGTCCGAGTCCAAGTCCATGTCATCAAGGTTGAGTCCTCTCTGGCAGTCTGGCAGAATCTGCATGTAGGTGGAACACACATGTCTGCCCTCGTACGCAATTAAATAATGTTACGGTGTTAATATAGCATCAATATCTTATGCCAAATGATTAGGGCCTATTACAATTTTTTTTATAATTGATGAATACAGTTATTTTTTTAACAAGTCCGAGTCCGTGCTGGTACAAGTTGTTGTACCAGCACGGCGCAGGACCCGACCCCCCCTCCCCCCTTCCCACCCACGACAACAAAGCCCCCCAGCCCCACACAGAGGAACAGATCACAAATGAACAATACTTCGAACCGGACAACATCAATGAAATAACCAACTCTAATGGACTGAACATTTTCCACCTTAACATAAACAGCCTAAAAAACAAATTGGATGAAATAAAACAATTATTCATAAATGGTAAGGCAAACATACTGTGCTTCTCAGAAACTAAGCTTGACGATTCTGTAAAAGATCCAGAGATAAAGATTGAGAACTACTCAATAATCAGGAATGATAGGAACAAACATGGAGGAGGCGTCTGTATGTACATACACAAAGACACCAAATTCATCAACAGAAATGACCTGAATCATGCATCAATTGAAACTGTATGGGTGGAAATCCTATTCGAAAGGGCGAAATCCCTATTGGTTGGCTCAATCTACAGACCGCCAGATCATAGTGGCTTTTATGATACACTTGACGGGTGTTTAGCTGGAGTTGAGGATGTAGACAAAATTCTTATTGGAGACTGGAACACGGATATGCAACGAAAAGATGCACCCGTCTTCAAGTCATTCAGTAGGTTATGTGATCTGCACAGCCTCAGCCAGCTAATCACCCAACCCACACGTGTTTGTGAATCAACTCAGACTACCATTGACCTCATTCTGACCTCCGACAAGTCCAAGATCTCCAATAAAGGGGTTATAGCATGCGGGTTAAGTGATCATTATATGATATTCTGTACCCGCAAAAAGCTAAAACAAAAGGCTGGCTGCCACAAAACAGTCACATCTAGAGACCTCAAAACCTACTCTAGCGAGGCCTTTAAACTTGAACTGGAGAGTCTGGACTGGTCAGATGAACTCAATGGTACAATGGTTGAAGAAACATGGCTTGGTTTCAAAACCAAATTTTCAACAATACTAAATGACATGGCCCCCCTAAGAACCACCAGGGTAAAAAATCGCGCTGAGCCGTGGATGCACTCCGAAATACTGGCCGCTATGAAAACCAGAGACAAAAAATTCTATGAGTTTCGTAAAAGCCAGTCAAAGCTTACCAAAAGCACGAGCAGTGAACTCCAAGCCCACGTGACTGAACTCAAACTGGAAAGAAACAGACTAAGAAACGATGTAAACTCCATGATCAAAATTGCAAAAAAGAATTTCATCAATGACAAAACTGAGGAAAACAAAAACAAACCATGTGAACTTTGGAAATTACTCAATAATCAACTAGGCTGCAGTAAAAAACTTAAGACCAGATTCTCAAACATAAACATAAAAACAGACAACACGCTCATCACAGACAAGCTGGATGTAGCCAATTACTTAAACACTTTCTTCACAAACATAGCCACAACACTGGTAAACAAACTACCCTCCCACTCAGGGCATAGTGGGGTAGAACACATAGTAGCTTACTACAAAAACCTAGGGGTCCACAAGGACGACTTCAAGCTGGAAATGGTAACAACAGATGAGGTACTCAAAAAACTGAGCGCCCTCCAACCAAACAAGGCCACTGGCCATGACAACATCCCCTCCAAATTCCTCAGAGACTCAGCAGCCGCCATCACCCCAGTCATCACACACATAATAAACCTCTCCATAAAACAGGGACACGTCCCCAAGGACTTCAAAATCTCGAGGGTGACCCCTCTACACAAAAAGGGCAGCAAATTAGACCCAGGCAACTACCGCCCTGTTTCTATTCTCACCTCCATCTCGAAAGTCATGGAAAAAATAGTCTACGAACAGGTCGAAAAGTACCTAGCGGGAAAAAAAATAATCTACGAATTCCAATCTGGCTTCAGAACATCCCACTCCACTGACACATGCCTTCTCTATTTGAACGACCACATCAAACAAGAGGTGGACGCGGGCAAATACTGTGGCATGGTCATGCTGGACCTACAAAAGGCCTTCGACACTGTCAATCACTCCATTCTGATTGACTTATTGTCACAAGGAGAGATGAAATTACCTACCTGGGTTCCATCCTAGAGGCTAATCTCTCCTGTGACAAAATGGCATCCAATGTAATAAAAAAAGTCAACCAACGAACTCGATTCTTGTACCGGATCTCCTCTCTGGTAAACAAGAATACCCTGAAGACTCTGGCAGGAGCACTCATTCGAAGGGTACTACGACAATGCTTGCACCTCATGGTACCAAAGCACCTCAAACGCGCTAAAAACAAAATTACAAACATCTCAAAACAAACTGGTCAGACTACTGCTTGACCTTACTCCTAGAACCCACCTCACCCCTGCCCACTTTGACAACCTAGGATGGGGTCAGTGAATACCACGATCACAACACCAGAGGGAGCTCCACAAATCATGTTAAACCCAGATTCGTCTCAAACAAGGGACTAAACACGTTTTGCAATTATGCCACATCAATGTGGAACGCCCTACCTAAAGCTGTAAAGGAATGTGAATCACTACCCACTTTCAGACTGCAATTCGAAACTGGCCCCTGTAAATGTCCTAACCCAACCCCCGCCAATGTACAGTCATTTACCTAATATGGTTTTGTCAATATTCCAATGTACAGTTTTGCTTGTTTGTACAGTGTCCCCCCCCCCCAACCCCCTCCAATGTACAGTACATTACCTAGTATGGTTGTCAATATTCCAATGTACAGTCTTGCTTGTACAGTTGTACAGTGTTTCCCCCCCCCAACCCCTCCTACCCAACCCCCCCCACCCAACCCCACCCAACCTCCTCCAATGTACAGTTTTTACGTCAAATGTATATACTCCCTTTTCTGGACTATTTTTGTATCACAAACAGTACTGTATTTGCCAATCTGGTATGTCATAAATGTATAGATGTAGCAGTACTGTCTATCTGTATGTCATGTATGTCATATATGTCCTGATGAATTGAAAATGGGGGACCCTGATGTAAACAAGACAAAAGTCTTTCTCTGGTCTGCATCCTCTTAAAGGCCAACTTGCATGTTGTATTTTTGTTCAATAAACAATGTGGACTAGGCCAACGGCAGTGATGCCACAGATTACTTGTAAAAGTAATATGATTACTGATTACTGATTACTCCTTTAAAAAGTAATCTTAGTTACTTTACTGATTACTTGATTATCAGAGTAACTTAGTTACTTTGAAAGTAACTAGGTTACGAAGTCGTCCCCCCTGCTGCTGCCACAACATAAGAATGACAAAAAAAATTTAGTAAAATGTACTCAATTTGAGTAAAATGTACTAATAGGGCAGGTATGCCTATCTTGCTATCTATAGATCTATAGATTTCACAAAAGATAAATGGTCAATAACACCACATGTAGGCTGATATGTAGCCTACCTTTGAGGCCTGCCCCATTCAGATATGGTTCTACGTTATTATTATTTATTATTGTGTGAATGAATGAATGAATGAATGAATGAATGAATGAATGAATGAATGAATGAATGAAAACTTTATTTAACAGATTGCAGAATGGGTACAATACAGTACGGCTCAATACACACAATTGTTAAGGGGATGCAGACCAGAGAAAGACGTTTGTCTTGTTTCCATCAGGGTCCCCCATTTTCAATTCATATAGACATTTATGACATACACAACATACATGACATTTATGGCATAGGGACATATAGGTATTTAGTACTGATACATTTGTGACATAAACGGTATTCAAATATACAGTACTGTTACCCCTAGATCATGACAGAGTATATACATATGATGGGGAGGGGACTGTACATTAGGAGGGGGTGGGTGGGTGGGAGGGAAATATATATACGGCGGGGAGGGAATATATATACTGCAGTGTTGTCAGTGTGCTACTGACAACCTACATACTGCAGTATGGTGTTCCATGTTCATGGAATAGTGCAATGCAAAATATGTTTAACTCAAAGGTGAAACATACTGTTTGGCTGGTGGTGCAGCTCCGAGTCCTGTAGAAGTCGATGGTCGTGCTGTGCAGCTGCTGTATATTCCATATGCGGTAGACAGTATTTTGTTTCCTCCGCAAAGTGAATGTTTTTTTCACCCGGCTTAACAAACGTTAAGTAGACTGGTGAACTTCCAGTGCTGCAAGAAAGCGTTACGAGCGCGAGCTTCTCCCTGCTAGCGCGCAGTTTAGGTCAGGCTGAAAATAACAATAACAGCCGCGCCCACCAGCATGGATCAACACGCGAGGTTACGTGCTCAGACACGCTTTGAAAACGTGACATGTGACGTCACTCCCAAAGAGAAGTAAACAGCTCTAAGCGTATTTTTTACTGTCGAAAACGAAATAAAATACTGCATTCCGCCAGCATTATGAATTTATAATGAGATAGTAACGAAATAGTAATGCACAGCCACTTGGACAAGTAACTGCAATTAGATTACTGGCTTTTAAAGATTAACGCGTTAGATTACCATTTTCGCGGAAAAGTAATCAGATTACAATAACGCGTTACTTAGTAACGCGTTAGTGGCATCACTGGCCAACGGTGACTTTCATGAAGAAGGAAAAAAAATTATTGAAATTGACCCAGTTTTAGCGTTTTTATCAAACATTTTGTCTGCCCAACACAATCACCACGCACGTGGATATTTTAATCAATGGTTCATAACGTGCGCATGTAATTGAAATGATGTCGTCACAACAGGTGCAGGGCACCAGGGGGCTCTGAGAGTCACACACAGCTAGTGGCAGGCACTGCAGGCAGAGAGCCTTGCTACTACTAGCCGAATGAAAATGTATCTGTTTCACCTAACAACACTATTGCTCCGTGATCATAGCCATCCATCTCTAAAGCTAACCACTATTTGTAAAAGCCACAACCACGTTACCATATTTGTAATAATGTAAATCATTGTGTCGTTGTACATATTGTGTATACACCGTTAGAAGCTAACATAGCTTAGCTTGGTAGCTATTGTGCTAACAACATATCCCGACGTCCGGCTCGCTGGCCGGCATGAACGCCCGACCCAAAATGGTTCTCTCCTCTCTGTACACCCGTCCCCACGGGTACCCTGCCGGGGAGCCCATGGACGCGACAACGGCGGCAGCCGTAGGGTGCTCGAGCCCGTAACGCTAGTGGTACACGATAGCTATGAGCTAACTAACGCTACAGGCTCAAACACCCTACGGCCGCCGCTGTTGTCGCGTCCACAAGCTCCCCGGCAGGACACCCGCGAGAACGGGGGCACACAAAGAGGAGAGAACCACCCCAAATCGGGCACTCATGCCGGCCGACAAGCCGGACGCCGCGGCACGTTGTTAGCACAATCGTAGCCCACTGTGATGCACTGAGTGGGCCACCATTAATCAACATGCAGCGACGTGTAGCTTCCATGATGCGTGTTCAGTGCTTTGCCACACAGGTCTGAGAAGAGGACCTGCACATGATTTTACTCGTTCCCCAAACTCCTCTACATGCCCCGATCTAAAATGGTTCACGACAGTAGACATAATGCTAACGTTAGCCAGCGCCATATATCCAGTAGTACTATGACCCGGACGGGCATAAGGCATACGTTTCCTGAAGTGACGTCACGGCCGTGCTAGCGTCTGATAAGCTTTTAGATTTGCTCGTGCATGTTATTCGTGCGTGGACCTTTTTAACCATTTCTGAGTGAAATTTCCGGCGTCAAATGGAAAAAAATAAATAATTAAATTAGATACCAATGATGTAAACTACCCATAATTGCAGAGTAGGGTTTAACCTGCAAGTTGGGCTTTAACAATTGTGTGTATTGAGCTGTACTGTATTTGACCCATTCTGCAATCTGTTAATAAAGTTTTCAATCAATCAATCAATCAGTCCTCGTCTGCACCTTCCGAGTCCGAATGCAGTCAATGCTCGAGTCCAAGTCCGAGTCATCGGTGCTCAAGTCCAAGTCGAGTGACGAGTCCTGAAAATCAGTCCAGGACTCGGACTTGAGTACTACAACACTGCCCCCAGACTACACAGTTCATTGCCATACACTCAACCCTGATTGACAGCTGCAAATGTTATCTTATTGAACTTGATGACACGTTTGAAGCAGCACCATTCAACACACAAGTCACAAGCCTCTCTGCATGACATCAGACTCGGTTCAACACACAAGTCACAAGCCTCTCTGTGTGACATCAGACTCGGTTCAACACAGCTGTAAAATCCCTACCCACCTTCAAAACCACTCTCAAAGAGCACCTACGGGAGGCTGAAATTCGAAACTGGCCCCCGTAAATGTCTGAACCCCCCTCCCACCCACCCACCCACCCACCTCCTATACAATTCCCTCCCCCTCGTTTGTATATATTTACTGTTAGGTTCTGTTTAACAGTACTGTATATTTGCATATCTTGTATGTCACAAATGTAACAGTACTGTATATCTGTATGTCATGTATGTCATAAATCTCATGATTAGATTAGATGATTAGATTTTTATATCTGTATATCTGTATGTTGTGTATGTCATAAATGTCATTATGAATTGAAAATGGGGGACCCTGATGATCAATCAATCAATCAATCAATCAATCACACACAAGTCACAGCCTCCCTGCGTGGCATCCAGCCTCACGTTCGCTCATTCGCTCGCCCGTTCACACACCGACGGCGACCATGCGAAGGTGCCGACCTGCTCATCGGGAGCAGTTAGGGGGTTAAGGGTCTCAAGCACAAGGACACTACAAAAAGGAACCGGGGACCTTCCGATTAACGCTCTACCTGCTCCTGAGGCACGGTGTGGGGGCGTGGCCTCTACCTCCTGAGGCACGGTGTGGGGGCGTGGCCTCTACCTCCACCTGAGGCACGGTGTGGGGGCGTGGCCTCTACCTCTACCTCCTCCTGAGGCACAGTGTGGGGGCGTGGCCTCTACCTCTACCTCCTCCTGAGGCACAGTGTGGGGGCGTGGCCTCTACCTCCTCCTGAGGCACGGTGTGGGGGCGTGGCCTCTACCTCCTCCTGAGGCACGGTGTGGGGGCGTGGCCTCTACCTCCTCCTGAGGCACGGTGTGGGGGCGTGGCCTCTACCTCCACCTGGGGCACGGTGTGGGGGCGTGGCCTCTACCTCCTCCTGAGGCACGGTGTGGGGGCGTGGCCTCTACCTCCTCCTGAGGCACAGTGTGGGGGCGTGGCCTCTACCTCCTCCTGAGGCACGGTGTGGGGGCGTGGCCTCTACCTCCACCTGGGGCACGGTGTGGGGGCGTGGCCTCTACCTCCTCCTGAGGCACAGTGTGGGGGCGTGGCCTCTACCTCTACCTCCTCCTGAGGCATGGTGTGGGGGCGTGGCCTCTACCTGCTCCTGAGGCACGGTGTGGGGGCGTGGCCTCTACCTCTACCTCCACCTGGGGCACGGTGTGGGGGCGTGGCCTCTACCTCTACCTCCACCTGGGGCACGGTGTGGGGGCGTGGCCTCTACCTCTACCTCCACCTGGGGCACGGTGTGGGGGCGTGGCCTCTACCTCCTCCTGAGGCACAGTGTGGGGGCGTGGCCTCTACCTCTACCTCCACCTGGGGCACGGTGTGGGGGCGTGGCCTCTACCTCCACCTGGGGCACGGTGTGGGGGCGTGGCCTCTACCTCCACCTGGGGCACGGTGTGGGGGCGTGGCCTCTACCTCTACCTCCTCCTGAGGCACAGTGTGGGGGCGTGGCCTCTACCTCCACCTGGGGCACGGTGTGGGGGCGTGGCCTCTACCTCTACCTCCTCCTGAGGCATGGTGTGGGGGCGTGGCCTCTACCTCCACCTGGGGCACGGTGTGGGGGCGTGGCCTCTACCTCTACCTCCACCTGGGGCACGGTGTGCGGGCGTGGCCTCTACCTCTACCTCCTCCTGAGGCATGGTGTGGGGGCGTGGCCTCTACCTCTACCTCCACCTGGGGCACGGTGTGGGGGCGTGGCCTCTACCTCCACCTGGGGCACGGTGTGGGGGCGTGGCCTCTACCTCTACCTCCACCTGGGGCACGGTGTGGGGGCATGGCCTCTACCTCTACCTCCACCTAGGGCACGGTGTGGGGGCGTGGCCTCTACCTCTACCTCCACCTGGGGCACGGTGTGGGGGCGTGGCCTCTACCTCTACCTCCACCTGAGGCACGGTGTGGGGGCGTGGCCTCTACCTCCACCTGGGGCACGGTGTGGGGGCGTGGCCTCTACCTCCACCTGGGGCACGGTGTGGGGGCGTGGCCTCTACCTCCTCCTGAGGCACGGTGTGGGGGCGTGGCCTCTACCTCCTCCTGAGGCACGGTGTGGGGGCGTGGCCTCTACCTCTACCTCCACCTGGGGCACGGTGTGGGGGCGTGGCCTCTACCTCCTCCTGAGGCACGGTGTGGGGGCGTGGCCTCTACCTCTACCTTCTCCTAAGGCACGGTGTGGGGGCGTGGCCTCTACCTCCTCCTGAGGCATGGTGTGGGGGCGTGGCCTCTACCTCCTCCTGAGGCACATGTGGGGGCGTGGCCTCTACCTCCTCCTGAGGCACGGTGTGGGGGCGTGGCCTCTACGTCCTCCTGAGGCATGGTGTGGGGGCGTGGCCTCTACCTCCTCCTGAGGCACAGTGTGGGGGCGTGGCCTCTACCTCCTCCTGAGGCACAGTGTGGGGGCGTGGCCTCTACCTCTACCTCCTCCTGAGGCACAGTGTGGGGGCGTGGCCTCTACCTCTACCTCCTCCTGAGGCACAGTGTGGGGGCGTTGCCTCTACCTCCTCCTGAGGCACGTGTGGGGGCGTGGCCTCTACCTCCTCCTGAGGCATGGTGTGGGGGCGTGGCCTCTACCTCTACCTTCTCCTGAGGCATGGTGTGGGGGCGTGGCCTCTACCTCCTCCTGAGGCACGTGTGGGGGCGTGGCCTCTACCTCCTCCTGAGGCATGGTGTGGGGGCGTGGCCTCTACCTCTACCTCCTCCTGAGGCACAGTGTGGGGGCGTGGCCTCTACCTCCTCCTGAGGCATGGTGTGGGGGCGTGGCCTCTACCTCGACCTCCTCCTGAGGCACAGTGTGGGGGCGTGGCCTCTACCTCCTCCTGAGGCACGGTGTGGGGGCGTGGCCTCTACCTCTACCTCCTCCTGAGGCACAGTGTGGGGGCGTGGCCTCTACCTCTACCTCCTCCTGAGGCACGGTGTGGGGGCGTGGCCTCTACCTCCTCCTGAGGCACAGTGTGGGGGCGTGGCCTCTACCTCTACCTCCTCCTGAGGCACAGTGTGGGGGCGTGGCCTCTACCTCCACCTGGGGCACGGTGTGGGGGCGTGGCCTCTACCTCTACCTCCTCCTGAGGCATGGTGTGGGGGCGTGGCCTCTACCTCCACCTGGGGCACGGTGTGGGGGCGTGGCCTCTACCTCTACCTCCACCTGGGGCACGGTGTGCGGGCGTGGCCTCTACCTCTACCTCCTCCTGAGGCATGGTGTGGGGGCGTGGCCTCTACCTCTACCTCCACCTGGGGCACGGTGTGGGGGCGTGGCCTCTACCTCCACCTGGGGCACGGTGTGGGGGCGTGGCCTCTACCTCTACCTCCACCTGGGGCACGGTGTGGGGGCATGGCCTCTACCTCTACCTCCACCTAGGGCACGGTGTGGGGGCGTGGCCTCTACCTCTACCTCCACCTGGGGCACGGTGTGGGGGCGTGGCCTCTACCTCTACCTCCACCTGAGGCACGGTGTGGGGGCGTGGCCTCTACCTCCACCTGGGGCACGGTGTGGGGGCGTGGCCTCTACCTCCACCTGGGGCACGGTGTGGGGGCGTGGCCTCTACCTCCTCCTGAGGCACGGTGTGGGGGCGTGGCCTCTACCTCCTCCTGAGGCACGGTGTGGGGGCGTGGCCTCTACCTCTACCTCCACCTGGGGCACGGTGTGGGGGCGTGGCCTCTACCTCCTCCTGAGGCACGGTGTGGGGGCGTGGCCTCTACCTCTACCTTCTCCTAAGGCACGGTGTGGGGGCGTGGCCTCTACCTCCTCCTGAGGCATGGTGTGGGGGCGTGGCCTCTACCTCCTCCTGAGGCACATGTGGGGGCGTGGCCTCTACCTCCTCCTGAGGCACGGTGTGGGGGCGTGGCCTCTACGTCCTCCTGAGGCATGGTGTGGGGGCGTGGCCTCTACCTCCTCCTGAGGCACAGTGTGGGGGCGTGGCCTCTACCTCCTCCTGAGGCACAGTGTGGGGGCGTGGCCTCTACCTCTACCTCCTCCTGAGGCACAGTGTGGGGGCGTGGCCTCTACCTCTACCTCCTCCTGAGGCACAGTGTGGGGGCGTTGCCTCTACCTCCTCCTGAGGCACGTGTGGGGGCGTGGCCTCTACCTCCTCCTGAGGCATGGTGTGGGGGCGTGGCCTCTACCTCTACCTTCTCCTGAGGCATGGTGTGGGGGCGTGGCCTCTACCTCCTCCTGAGGCACGTGTGGGGGCGTGGCCTCTACCTCCTCCTGAGGCATGGTGTGGGGGCGTGGCCTCTACCTCTACCTCCTCCTGAGGCACAGTGTGGGGGCGTGGCCTCTACCTCCTCCTGAGGCATGGTGTGGGGGCGTGGCCTCTACCTCGACCTCCTCCTGAGGCACAGTGTGGGGGCGTGGCCTCTACCTCCTCCTGAGGCACGGTGTGGGGGCGTGGCCTCTACCTCTACCTCCTCCTGAGGCACAGTGTGGGGGCGTGGCCTCTACCTCTACCTCCTCCTGAGGCACGGTGTGGGGGCGTGGCCTCTACCTCCTCCTGAGGCACAGTGTGGGGGCGTGGCCTCTACCTCCTCCTGAGGCACAGTGTGGGGGCGTGGCCTCTACCTCCTCCTGAGGCACGGTGTGGGGGCGTGGCCTCTACCTCTACCTCCTCCTGAGGCACAGTGTGGGGCCGTGGCCTCTACCTCTACCTCCTCCTGAGGCACAGTGTGGGGGTGTGGCCTCTACCTCCTCCTGAGGCACGTGTGGGGGCGTGGCCTCTACCTCTACCTCCTCCTGAGGCACGGTGTGGGGGCGTGGCCTCTACCTCTACCTCCTCCTGAGGCACGGTGTGGGGGCGTGGCCTCTACCTCCTCCTGAGGCACAGTGTGGGGGCGTGGCCTCTACCTCTACCTCCTCCTGAGGCACGTGTGGGGGCGTGGCCTCTACCTCTACCTCCTCCTGAGGCACGGTGTGGGGGCGTGGCCTCTACCTCCTCCTGAGGCACAGTGTGGGGGCGTGGCCTCTACCTCCTCCTGAGGCACAGTGTGGGGGCGTGGCCTCTACCTCCTCCTGAGGCACAGTGTGGGGGCGTGGCCTCTACCTCTACCTCCTCCTGAGGCACAGTGTGGGGGCGTGGCCTCTACCTCCTCCTGAGGCATGGTGTGGGGGCGTGGCCTCTACCTCCTCCTGAGGCATGGTGTGGGGGCGTGGCCTCTACCTCTACCTCCTCCTGAGGCACGGTGTGGGGGCGTGGCCTCTACCTCCTCCTGAGGCATGGTGTGGGGGCGTGGCCTCTACCTCTACCTCCTCATGAGGCACAGTGTGGGGGCGTGGCCTCTACCTCCTCCTGAGGCACGGTGTGGGGGCGTGGCCTCTACCTCCTCCTGAGGCACAGTGTGGGGGCGTGGCCTCTACCTCCTCCTGAGGCATGGTGTGGGGGCGTGGCCTCTACCTCCTCCTGAGGCACGTGTGGGGGCGTGGCCTCTACCTCTACCTCCTCCTGAGGCACGGTGTGGGGGCGTGGCCTCTACCTCCTCCTGAGGCACGGTGTGGGGGCGTGGCCTCTACCTCTACCTCCTCCTGAGGCACAGTGTGGGGGCGTGGCCTCTACCTCCTCCTGAGGCACATGTGGGGGCGTGGCCTCTACCTCTACCTCCTCCTGAGGCACAGTGTGGGGGCGTGGCCTCTACCTCCTCCTGAGGCACAGTGTGGGGGCGTGGCCTCTACCTCCTCCTGAGGCATGGTGTGGGGGCGTGGCCTCTACCTCCTCCTGAGGCACGTGTGGGGGCGTGGCCTCTACCTCTACCTCCTCCTGAGGCACGGTGTGGGGGCGTGGCCTCTACCTCCTCCTGAGGCACGGTGTGGGGGCGTGGCCTCTACCTCTACCTCCTCCTGAGGCACAGTGTGGGGGCGTGGCCTCTACCTCCTCCTGAGGCACATGTGGGGGCGTGGCCTCTACCTCCTCCTGAGGCACAGTGTGGGGGCGTGGCCTCTACCTCCTCCTGAGGCACAGTGTGGGGGCGTGGCCTCTACCTCCTCCTGAGGCATGTGTGGGGGCGTGGCCTCTACCTCCTCCTGAGGCACAGTGTGGGGGCGTGGCCTCTACCTCTACCTCCTCCTGAGGCACAGTGTGGGGGCGTGGCCTCTACCTCTACCTCCTCCTGAGGCACAGTGTGGGGGCGTGGCCTCTACCTCTACCTCCTCCTGAGGCACAGTGTGGGGGCGTGGCCTCTACCTCCTCCTTTATAATATTTTATTTTCAGCTTTTATAGTTTCACAAACAAACATCAAGACAAATCACAAACACAAAGAAATAAAAAAATTTAATAAAAAAACACAAACAGTATGTTGCCAGACACTGTCACATCAATGAACAAACATACACCATGTCATATACTGTGCACCAAGGATTCAAGGGTCTGATTCTCTGACATATATACACACATTACATATATACACATATACATATACATATTATATACATATACATACACAGTACAGAAAATACACAGGAGGACATTGAGAAGCACTTATGTTCTAGGACTAGGTAAGCATTCCAAAAAGGGACCCCATATCTTATTAAATTTGTTCAAGGTCTCAGACCTACTGTGACGGATGCTTTCCAGCTGCACAGAGGAGACCATCTCAGTGAGCCATCTTTTAAAACTTGGAGACGACGTGTCTTTCCATTCCTTAAAGCCCAACATCCAGGTTAAACCCTACTGATCAATTATGGGTAGTTTACATCATTGGTATATAATTTCATTCTTTTTTTTTTTCATTTGACACCGGAAATGCCACTCCGAAAGAGTTAAAAAGGTCCATGCACGAATAACATGCACGCGCGAATCAAAAAAGCTTATCAAACGCCGACGTCACTACAGGTGCATATTAATGAGCCGAATCTAAAAGCTTATCAGACGCTAGCACGGCCGTGACATCACTTCAGGAAACATATGCCTTATGCCCGTCCGGGTCATAGTACCATAGATATATATAGAACAGATATCTATGCATAGTACTACTCGATATATGGCGCTGGCTAACGTTAGCATTATGTCTACTGTCGTGAACCATTTGAGATCGGGGCATGTAGAGGAGTTTGGGGAACGAGTAAAATCATGTGCAGGTCCTTTTCTCAGACCTGTGTGGCAAAGCACTGCACACGCATCATGCAAGCTACACGACGCTGCATGTTGATCAATGGTGGCCCACTCGGTGCATCACAGTTAGCCTATAGCTCCGCCGTCCCTGCTACAGTCGGGACCACTACACTGACATTAGCCTATAGCTCCGCCGTCCCTGCTACAGTCGGGACCACTACACTGACGTTAGCCTATAGCTCCGCCGTCCCTGCTACAGTCGGGACCACTAGACTGACGTTAGCCTATAGCTCCGCCGTCCCTGCGGAGCTATAGTGGTTCTCTCCTCTTTGTGTGCCCCCGTTCTCGCGTGTGTCCTGCCGGGGAGCTTGTGGACGCGACAACAGCGGCGGCCGTAGCGTTAGTTAGCTCATAGCTATCGTGTACTACTAGCGTTACGGCGGGCTCGAGCACCCTACGGCTGCCGCCGTTGTCGCGTCCATGGGCTCCCCGGCAGGGTACCCGTGGGGACGGGGGTGTACAGAGAGGAGAGAACCATTTTGTGTCGGGCGTTCATGCCGGCCAGCGAGCCGGACGACGGGATATGTTGTTAGCACAATAGCTACCAAGCTAAGCTATGTTAGCTTATAACGGTGTACACAATATGTACAACGACACAATGATTTACATTATTACAAATATGGTAACGTGGTTGTGGCTTTTACAAATAGTGGTTAGCTTTAGAGATGGATGGCTATGATCACGGAGCAATAGTGTTGTTAGGTGAAACAGATACATTTTCATTCGGCTAGTAGTAGCAAGGCTCTCAGTGCCTGCCACTAGCTGTGTGTGACTCTCAGCGCCCCCTGGTGAGCCCCCTGGTGCCCTGCACCTCTTGTGACGACATCATTTCGATTACACACGCACGTTATGAACCATTGATTAAAATATCCATGTGCGTGGTGATTGTGTTGGGCAGACAAAATGTTTGATAAAAACGCTAAAACTGGGTCAATTTCAATACTTTTTTTTCCCTTCTTCATGAAAGTCACTGTTGGCCTAGTCCACATTGTTTATTGAACAAAAATACAACATGAAGGTTGGCCTTTAAGGATAATTCTTTTGGCCACAGCCATACCAAACATCAGGACCTCCTGCTCATTGTAAGGTAATTCTGCAGTGTTAGCTGAACAGCCGAGTAGAGCTAGAAGGCAGTCTGGGGCAATCTCTCTTTTATACGCCTTGGTGTACCAGTCAAAAATGTCTACCCAGTCAGGGCCGCCTCAGGGGGTGTGCGAGCAGTGCGGTCGCACAGGGCCTCGCGGGAATGGGGGCCTTGCAAAAAAAATTTTTTTTTTTTTTTTTTTTTGCGAGGCCCCCCTTCCCGCGAGGCCCTTTTTCATCACAGACCTAAAATCTAGTTTTGCTTATATGCTTATATATTTCACATTAGACACGTTTGTAGAATGTGTCTGACTTGTTCCTGCCTCTGCGGCTCTGCAGACTGCAGTTTTCCGGTTTCTGCGGCTTTGCTGCTCTACAGATTTTAGGATAGTGTTTCCGGTCTCTTATCCCGTCCGCCGTAATAGAAGAAGAAGAAGAAGAAGACACACAACACGAGGTAGAGGGATGATCTAATTCAGCGCGGAGGATGTCTTTTCAAAAGCAGCATGGATCAGAAGAAATTACACCGTGGGCCAAGAAAGTCTCCTTCCATCTTTACCATTGGCGCCGCATTGATACTGCGTTATGGTGAGTCAACCTATGATTATATTCCCGCCGTGGACCTATCTCTCTTTCTCTCTCTCTGGAGCCAAACTGGTCGACTAGCTAATAGCTAACGGTGTGTGCCTGGTGAGAGCACCTGGCTGTATGTAGCCGCATAGCTTGCTTCTGCGTTAGCTAATGGTTAGCACAAGCATCAAACGAACGTTCCCAGCTGAAGCTAAACAGCTAACTGGCTAACAGTTAGCTCAATCAGCTGTTAGCTAATTAGCTGTTAGCTTGTGCTAACCATTAGCTAACGCAGAAGCAAGCTATGCGGCTACATACAGCCAGGTGCCTGATTGAGCTAACTGTTAGCCAGTTAGCTGTTTAGCATCAGCTGGGAACGTTCGTTTGATGCTATCAGTTAACCTTGAGAATAGCAGGGGGTTCGACATCATCTTTGACAGAAGATGTAGTCGGGCCTGCACCATGACAAGGCTCTGGCCATAGCTTATTTGTCCCGACAGCGAGAGGCCTTTCGTCAACGTGGAGACCTGTGTTGCGGCCTTTCGCCCTGCGTTCCTTTTGTGCAGGTAAGATTAATGAAAATGTCATGACATTACCCCACTCTTCCTTCCTTCCCCTCCCGAATGTTTTGTTAATAACGATGTTTTTTTCCATGCAAAACATATGCTACTTCACAACATTTGGAGATACGACATGTGCTGTGTGTGAATGTCTTGGTCGTTTGTGTAGCTTGGGTAGCGTTGGGCCGTTGGCCAAAGCTGTGTGTGGCCTGGTGTCACAGTACCTTGCTAGCCTATTTAGCTGATGTCGGCCATTGGCTCCTTGCTGCTTTGGTTTCTCTGGTATAGACCCTCTTCTTGTTGGATTTAAGTGTTGATCTTTGTCCTTTTGGATCTCTCATACATGCTCTAGTCTCTCTCTAACACACACACACATGACAAACACACATGTTCTCTCTCTCTCTCTCTCTCTTTCTAACACACACAGTCTGCCTATGGCGGCCTTTCTCGATGGCTAGGCTGTGCTCAAGGGATCTTCAGTCACAGTGCTCAGGTATTCTGCCACTGTGTACTCTCTGTTTAGGGCCAAATAGCATTTCAATTTCTTTCCAATGTGTCTCTCTCTCTCTCTCTCTCTCTCTCTCTCTCTCTCTCTCTCTCTCTCTCTCTCTCTCTCTCTCTCTCTCTCTCTCTCTCTCTTGGATTTAAGTGTTGATCTTTGTCCTTTTGGATCTCTCATACATGCTCTAGTCTCTCTCTAACACACACACACATGACAAACACACATGTTCTCTCTCTCTCTCTCTCTCTTTCTAACACACACAGTCTGCCTATGGCGGCCTTTCTCGATGGCTAGGCTGTGCTCAAGGATCTTCAGTCACAGTGCTCAGGTATTCTGCCACTGTGTACTCTCTGTTTAGGGCCAAATAGCATTTCAATTTCTTTCCAATGTGTCTCTCTCTCTCTCTCTCTCTCTCTCTCTCTCTCTCTCTCTCTCTCTCTCTCTCTCTCTCTCTCTCTCTCTCTCTCTCTCTCTCTCTCTCTCTCTTGGATTTAAGTGTTGATCTTTGTCCTTTTGAATCTCTCATACATGCTCTAGTCTCTCTCTAACACACACACACATGACAAACACACATGTTCTCTCTCTCTCTCTCTCTTTCTAACACACACAGTCTGCCTATGGCGGCCTTTCTCGATGGCTAGGCTGTGCTCAAGGATCTTCAGTCACAGTGCTCAGGTATTCTGCCACTGTGTACTCTCTGTTTAGGGCCAAATAGCATTTCAATTTCTTTCCAATGTGTCTCTCTCTCTCTCTCTCTCTCTCTGTACACTGTATATTGACTGTAGAACGGGAGCTCTCTCTCGCTCTCTCTTTTGCTATATGTTGACTGTATCATGCCCCGCCTCGGGCAGCGCTATTATTTAAGAATATGTTGAATAAACAGTACACCTGTTTTGGAAGAGTAAACCTATCTCTGTCTCGTTCTTCTTCGACAACTTGGAAGTCACTTACCCCGTTCGTAACACTCACCTTAACACCCACTTTACTCACTTTAGACACTTTAACACACTTTATATTTATTAGTAAAGAGATTTGCACTACAATTCATACCTCATTGCACCTTACCCTAAGTTTGTACCTCATCCCATTTCTGCATTGTACCTCACTGTTACTCTTTTTACTCTGTATTGTATATATGTATATTGACTGAACACTTTATTTGACATACTTTGGACTTTTTCTATTTTATACTTACTATGACAATTAATAAACAAACTTGAGAGACTTCCGGTTTGCGATGAACAGGTAGGAAGCCACAGGAAAGAGCTCCCGGTCAATAAATACCAAAAAAGGAAGGAAAACGATTCAAAACGAAATAAAAAGTGAAGATTCAAGGACTAAACAAGGAAGAAACAATGAACACGAGGATGAGTGAGAGAAAAACGGCCCCAGATGAAGAAAATACACAGATGAAAAGAAACCAACACGAGGAGATGACGCAACAGGCGAATCAAGCTAGCGAGACGCTAGCCGACAGCGCAGGGATACCCAGCTGGGCAGAGCAGCTACAGGCTAGTATCCAAGCTAGCATGCAAGCCAATATAGAGGCGAACCCACACAGGTTGGGCTAGAAGCAATGCGTGACATACAACGGAATATCGAGAAGCTCAGGGAAGAATTGAAGCAGGGACAGGATGAGCTCAGAGAAGAAGTGAATACGAGACAGTTAACGAAAAGATACAGAAGCAAGGAAAAGACATAGAAGCGATAGAAGAAAGAACAGCCGAGGTAGAAGAATGGAGCACAGAAGTACAGGAGATCCTGATAGCCACTATCGAACAACAAGAGAGAATGCAAGAAAAGATAACTGACATGGAAGGAAGATCAAGGAGGAACAATATACGCATATGGGGACTGAAAGAAGGAATAGAGGGAGACTCGATGACCAGGTACGTGGAAAATCTAATTGGAAAAGAGTTGGAAAAGCCAGAACTCGACAAGATCGAGATTCAAAGGGCACACAGGGCACTGGAAGGAAGGAAAGTGACTTTTGATCACGACTATTCGACAGAGGTGGCTGTGAGGCGTCGGAGCTATGCAGAAATAAAAATAATTCTAAAGGAGAAAGAAATCAGGTTCCAAAAACCGATGACCTCGCTGAAGGTACGAAGGCACCAAACTATACAACAGCGCACAAGAGGCGATGAGGGACATGGTCCGGAGCGGATGGATGGCGCCGGGAGGAGGGGGAGAGAGACCGACACTGATACAGAGGATGGAGAGAGCGCGCAGATGGACCAGAGTTGAGAGACGAGGAGAGGAGGACAGGAGAGGGAAGGGAAGGGACCTGAAACGATTCGAGGCAGATCAACAATGAAGACGGACAAAGAAACACAGGAAAAGGGGCATGGAGGAGGAGACGTGAAGGGCCAGGGTGATCCGAGGGAGGATAAGTACAAAATAGAATAAACATGAAAGACTACCCAATACATACACAGAGGATAATGGGGGATACAAGGGAGGAGTGAGAATAGCTACAACAGAGGAAGATAAATGAACAATCACTCCAAGGAAAATTAATTAAGGACACGAGTCTACAACACATAGGGAATAAATATATATAAACACACAGGGAACACTACACATCGGAACGATATGGAAGCATAATGGGATTACATGTGGCACACAATACAAATAGACTCGCTGATAAATGTCTCTGAACAATAAGAAAAATAAATACAGAGCATTAACCGGGAGCTCTGGGGCAGTTCACAGTACAAATGTTGGACTTATATAGTGAGCAAGGGGGAGCCAATACAGGAGGCATCCAAGCCACTGGGGGGAGCCCTCTCACCAGGAGAGCCACCCACCAGCAGGGGACAGGGAGAGGAAAATAGAACTCCCTAATACCTTGGAAGCACCAAACGTAAATGTTGTTTTTTTCTTTTTATATGTGTACCAGGTAAAGATAGCAAAGGCTACAACCGCAAATATAATTTTATGTGACATGGGTAAGACAGGAGGGCATTTGGAGAGGAAATATGACGCAAGTTAAAGGTATCGTTGTGTGAATGTGAATGGTATGAATAATCCAACCAAAAGGAGTAAGGTGATGACGAAATTTAGAAAAGAATAGATGCAAGTAATTTTCTTACAAGAAACGCATTTAATAACACAGGAACACGAAACATTTAAGAGATTTGGATATGAAAATACGTTCTACAGTTCTTTTAAACAGAACTTGAGGAGGGGAGTAGCTATATTAATTAAGAACTCAGTGAAATTCGAAATGACCAAAGAAATAAGGGACAAGGAGGGGAGATATGTTTTTTTTTTATATCATAGCAATGCAAATGGAAGGGATTCTAATATGTACGGGTGATTTTAATGTAATACTGAACTATGACATGGACACCACAAGTACAAAGAAATGGAGGACACACATCAGCAAATATATGAATATACAAATGACAGAAATGGGAATTACGGCTGTGTGGAAAGAAATGCATGCATTAGACAGGGAATACACACACTACTCGCACCCACACACAACGTATTCAAGGATAGACTATTTTCTCATGACAATGGGGGACAGATACAGGGTGAAGGACTGCAGGATAGGGGTAGCGGACATATCAGACCCTAGTGCGACATATCTGACAGTAGATCTCAAAAGTAGACAGAGAAACACAGTCTGGAGGCTGAACTATTAAATAACAAAGGTTTAGTAAATGAAATAAAAGAGGACATAGCCAGATACAAAGAAGAAAATTACAATGGGGAGGTAGATCCGAATATTTTATGGGATGCACTGAAGGTAGTAATACGAGGCAAATTGATAGCGAAGACAGCACTACTTAAGAAAGCCAGAATGGAGACGTATCAAAATCTAATAGGAAAACTGAAAGAAATAGAGAAGAAACACCAAAACTCAAAGGACCAGGATACACTTAGGGAAATCAAGGATGTGAGGGGAAGAATAAACAGGGAGCTACTGACAGAAATAGAAAAGAAAGCAAGATATATGAAACAGACATACTATGAGGGAGGACCGAAAGCGACTAGACTTTTGGCTAGAAGGATTAGGACACAACAAAAACTAAACACGATACATACAATAAGGGATACAAAGACTAACAAGATATTGAGAGAGCCAGCTGAAATAGAGAAGACATTTGAAGAATACTACAAGACACTATACACGCAACCGATAGCAGCAGAAGAAGAGGAAATCGATATTTTTTTAGGAAAGCTAGATTTGCCATCGATAGGGAAAGGACAAAAAGAAATATTAAATGCAGGAATCACAGAACAAGAAGTAGAGGATGCAATTAGTAGAGCAAAGAATAGAAAATCTCCGGGTAGTGACGGATTCGCATCAGAATTCTACAAGACATTTAGACAGGAACTAACTCCCATATTAGAAGCAGCATTTAGACACACGATGAAAGAGGGCATAATGCCACCCTCATGGAAAGAAGCCATTATTACCACAATACCAAAAGAAGGAAAGAATAAAGAGCTATGTAGCAGTTTCAGACCTGTGTCCATACTTAACGTGGATTACAAGATGTATACATCGATAATATCCAAAAGATTTGAGACGTTTATGCCAGACATCATAGAAGAAGATCAGACCGGATTCATTAAAGGAAGACAGACGCAGGATAACATAAGGAAGACATTGCAGATAGTGGAGGAGATACAGGGGGAAGGCGGTAGTGCAGTACTGGTTAGTCTAGATGCAGAAAAGGCATTCGACAGTGTGGGCTGGGTATTTCTATACAAGGTACTAGAGAAGTTTGGTTTAGACAAAGACGCTATGAGAACAATTAAAGCACTATATCAGGAACCGACAGCAAGAATTAAGGTAAATGGCAGCCTGATAGACAGAGAGGGCTACCAGACAGGGCTGTTGTCTTTCGCCGACGCTCTTCAATGTATTTATCGAACCACTGGCACAATTAATTAGACAGACTAAGGACATCAAAGGGGTAGAGATAAAGGGGACAGAACACAAACTAGGTTTATTCGCAGATGACGTGATAATATATATGAGACAGCCAGACACAAGCTTCCCGGTACTGATGGATCTACTGAAAGAATATGGGCACTATTCAGGATCTAAGCTTAACGTGATGAAGACACAGACCTTAACATGGAACTATACTCCAACGACAGAAATTAGGGAAAGGTACGGAATTAGATGGGACATGGACAAGATTAAATACTTAGGGGTAAACATCACAAGAGGAGTGGGGAAACTGTTTGATGCAAACTATATACAGATTAATCAGAACATCAAGAGACTTAGAAAGATGGACAGTAATGCCCCTAGACTTCAACTCAAGGATAGAAATCATCAAGATGAACATACTACCAAGGTTATTATACCTATATTAGTCTTTACCCATACCAATACCACAAAACCAATTCAGAGAATGGGACAGACTGATATCGAGATTCATTTGGGCAGGGAAGAGGCCGATGATCAGATATGTTACTCTACAACTACCAAAGGAGAAGGGGGGAATGGCAGTACCCAGTCTGAGAGACTATTACTACGCAGCACAGCTCAGAGCAGTGACATGCTGGTGCAATGTAAATTATGAAGCCAGATGGAAAGACATTGAAAAGGAAGGGGAGGGATACAATGTACAGGCACAGATAGGGGATAGGGAACAATTTAAGAGACAGGAACAATTGCTAGATCCAATCACCAAATTCACTTTAAATATATGGAACACAGTAGTAAAAACACACAAGTTAGAAAAAGAATCCAAGGTCTTGAGATGGGTAACACACGACAGTAGAGTCAAGCTGGGGAGGGGAGACCACGGATTCAAAAGATGGGAAAGGGGGGGGGGGGTAACAGCGATATGTACAATGATAGAAAAGGGAGAAATACAGACCCTACAAAAACTGAAATAAAGATTTGGACTAGAGAATAAAGACCACTTTAGATATCTACAGATTAGAGACTATTACAACAAAGAAATAAGAGGAGACAAGGATGAAGAACAGAATGGAATAATTAGGATGATAGTAAGGGCATATGAAGGGAAGAAAGGGAGGGTCATATCAGCAATGTACAAAGCAATAATGGACAGTAAGGGGGATACAACCAAATACATAAAAGAAAGATGGGAGAAGGAACTAGAGATCGAGATTACAGAGGAAGAATGGTACAACATATGCAAAGTACAGCACTCAACAACTGGTTCAAGGGTATGGAGGGAATTTGGATGGAAGAACATAAAAAGGCAAATATGCACCAACATAGACATTTTGTTGGAGAATGTGTGGAAAAGAGGGTGCGAACCACACACATATTCTGGGAATGTCAGAAAATAAGAAATTATTGGGAAGGAATAGGAGAGACAATAAACGAAATTATAGGATACAAAATACCCCAGACAGGCTTAGTGCTGTATCTAGGAAATCTGACGTGCAGGAAGATATACAGGGGTGTGGTAACATTGACTGTGTATTTCATAATCCATGTGTGAATAATTAGAAAAACCATATGCAAAACACTGGTGTGCTCTAAGGAGGGATATTAGCGTGACAGGAACTGTTTGAGCCCATATGAAACCCCCGCTGTGTTGAAACTGTATTTAGACAGCCATTCCAAACCCCCACTCAAGCAATGGCTAATCTATAGAACAAACAACACCCCCCTAGCAGAAGAGAGCTGGTCTGGAACAGAGGGCAGACAGCCCATACTTGTTATGTACTTACGAATGTTAGATGGAAACTAATTCATAAACAAGATCAAACTAATTAAACCATATTAGATAAAGGTATTTGAATGCCATTTAGAAATGTCAAAACTAATTATGATGAGATAATAGTGTCATTTCACTCTTGTTGTAAACCATATAAGCTTTAAATCATAGTTGTAATACAACGTGTCAGTCTGGTAAATGAGGGTTGGTGCTGGCTCTTGTAGACTATTTGGTATTAACCTAGAAGCAATGACTGTACTGGGTTAATGCTAGATAGTCCATAAGATTCATTACACAAACCATATATATAGAAAATAAGGCTTAATCACCAAAGCGTAGTCTGGTAAAATACATATCAAGTTATCGATTAATCAACAATTTGGTATTAAAATAAAAGCAAAAGAGTAAAACTGTGATAATACTGGAAGAGTGTAATTCATAATACACTAGAGACTTGGTAAAATGTTTAAATAGGAAATGCCTCTGTTCAAATGAGAAGCCACAGCCCAAAAAAGGAGGGGGCCGCCATAGGACTCCTCTGGGGCCAAAAGCAGACCCCTCTGTTTACTGAAGGACAACACACCCCGAGGAGAGACAGGGGGGCGGGACGCCCCCCCCAGAAGATCATCTGATTGGGCCCCAAGGAACAGAGAAGACTCCATATATAGAATCAAGAAATCTAATTGGACCAAACGTATTATTAGAATGTGCTAGGATTGGTAGATATCAGAGTATAAATAAGGATGTATTGATGAGAGAGGGAGGCCAGACAGATGCACCCACCCCAGGGGGTCTTTCTGGTCTCCACCACTTCCACAGAAAACTGCACTCTTGCCGCGACGTGAGTAAAACTGTATGGAGTAATCACTGTTTGTGATATATAGAGTAAGATGCCTATCTTAGACCAGGTTTTAACCATGTGGTGGCAAAAGTAAGGTAGTCTATTCCATTGATAACATGACTAATTTTATGTGCAGACTTGTTTTGATGTGAGAGCCACCGTGAATGGGCTATGATTATGAAACCTCATCAATCCTGTTGTACAATCATGTCTTATGAAAAATGATGAATAATCCCTGTATGTACTGATGCATTTTCACCTTTGGGCTCTCGGCAATAAATACATGAGTTTGAATTCGAACTCTGTGGTCGTGACTGCACGTTTATTCCTTGCTGGCTATATTTGAAGTCAGATGAGGAGACCATTCTATCACTTATGATCTTTCCCTCCTTCCAGATAACAACCTCATTGTACTGTGATTAACCTTAGGGTATGTGCTTAGAATATACCACAGGGGGAAGACAAATATCTGTTAAAGATACTATTAGTGGCAACCAGGAAAGCAATAACCAGACTGTGGTACAAGGAGATCCACCGACTAAGGACCAATGGGTAGGAATAGTAGAGGAGATACAAGAAATGGAGAGAATAACACATATCTTTTATTTCAGTTTATTTTTTATTATTATCATTTTTTCTTTATTGTTTCTGTCTGTTTAATTGTATTGTCTATGTTTGTAAATCAAAATAAAAATAAAAATGCAAGTTAAAAATAAACAAAGTTGAAACTTGAACCTCCTCCTGAGGCACGTTGTGGTGGCGTGGCCCGTACACCCCATCGTGAGATAATGACTGTGAGAATGAGCTATGCAAACAAACAGGACTTGACTTGACTTGTGTGGAGGCAGCGGGCGAGAGAGAGAGAGCGTTCAGAGAGCTGGACTTGACTTCTC